>NW_027211711.1:600000-982460 GCF_022749685.1 Semicossyphus pulcher | reverse complement strand
ATCAGTTAAATGAAGATGAAATCAGTTAACGATGAAATCAGTTAACGATGAAATCAATTAAATGAAGATGAAATCAGTTAACGATGAAATCAGTTAAATGAAGATGAAATCAGTTAACGATGAAATCAGTTAACGATGAAATCAGTTAAATGAAGATGAAATCAGTTAACGATGAAATCAGTTAACGATGAAATCAGTTAACGATGAAATCAATTAAATGAAGATGAAATCAGTTAACGATGAAATCAGTTAACGATGAAATCAGTTAACGATGAAATCAGTTAACGATGAAATCAATTAAATGAAGATGAAATCAGTTAACGATGAAATCAGTTAAAGATGAAATCAGTTAACGATGAAATCAGTTAACGATGAAATCAGTTAAATGAAGATGAAATCAGTTAACGATGAAATCAGTTAAATGAAGAATGAAAATGAAATCAGTTAAATGAAGATGAAATCAGTTAACGATGAAATCAGTTAACGATGAAATCAGTTAACGATGAAATCAGTTAAATGAAGATGAAATCAGTTAACGATGAAATCAGTTAACAATGAAATCAGTTAAATGAAGATGAAATCAGTTAAGGATGAAATCAGTTAACGATGAAATCAGTTAACGATGAAATCAGTTAAATGAAGATGAAATCAGTTAAAGATGAAATCAGTTAACGATGAAATCAGTTAACGATGAAATCAGTTAAATGAAGATGAAATCAGTTAACGATGAAATCAGTTAACGATGAAATCAATTAACGATGAAATCAGTTAAATGAAGATGAAATCAGTTAACGATGAAATCAGTTAAAGATGAAATCAGTTAAATGAAGAATGAAGATGAAATCAGTTAACGATGAAATCAGTTAAATGAAGATGAAATCAGTTAACGATGAAATCAGTTAACGATGAAATCAGTTAACGATGAAATCAGTTAAATGAAGATGAAATCAGTTAACGATGAAATCAGTTAAATGAAGAATGAAGATGAAATCAGTTAACGATGAAATCAATTAACGATGAAATCAGTTAACGATGAAATCAGTTAAATGAAGATGAAATCAGTTAACGATGAAATCAGTTAACGATGAAATCAGTTAAATGAAGAATGAAAATGAAATCAGTTAACGATGAAATCAATTAACGATGAAATCAGTTAACGATGAAATCAGTTAAATGAAGATGAAATCAGTTAACGATGAAATCAGTTAAATGAAGAATGAAAATGAAATCAGTTAAATGAAGATGAAATCAGTTAACGATGAAATCAGTTAACGATGAAATCAGTTAACGATGAAATCAGTTAAATGAAGATGAAATCAGTTAACGATGAAATCAGTTAACGATGAAATCAGTTAAATGAAGATGAAATCAGTTAACGATGAAATCAGTTAACGATGAAATCAGTTAAATGAAGATGAAATCAGTTAACGATGAAATCAGTTAACGATGAAATCAGTTAACGATGAAATCAATTAAATGAAGATGAAATCAGTTAACGATGAAATCAATTAAATGAAGATGAAATCAGTTAACGATGAAATCAGTTAACAATGAAATCAGTTAAATGAAGATGAAATCAGTTAACGATGAAATCAGTTAACGATGAAATCAGTTAAAGATGAAATCAGTTAACGATGAAATCAGTTAACGATGAAATCAGTTAACGATGAAATCAGTTAAATGAAGATGAAATCAGTTAACGATGAAATCAGTTAAATGAAGAATGAAAATGAAATCAGTTAAATGAAGATGAAATCAGTTAACGATGAAATCAGTTAACGATGAAATCAGTTAACGATGAAATCAGTTAAATGAAGATGAAATCAGTTAACGATGAAATCAGTTAACAATGAAATCAGTTAAATGAAGATGAAATCAGTTAACGATGAAATCAGTTAACGATGAAATCAGTTAACGATGAAATCAGTTAAATGAAGATGAAATCAGTTAACGATGAAATCAGTTAACGATGAAATCAGTTAAATGAAGATGAAATCAGTTAACGATGAAATCAGTTAACGATGAAATCAGTTAAATGAAGAATGAAAATGAAATCAGTTAACGATGAAATCAGTTAACGATGAAATCAGTTAACGATGAAATCAATTAAATGAAGATGAAATCAGTTAACGATGAAATCAGTTAAATGAAGAATGAAAATGAAATCAGTTAAATGAAGATGAAATCAGTTAACGATGAAATCAGTTAAATGAAGATGAAATCAGTTAACGATGAAATCAGTTAACGATGAAATCAGTTAACGATGAAATCAATTAAATGAAGATGAAATCAGTTAACGATGAAATCAGTTAAATGAAGATGAAATCAGTTAACGATGAAATCAGTTAAAGATGAAATCAGTTAACGATGAAATCAGTTAACGATGAAATCAGTTAAATGAAGATGAAATCAGTTAACGATGAAATCAGTTAAATGAAGAATGAAAATGAAATCAGTTAAATGAAGATGAAATCAGTTAACGATGAAATCAGTTAACGATGAAATCAGTTAACGATGAAATCAGTTAAATGAAGATGAAATCAGTTAACGATGAAATCAGTTAACAATGAAATCAGTTAAATGAAGATGAAATCAGTTAACGATGAAATCAGTTAACGATGAAATCAGTTAACGATGAAATCAGTTAAATGAAGATGAAATCAGTTAACGATGAAATCAGTTAACGATGAAATCAGTTAAATGAAGATGAAATCAGTTAACGATGAAATCAGTTAACGATGAAATCAGTTAAATGAAGATGAAATCAGTTAACGATGAAATCAGTTAACGATGAAATCAGTTAACGATGAAATCAATTAAATGAAGATGAAATCAGTTAACGATGAAATCAATTAAATGAAGATGAAATCAGTTAACGATGAAATCAGTTAACAATGAAATCAGTTAAATGAAGATGAAATCAGTTAACGATGAAATCAGTTAACGATGAAATCAGTTAAAGATGAAATCAGTTAACGATGAAATCAGTTAACGATGAAATCAGTTAAATGAAGATGAAATCAGTTAACGATGAAATCAATTAACGATGAAATCAGTTAACAATGAAATCAGTTAAATGAAGATGAAATCAGTTAACGATGAAATCAGTTAACGATGAAATCAGTTAACGATGAAATCAGTTAAATGAAGATGAAATCAGTTAACGATGAAATCAGTTAACGATGAAATCAGTTAAATGAAGATGAAATCAGTTAACGATGAAATCAGTTAACGATGAAATCAATTAAATGAAGATGAAATCAGTTAACGATGAAATCAGTTAAATGAAGAATGAAAATGAAATCAGTTAAATGAAGATGAAATCAGTTAACGATGAAATCAGTTAACGATGAAATCAGTTAAATGAAGATGAAATCAGTTAACGATGAAATCAGTTAACGATGAAATCAGTTAACGATGAAATCAATTAAATGAAGATGAAATCAGTTAACGATGAAATCAGTTAAATGAAGATGAAATCAGTTAACGATGAAATCAGTTAAAGATGAAATCAGTTAACGATGAAATCAGTTAACGATGAAATCAGTTAACGATGAAATCAGTTAAATGAAGATGAAATCAGTTAACGATGAAATCAGTTAAATGAAGAATGAAAATGAAATCAGTTAAATGAAGATGAAATCAGTTAACGATGAAATCAGTTAACGATGAAATCAGTTAACGATGAAATCAGTTAAATGAAGATGAAATCAGTTAACGATGAAATCAGTTAACAATGAAATCAGTTAAATGAAGATGAAATCAGTTAACGATGAAATCAGTTAACGATGAAATCAGTTAACAATGAAATCAGTTAAATGAAGATGAAATCAGTTAACGATGAAATCAGTTAACGATGAAATCAGTTAACGATGAAATCAGTTAAATGAAGATGAAATCAGTTAACGATGAAATCAGTTAACGATGAAATCAGTTAACAATGAAATCAGTTAAATGAAGATGAAATCAGTTAACGATGAAATCAGTTAACGATGAAATCAGTTAACGATGAAATCAGTTAACAATGAAATCAGTTAAATGAAGATGAAATCAGTTAACGATGAAATCAGTTAACGATGAAATCAGTTAACGATGAAATCAGTTAAAGATGAAATCAGTTAACGATGAAATCAGTTAACGATGAAATCAGTTAAATGAAGATGAAATCAGTTAACGATGAAATCAGTTAACGATGAAATCAATTAACGATGAAATCAGTTAAATGAAGATGAAATCAGTTAACGATGAAATCAGTTAAAGATGAAATCAGTTAAATGAAGATGAAATCAGTTAACGATGAAATCAGTTAAATGAAGATGAAATCAGTTAACGATGAAATCAGTTAACGATGAAATCAGTTAAATGAAGATGAAATCAGTTAACGATGAAATCAGTTAAATGAAGAATGAAGATGAAATCAGTTAACGATGAAATCAATTAACGATGAAATCAGTTAACGATGAAATCAGTTAAATGAAGATGAAATCAGTTAACGATGAAATCAGTTAACGATGAAATCAGTTAAATGAAGAATGAAAATGAAATCAGTTAACGATGAAATCAATTAACGATGAAATCAGTTAACGATGAAATCATTTAAATGAAGATGAAATCAGTTAACGATGAAATCAGTTAACGATGAAATCAGTTAAATGAAGATGAAATCAGTTAACGATGAAATCAGTTAACGATGAAATCAGTTAACGATGAAATCAGTTAAATGAAGATGAAATCAGTTAACGATGAAATCAGTTAACGATGAAATCAGTTAACGATGAAATCAATTAAATGAAGATGAAATCAGTTAACGATGAAATCAGTTAACGATGAAATCAGTTAAATGAAGATGAAATCAGTTAACGATGAAATCAATTAACGATGAAATCAGTTAACGATGAAATCATTTAAATGAAGATGAAATCAGTTAACGATGAAATCAGTTAACGATGAAATCAGTTAAATGAAGATGAAATCAGTTAACGATGAAATCAGTTAACGATGAAATCAGTTAACGATGAAATCAGTTAAATGAAGATGAAATCAGTTAAAGATGAAATCAGTTAACGATGAAATCAGTTAACGATGAAATCAGTTAAATGAAGATGAAATCAGTTAACGATGAAATCAGTTAACGATGAAATCAATTAACGATGAAATCAGTTAAATGAAGATGAAATCAGTTAACGATGAAATCAGTTAAAGATGAAATCAGTTAAATGAAGAATGAAGATGAAATCAGTTAACGATGAAATCAGTTAAATGAAGATGAAATCAGTTAACGATGAAATCAATTAACGATGAAATCAGTTAACGATGAAATCAATTAACGATGAAATCAGTTAAATGAAGATGAAATCAGTTAACGATGAAATCAGTTAAAGATGAAATCAGTTAAATGAAGAATGAAGATGAAATCAGTTAACGATGAAATCAGTTAACGATGAAATCAGTTAACGATGAAATCAATTAACGATGAAATCAGTTAAATGAAGATGAAATCAGTTAACGATGAAATCAATTAACGATGAAATCAGTTAAATGAAGATGAAATCAGTTAACGATGAAATCAGTTAACGATGAAATCAGTTAAATGAAGAATGAAAATGAAATCAGTTAACGATGAAATCAATTAACGATGAAATCAGTTAACGATGAAATCAGTTAAATGAAGATGAAATCAGTTAACGATGAAATCAGTTAACGATGAAATCAGTTAAATGAAGATGAAATCAGTTAACGATGAAATCAGTTAACGATGAAATCAGTTAACGATGAAATCAGTTAAATGAAGATGAAATCAGTTAACGATGAAATCAGTTAACGATGAAATCAGTTAACGATGAAATCAATTAAATGAAGATGAAATCAGTTAACGATGAAATCAGTTAACGATGAAATCAGTTAAATGAAGATGAAATCAGTTAAATGAAGATGAAATCAGTTAAATGAAGATGAAATCAGTTAACGATGAAATCAGTTAACGATGAAATCAGTTAACGATGAAATCAGTTAAATGAAGATGAAATCAGTTAAAGATGAAATCAGTTAACGATGAAATCAGTTAACGATGAAATCAGTTAAATGAAGATGAAATCAGTTAACGATGAAATCAGTTAACGATGAAATCAATTAACGATGAAATCAGTTAAATGAAGATGAAATCAGTTAACGATGAAATCAGTTAAAGATGAAATCAGTTAAATGAAGAATGAAGATGAAATCAGTTAACGATGAAATCAGTTAAATGAAGATGAAATCAGTTAACGATGAAATCAATTAACGATGAAATCAGTTAACGATGAAATCAATTAACGATGAAATCAGTTAAATGAAGATGAAATCAGTTAACGATGAAATCAGTTAACGATGAAATCAGTTAAATGAAGAATGAAAATGAAATCAGTTAACGATGAAATCAATTAACGATGAAATCAGTTAACGATGAAATCAGTTAAATGAAGATGAAATCAGTTAACGATGAAATCAGTTAACGATGAAATCAGTTAAATGAAGATGAAATCAGTTAACGATGAAATCAGTTAACGATGAAATCAGTTAACGATGAAATCAGTTAAATGAAGATGAAATCAGTTAACGATGAAATCAGTTAACGATGAAATCAGTTAACGATGAAATCAATTAAATGAAGATGAAATCAGTTAACGATGAAATCAGTTAAATGAAGAATGAAAATGAAATCAGTTAAATGAAGATGAAATCAGTTAACGATGAAATCAGTTAACGATGAAATCAGTTAAATGAAGATGAAATCAGTTAACGATGAAATCAGTTAACGATGAAATCAGTTAACGATGAAATCAATTAAATGAAGATGAAATCAGTTAACGATGAAATCAGTTAAATGAAGATGAAATCAGTTAACGATGAAATCAGTTAAAGATGAAATCAGTTAACGATGAAATCAGTTAACGATGAAATCAGTTAACGATGAAATCAGTTAAATGAAGATGAAATCAGTTAACGATGAAATCAGTTAAATGAAGAATGAAAATGAAATCAGTTAAATGAAGATGAAATCAGTTAACGATGAAATCAGTTAACGATGAAATCAGTTAACGATGAAATCAGTTAAATGAAGATGAAATCAGTTAACGATGAAATCAGTTAACAATGAAATCAGTTAAATGAAGATGAAATCAGTTAACGATGAAATCAGTTAACGATGAAATCAGTTAACGATGAAATCAGTTAACGATGAAATCAGTTAAATGAAGATGAAATCAGTTAACGATGAAATCAGTTAACGATGAAATCAGTTAAATGAAGAATGAAAATGAAATCAGTTAACGATGAAATCAATTAACGATGAAATCAGTTAACGATGAAATCAGTTAAATGAAGATGAAATCAGTTAACGATGAAATCAGTTAACGATGAAATCAGTTAAATGAAGATGAAATCAGTTAACGATGAAATCAGTTAACGATGAAATCAGTTAACGATGAAATCAATTAAATGAAGATGAAATCAGTTAACGATGAAATCAGTTAAATGAAGATGAAATCAGTTAACGATGAAATCAGTTAAAGATGAAATCAGTTAACGATGAAATCAGTTAACGATGAAATCAGTTAACGATGAAATCAGTTAAATGAAGATGAAATCAGTTAACGATGAAATCAGTTAAATGAAGAATGAAAATGAAATCAGTTAAATGAAGATGAAATCAGTTAACGATGAAATCAGTTAACGATGAAATCAGTTAAATGAAGATGAAATCAGTTAACGATGAAATCAGTTAACAATGAAATCAGTTAAATGAAGATGAAATCAGTTAACGATGAAATCAGTTAACGATGAAATCAGTTAACGATGAAATCAGTTAACGATGAAATCAGTTAAATGAAGATGAAATCAGTTAAAGATGAAATCAGTTAACGATGAAATCAGTTAACGATGAAATCAGTTAAATGAAGATGAAATCAGTTAACGATGAAATCAGTTAACGATGAAATCAATTAACGATGAAATCAGTTAAATGAAGATGAAATCAGTTAACGATGAAATCAGTTAAAGATGAAATCAGTTAAATGAAGAATGAAGATGAAATCAGTTAACGATGAAATCAGTTAAATGAAGATGAAATCAGTTAACGATGAAATCAGTTAACGATGAAATCAGTTAAATGAAGATGAAATCAGTTAACGATGAAATCAGTTAAATGAAGAATGAAGATGAAATCAGTTAACGATGAAATCAATTAACGATGAAATCAGTTAACGATGAAATCAGTTAAATGAAGATGAAATCAGTTAACGATGAAATCAGTTAACGATGAAATCAGTTAAATGAAGAATGAAAATGAAATCAGTTAACGATGAAATCAATTAACGATGAAATCAGTTAACGATGAAATCAGTTAAATGAAGATGAAATCAGTTAACGATGAAATCAGTTAACGATGAAATCAGTTAAATGAAGATGAAATCAGTTAACGATGAAATCAGTTAACGATGAAATCAGTTAACGATGAAATCAGTTAAATGAAGATGAAATCAGTTAACGATGAAATCAGTTAAATGAAGATGAAATCAGTTAACGATGAAATCAGTTAAAGATGAAATCAGTTAAATGAAGAATGAAGATGAAATCAGTTAACGATGAAATCAGTTAAATGAAGATGAAATCAGTTAACGATGAAATCAGTTAACGATGAAATCAGTTAACGATGAAATCAGTTAACGATGAAATCAATTAACGATGAAATCAGTTAAATGAAGATGAAATCAGTTAACGATGAAATCAGTTAAATGAAGAATGAAAATGAAATCAGTTAACGATGAAATCAATTAACGATGAAATCAGTTAACGATGAAATCAGTTAAATGAAGATGAAATCAGTTAACGATGAAATCAGTTAAATGAAGATGAAATCAGTTAAATGAAGATGAAATCAGTTAAATGAAGATGAAATCAGTTAACGATGAAATCAGTTAACGATGAAATCAGTTAACGATGAAATCAGTTAACGATGAAATCAATTAACGATGAAATCAGTTAAATGAAGATGAAATCAGTTAACGATGAAATCAGTTAACGATGAAATCAATTAACGATGAAATCAGTTAAATGAAGATGAAATCAGTTAACGATGAAATCAGTTAACGATGAAATCAGTTAAATGAAGAATGAAAATGAAATCAGTTAACGATGAAATCAATTAACGATGAAATCAGTTAACGATGAAATCAGTTAAATGAAGATGAAATCAGTTAACGATGAAATCAGTTAACGATGAAATCAGTTAAATGAAGATGAAATCAGTTAACGATGAAATCAGTTAACGATGAAATCAGTTAACGATGAAATCAATTAAATGAAGATGAAATCAGTTAACGATGAAATCAGTTAAATGAAGATGAAATCAGTTAACGATGAAATCAGTTAAAGATGAAATCAGTTAACGATGAAATCAGTTAACGATGAAATCAGTTAACGATGAAATCAGTTAAATGAAGATGAAATCAGTTAACGATGAAATCAGTTAAATGAAGAATGAAAATGAAATCAGTTAAATGAAGATGAAATCAGTTAACGATGAAATCAGTTAACGATGAAATCAGTTAAATGAAGATGAAATCAGTTAACGATGAAATCAGTTAAATGAAGATGAAATCAGTTAACGATGAAATCAGTTAACGATGAAATCAGTTAACGATGAAATCAGTTAAATGAAGATGAAATCAGTTAAAGATGAAATCAGTTAACGATGAAATCAGTTAACGATGAAATCAGTTAAATGAAGATGAAATCAGTTAACGATGAAATCAGTTAACGATGAAATCAATTAACGATGAAATCAGTTAAATGAAGATGAAATCAGTTAACGATGAAATCAGTTAACGATGAAATCAATTAACGATGAAATCAGTTAACGATGAAATCAGTTAAATGAAGATGAAATCAGTTAACGATGAAATCAGTTAACGATGAAATCAGTTAAATGAAGAATGAAAATGAAATCAGTTAACGATGAAATCAATTAACGATGAAATCAGTTAACGATGAAATCAGTTAAATGAAGATGAAATCAGTTAACGATGAAATCAGTTAACGATGAAATCAGTTAACGATGAAATCAGTTAAATGAAGATGAAATCAGTTAACGATGAAATCAGTTAACGATGAAATCAGTTAACGATGAAATCAGTTAAATGAAGATGAAATCAGTTAACGATGAAATCAGTTAACGATGAAATCAGTTAACGATGAAATCAATTAAATGAAGATGAAATCAGTTAACGATGAAATCAGTTAACGATGAAATCAGTTAACGATGAAATCAATTAACGATGAAATCAGTTAACGATGAAATCAATTAACGATGAAATCAGTTAAATGAAGATGAAATCAGTTAACGATGAAATCAGTTAACGATGAAATCAGTTAACGATGAAATCAATTAACGATGAAATCAGTTAAATGAAGATGAAATCAGTTAACGATGAAATCAGTTAAAGATGAAATCAGTTAAATGAAGAATGAAGATGAAATCAGTTAACGATGAAATCAGTTAAATGAAGATGAAATCAGTTAACGATGAAATCAGTTAACGATGAAATCAGTTAACGATGAAATCAGTTAACGATGAAATCAGTTAAATGAAGATGAAATCAGTTAACGATGAAATCAGTTAAATGAAGAATGAAGATGAAATCAGTTAACGATGAAATCAATTAACGATGAAATCAGTTAACGATGAAATCAGTTAAATGAAGATGAAATCAGTTAACGATGAAATCAGTTAACGATGAAATCAGTTAAATGAAGAATGAAAATGAAATCAGTTAACGATGAAATCAATTAACGATGAAATCAGTTAACGATGAAATCAGTTAAATGAAGATGAAATCAGTTAACGATGAAATCAGTTAACGATGAAATCAGTTAAATGAAGATGAAATCAGTTAACGATGAAATCAGTTAACGATGAAATCAGTTAACGATGAAATCAGTTAAATGAAGATGAAATCAGTTAACGATGAAATCAGTTAACGATGAAATCAGTTAACGATGAAATCAATTAAATGAAGATGAAATCAGTTAACGATGAAATCAGTTAAATGAAGAATGAAAATGAAATCAGTTAAATGAAGATGAAATCAGTTAACGATGAAATCAGTTAACGATGAAATCAGTTAAATGAAGATGAAATCAGTTAACGATGAAATCAGTTAACGATGAAATCAGTTAACGATGAAATCAATTAAATGAAGATGAAATCAGTTAACGATGAAATCAGTTAAATGAAGATGAAATCAGTTAACGATGAAATCAGTTAAAGATGAAATCAGTTAACGATGAAATCAGTTAACGATGAAATCAGTTAACGATGAAATCAGTTAAATGAAGATGAAATCAGTTAACGATGAAATCAGTTAAATGAAGAATGAAAATGAAATCAGTTAAATGAAGATGAAATCAGTTAACGATGAAATCAGTTAACGATGAAATCAGTTAAATGAAGATGAAATCAGTTAAATGAAGATGAAATCAGTTAACGATGAAATCAGTTAACAATGAAATCAGTTAAATGAAGATGAAATCAGTTAACGATGAAATCAGTTAACAATGAAATCAGTTAAATGAAGATGAAATCAGTTAACGATGAAATCAGTTAACGATGAAATCAGTTAACGATGAAATCAGTTAACGATGAAATCAGTTAAATGAAGATGAAATCAGTTAACGATGAAATCAGTTAACGATGAAATCAGTTAAATGAAGATGAAATCAGTTAACGATGAAATCAGTTAACGATGAAATCAGTTAAATGAAGAATGAAAATGAAATCAGTTAACGATGAAATCAATTAACGATGAAATCAGTTAACGATGAAATCAGTTAAATGAAGATGAAATCAGTTAACGATGAAATCAGTTAACGATGAAATCAGTTAAATGAAGATGAAATCAGTTAACGATGAAATCAGTTAACGATGAAATCAGTTAACGATGAAATCAATTAAATGAAGATGAAATCAGTTAACGATGAAATCAGTTAAATGAAGATGAAATCAGTTAACGATGAAATCAGTTAAAGATGAAATCAGTTAACGATGAAATCAGTTAACGATGAAATCAGTTAACGATGAAATCAGTTAAATGAAGATGAAATCAGTTAACGATGAAATCAGTTAAATGAAGAATGAAAATGAAATCAGTTAAATGAAGATGAAATCAGTTAACGATGAAATCAGTTAACGATGAAATCAGTTAACGATGAAATCAGTTAAATGAAGATGAAATCAGTTAACGATGAAATCAGTTAACAATGAAATCAGTTAAATGAAGATGAAATCAGTTAACGATGAAATCAGTTAACGATGAAATCAGTTAACGATGAAATCAGTTAAATGAAGATGAAATCAGTTAAAGATGAAATCAGTTAACGATGAAATCAGTTAACGGTGAAATCAGTTAAATGAAGATGAAATCAGTTAACGATGAAATCAGTTAACGATGAAATCAATTAACGATGAAATCAGTTAAATGAAGATGAAATCAGTTAACGATGAAATCAGTTAAAGATGAAATCAGTTAAATGAAGAATGAAGATGAAATCAGTTAACGATGAAATCAGTTAAATGAAGATGAAATCAGTTAACGATGAAATCAGTTAACGATGAAATCAGTTAAATGAAGAATGAAAATGAAATCAGTTAACGATGAAATCAATTAACGATGAAATCAGTTAACGATGAAATCAGTTAAATGAAGATGAAATCAGTTAACGATGAAATCAGTTAACGATGAAATCAGTTAAATGAAGATGAAATTAGTTAACGATGAAATCAGTTAACGATGAAATCAGTTAACGATGAAATCAGTTAAATGAAGATGAAATCAGTTAACGATGAAATCAGTTAACGATGAAATCAGTTAACGATGAAATCAATTAAATGAAGATGAAATCAGTTAACGATGAAATCAGTTAACGATGAAATCAGTTAAATGAAGATGAAATCAGTTAAATGAAGATGAAATCAGTTAACGATGAAATCAGTTAACGATGAAATCAGTTAACGATGAAATCAGTTAAATGAAGATGAAATCAGTTAAAGATGAAATCAGTTAACGATGAAATCAGTTAACGATGAAATCAGTTAAATGAAGATGAAATCAGTTAACGATGAAATCAGTTAACGATGAAATCAATTAACGATGAAATCAGTTAAATGAAGATGAAATCAGTTAACGATGAAATCAGTTAAAGATGAAATCAGTTAAATGAAGAATGAAGATGAAATCAGTTAACGATGAAATCAGTTAAATGAAGATGAAATCAGTTAACGATGAAATCAATTAACGATGAAATCAGTTAACGATGAAATCAGTTAACGATGAAATCAGTTAAATGAAGATGAAATCAGTTAAAGATGAAATCAGTTAACGATGAAATCAGTTAACGATGAAATCAGTTAAATGAAGATGAAATCAGTTAACGATGAAATCAGTTAACGATGAAATCAATTAACGATGAAATCAGTTAAATGAAGATGAAATCAGTTAACGATGAAATCAGTTAAAGATGAAATCAGTTAAATGAAGAATGAAGATGAAATCAGTTAACGATGAAATCAGTTAAATGAAGATGAAATCAGTTAACGATGAAATCAATTAACGATGAAATCAGTTAACGATGAAATCAATTAACGATGAAATCAGTTAAATGAAGATGAAATCAGTTAACGATGAAATCAGTTAAAGATGAAATCAGTTAAATGAAGAATGAAGATGAAATCAGTTAACGATGAAATCAGTTAACGATGAAATCAGTTAACGATGAAATCAATTAACGATGAAATCAGTTAAATGAAGATGAAATCAGTTAACGATGAAATCAGTTAAAGATGAAATCAGTTAAATGAAGAATGAAGATGAAATCAGTTAACGATGAAATCAGTTAAATGAAGATGAAATCAGTTAACGATGAAATCAGTTAACGATGAAATCAGTTAACGATGAAATCAGTTAACGATGAAATCAATTAAATGAAGATGAAATCAGTTAACGATGAAATCAGTTAAATGAAGATGAAATCAGTTAACGATGAAATCAGTTAAAGATGAAATCAGTTAACGATGAAATCAGTTAACGATGAAATCAGTTAAATGAAGATGAAATCAGTTAACGATGAAATCAGTTAAATGAAGAATGAAAATGAAATCAGTTAAATGAAGATGAAATCAGTTAACGATGAAATCAGTTAACGATGAAATCAGTTAACGATGAAATCAGTTAAATGAAGATGAAATCAGTTAACGATGAAATCAGTTAACAATGAAATCAGTTAAATGAAGATGAAATCAGTTAACGATGAAATCAGTTAACGATGAAATCAGTTAACGATGAAATCAGTTAAATGAAGATGAAATCAGTTAACGATGAAATCAGTTAAATGAAGAATGAAGATGAAATCAGTTAACGATGAAATCAATTAACGATGAAATCAGTTAACGATGAAATCAGTTAAATGAAGATGAAATCAGTTAACGATGAAATCAGTTAACGATGAAATCAGTTAAATGAAGAATGAAAATGAAATCAGTTAACGATGAAATCAATTAACGATGAAATCAGTTAACGATGAAATCAGTTAAATGAAGATGAAATCAGTTAACGATGGAATCAGTTAACGATGAAATCAGTTAAATGAAGATGAAATCAGTTAACGATGAAATCAGTTAACGATGAAATCAGTTAACGATGAAATCAGTTAAATGAAGATGAAATCAGTTAACGATGAAATCAGTTAAAGATGAAATCAGTTAACGATGAAATCAGTTAACGATGAAATCAGTTAAATGAAGATGAAATCAGTTAACGATGAAATCAGTTAAATGAAGAATGAAAATGAAATCAGTTAAATGAAGATGAAATCAGTTAACGATGAAATCAGTTAACGAGGAAATCAGTTAAATGAAGATGAAATCAGTTAACGATGAAATCAGTTAACAATGAAATCAGTTAAATGAAGATGAAATCAGTTAACGATGAAATCAGTTAACGATGAAATCAGTTAACGATGAAATCAGTTAACGATGAAATCAGTTAAATGAAGATGAAATCAGTTAAAGATGAAATCAGTTAACGATGAAATCAGTTAACGATGAAATCAGTTAAATGAAGATGAAATCAGTTAACGATGAAATCAGTTAACGATGAAATCAATTAACGATGAAATCAGTTAAATGAAGATGAAATCAGTTAACGATGAAATCAGTTAAAGATGAAATCAGTTAAATGAAGAATGAAGATGAAATCAGTTAACGATGAAATCAATTAACGATGAAATCAGTTAACGATGAAATCAGTTAAATGAAGATGAAATCAGTTAACGATGAAATCAGTTAACGATGAAATCAGTTAAATGAAGAATGAAAATGAAATCAGTTAACGATGAAATCAATTAACGATGAAATCAGTTAACGATGAAATCAGTTAAATGAAGATGAAATCAGTTAACGATGAAATCAGTTAACGATGAAATCAGTTAACGATGAAATCAGTTAAATGAAGATGAAATCAGTTAACGATGAAATCAGTTAACGATGAAATCAGTTAACGATGAAATCAGTTAAATGAAGATGAAATCAGTTAACGATGAAATCAGTTAACGATGAAATCAGTTAACGATGAAATCAATTAAATGAAGATGAAATCAGTTAACGATGAAATCAGTTAACGATGAAATCAGTTAAATGAAGATGAAATCAGTTAAATGAAGATGAAATCAGTTAACGATGAAATCAGTTAACGATGAAATCAATTAACGATGAAATCAGTTAAATGAAGATGAAATCAGTTAACGATGAAATCAGTTAAAGATGAAATCAGTTAAATGAAGAATGAAGATGAAATCAGTTAACGATGAAATCAGTTAAATGAAGATGAAATCAGTTAACGATGAAATCAATTAACGATGAAATCAGTTAACGATGAAATCAATTAACGATGAAATCAGTTAAATGAAGATGAAATCAGTTAACGATGAAATCAGTTAAAGATGATATCAGTTAAATGAAGAATGAAGATGAAATCAGTTAACGATGAAATCAGTTAAATGAAGATGAAATCAGTTAACGATGAAATCAATTAACGATGAAATCAGTTAACGATGAAATCAATTAACGATGAAATCAGTTAAATGAAGATGAAATCAGTTAACGATGAAATCAGTTAACGATGAAATCAGTTAACGATGAAATCAATTAACGATGAAATCAGTTAAATGAAGATGAAATCAGTTAAAGATGAAATCAGTTAACGATGAAATCAGTTAACGATGAAATCAGTTAAAGATGAAATCAGTTAAATGAAGAATGAAGATGAAATCAGTTAACGATGAAATCAGTTAAATGAAGATGAAATCAGTTAACGATGAAATCAATTAACGATGAAATCAGTTAACGATGAAATCAATTAACGATGAAATCAGTTAAATGAAGATGAAATCAGTTAACGATGAAATCAGTTAAAGATGAAATCAGTTAAATGAAGAATGAAGATGAAATCAGTTAACGATGAAATCAGTTAAATGAAGATGAAATCAGTTAACGATGAAATCAATTAACGATGAAATCAGTTAACGATGAAATCAATTAACGATGAAATCAGTTAAATGAAGATGAAATCAGTTAACGATGAAATCAGTTAAAGATGAAATCAGTTAAATGAAGAATGAAGATGAAATCAGTTAACGATGAAATCAGTTAAATGAAGATGAAATCAGTTAACGATGAAATCAATTAACGATGAAATCAGTTAACGATGAAATCAATTAACGATGAAATCAGTTAAATGAAGATGAAATCAGTTAACGATGAAATCAGTTAACGATGAAATCAGTTAACGATGAAATCAATTAACGATGAAATCAGTTAAATGAAGATGAAATCAGTTAACGATGAAATCAGTTAAAGATGAAATCAGTTAAATGAAGAATGAAGATGAAATCAGTTAACGATGAAATCAGTTAAATGAAGATGAAATCAGTTAACGATGAAATCAGTTAACGATGAAATCAGTTAACGATGAAATCAGTTAAATGAAGATGAAATCAGTTAACGATGAAATCAGTTAAATGAAGAATGAAGATGAAATCAGTTAACGATGAAATCAATTAACGATGAAATCAGTTAACGATGAAATCAGTTAAATGAAGATGAAATCAGTTAACGATGAAATCAGTTAACGATGAAATCAGTTAAATGAAGAATGAAAATGAAATCAGTTAACGATGAAATCAATTAACGATGAAATCAGTTAACGATGAAATCAGTTAAATGAAGATGAAATCAGTTAACGATGAAATCAGTTAACGATGAAATCAGTTAAATGAAGATGAAATCAGTTAACGATGAAATCAGTTAACGATGAAATCAGTTAACGATGAAATCAGTTAAATGAAGATGAAATCAGTTAACGATGAAATCAGTTAACGATGAAATCAGTTAACGATGAAATCAATTAAATGAAGATGAAATCAGTTAACGATGAAATCAGTTAAATGAAGAATGAAAATGAAATCAGTTAAATGAAGATGAAATCAGTTAACGATGAAATCAGTTAACGATGAAATCAGTTAAATGAAGATGAAATCAGTTAACGATGAAATCAGTTAACGATGAAATCAGTTAACGATGAAATCAATTAAATGAAGATGAAATCAGTTAACGATGAAATCAGTTAAATGAAGATGAAATCAGTTAACGATGAAATCAGTTAAAGATGAAATCAGTTAACGATGAAATCAGTTAACGATGAAATCAGTTAAATGAAGATGAAATCAGTTAACGATGAAATCAGTTAAATGAAGAATGAAAATGAAATCAGTTAAATGAAGATGAAATCAGTTAACGATGAAATCAGTTAACGATGAAATCAGTTAACGATGAAATCAGTTAAATGAAGATGAAATCAGTTAACGATGAAATCAGTTAACGATGAAATCAGTTAAATGAAGATGAAATCAGTTAACGATGAAATCAGTTAACGATGAAATCAGTTAACGATGAAATCAGTTAAATGAAGATGAAATCAGTTAACGATGAAATCAGTTAAATGAAGAATGAAGATGAAATCAGTTAACGATGAAATCAATTAACGATGAAATCAGTTAACGATGAAATCAGTTAAATGAAGATGAAATCAGTTAACGATGAAATCAGTTAACGATGAAATCAGTTAAATGAAGAATGAAAATGAAATCAGTTAACGATGAAATCAATTAACGATGAAATCAGTTAACGATGAAATCAGTTAAATGAAGATGAAATCAGTTAACGATGAAATCAGTTAAATGAAGATGAAATCAGTTAACGATGAAATCAGTTAACGATGAAATCAGTTAACGATGAAATCAATTAAATGAAGATGAAATCAGTTAACGATGAAATCAGTTAAATGAAGAATGAAAATGAAATCAGTTAAATGAAGATGAAATCAGTTAACGATGAAATCAGTTAACGATGAAATCAGTTAAATGAAGATGAAATCAGTTAACGATGAAATCAGTTAACGATGAAATCAGTTAACGATGAAATCAATTAAATGAAGATGAAATCAGTTAACGATGAAATCAGTTAAATGAAGATGAAATCAGTTAACGATGAAATCAGTTAAAGATGAAATCAGTTAACGATGAAATCAGTTAACGATGAAATCAGTTAACGATGAAATCAGTTAAATGAAGATGAAATCAGTTAACGATGAAATCAGTTAAATGAAGAATGAAAATGAAATCAGTTAAATGAAGATGAAATCAGTTAACGATGAAATCAGTTAACGATGAAATCAGTTAACGAGGAAATCAGTTAAATGAAGATGAAATCAGTTAACGATGAAATCAGTTAACAATGAAATCAGTTAAATGAAGATGAAATCAGTTAACGATGAAATCAGTTAACGATGAAATCAGTTAACGATGAAATCAGTTAAATGAAGATGAAATCAGTTAAAGATGAAATCAGTTAACGATGAAATCAGTTAACGATGAAATCAGTTAAATGAAGATGAAATCAGTTAACGATGAAATCAGTTAACGATGAAATCAATTAACGATGAAATCAGTTAAATGAAGATGAAATCAGTTAACGATGAAATCAGTTAAAGATGAAATCAGTTAAATGAAGAATGAAGATGAAATCAGTTAACGATGAAATCAATTAACGATGAAATCAGTTAACGATGAAATCAGTTAAATGAAGATGAAATCAGTTAACGATGAAATCAGTTAACGATGAAATCAGTTAAATGAAGAATGAAAATGAAATCAGTTAACGATGAAATCAATTAACGATGAAATCAGTTAACGATGAAATCAGTTAAATGAAGATGAAATCAGTTAACGATGAAATCAGTTAACGATGAAATCAGTTAAATGAAGATGAAATCAGTTAACGATGAAATCAGTTAACGATGAAATCAGTTAACGATGAAATCAGTTAAATGAAGATGAAATCAGTTAACGATGAAATCAGTTAACGATGAAATCAGTTAACGATGAAATCAATTAAATGAAGATGAAATCAGTTAACGATGAAATCAGTTAACGATGAAATCAGTTAAATGAAGATGAAATCAGTTAAATGAAGATGAAATCAGTTAACGATGAAATCAGTTAACGATGAAATCAGTTAACGATGAAATCAGTTAAATGAAGATGAAATCAGTTAAAGATGAAATCAGTTAACGATGAAATCAGTTAACGATGAAATCAGTTAAATGAAGATGAAATCAGTTAACGATGAAATCAATTAACGATGAAATCAGTTAAATGAAGATGAAATCAGTTAACGATGAAATCAGTTAAAGATGAAATCAGTTAAATGAAGAATGAAGATGAAATCAGTTAACGATGAAATCAGTTAAATGAAGATGAAATCAGTTAACGATGAAATCAATTAACGATGAAATCAGTTAACGATGAAATCAATTAACGATGAAATCAGTTAAATGAAGATGAAATCAGTTAACGATGAAATCAGTTAAAGATGAAATCAGTTAAATGAAGAATGAAGATGAAATCAGTTAACGATGAAATCAGTTAAATGAAGATGAAATCAGTTAACGATGAAATCAATTAACGATGAAATCAGTTAACGATGAAATCAATTAACGATGAAATCAGTTAAATGAAGATGAAATCAGTTAACGATGAAATCAGTTAAAGATGAAATCAGTTAAATGAAGAATGAAGATGAAATCAGTTAACGATGAAATCAGTTAAATGAAGATGAAATCAGTTAACGATGAAATCAATTAACGATGAAATCAGTTAACGATGAAATCAATTAACGATGAAATCAGTTAAATGAAGATGAAATCAGTTAACGATGAAATCAGTTAACGATGAAATCAGTTAACGATGAAATCAGTTAACGATGAAATCAATTAACGATGAAATCAGTTAAATGAAGATGAAATCAGTTAACGATGAAATCAGTTAACGATGAAATCAGTTAAATGAAGAATGAAGATGAAATCAGTTAACGATGAAATCAGTTAAATGAAGATGAAATCAGTTAACGATGAAATCAGTTAACGATGAAATCAGTTAACGATGAAATCAGTTAAATGAAGATGAAATCAGTTAACGATGAAATCAGTTAAATGAAGAATGAAGATGAAATCAGTTAACGATGAAATCAATTAACGATGAAATCAGTTAACGATGAAATCAGTTAAATGAAGATGAAATCAGTTAACGATGAAATCAGTTAACGATGAAATCAGTTAAATGAAGATGAAATCAGTTAACGATGAAATCAGTTAACGATGAAATCAGTTAACGATGAAATCAATTAAATGAAGATGAAATCAGTTAACGATGAAATCAGTTAAATGAAGATGAAATCAGTTAACGATGAAATCAGTTAAAGATGAAATCAGTTAACGATGAAATCAGTTAACGATGAAATCAGTTAAATGAAGATGAAATCAGTTAACGATGAAATCAGTTAAATGAAGAATGAAAATGAAATCAGTTAAATGAAGATGAAATCAGTTAACGATGAAATCAGTTAACGATGAAATCAGTTAACGATGAAATCAGTTAAATGAAGATGAAATCAGTTAACGATGAAATCAGTTAACAATGAAATCAGTTAAATGAAGATGAAATCAGTTAACGATGAAATCAGTTAACGATGAAATCAGTTAAATGAAGATGAAATCAGTTAACGATGAAATCAGTTAAATGAAGAATGAAGATGAAATCAGTTAACGATGAAATCAATTAACGATGAAATCAGTTAACAATGAAATCAGTTAAATGAAGATGAAATCAGTTAACGATGAAATCAGTTAACGATGAAATCAGTTAAATGAAGAATGAAAATGAAATCAGTTAACGATGAAATCAATTAACGATGAAATCAGTTAACGATGAAATCAGTTAAATGAAGATGAAATCAGTTAACGATGAAATCAGTTAACGATGAAATCAGTTAAATGAAGATGAAATCAGTTAACGATGAAATCAGTTAAATGAAGAATGAAAATGAAATCAGTTAACGATGAAATCAATTAACGATGAAATCAGTTAACGATGAAATCAGTTAAATGAAGATGAAATCAGTTAACGATGAAATCAGTTAACGATGAAATCAGTTAAATGAAGATGAAATCAGTTAACGATGAAATCAGTTAACGATGAAATCAGTTAACGATGAAATCAATTAAATGAAGATGAAATCAGTTAACGATGAAATCAGTTAAATGAAGATGAAATCAGTTAACGATGAAATCAGTTAACGATGAAATCAGTTAACGATGAAATCAGTTAAATGAAGATGAAATCAGTTAACGATGAAATCAGTTAAATGAAGAATGAAAATGAAATCAGTTAAATGAAGATGAAATCAGTTAACGATGAAATCAGTTAACGATGAAATCAGTTAACGATGAAATCAGTTAAATGAAGATGAAATCAGTTAACGATGAAATCAGTTAACAATGAAATCAGTTAAATGAAGATGAAATCAGTTAACGATGAAATCAGTTAACGATGAAATCAGTTAAATGAAGATGAAATCAGTTAAAGATGAAATCAGTTAACGATGAAATCAGTTAACGATGAAATCAGTTAAATGAAGATGAAATCAGTTAACGATGAAATCAGTTAACGATGAAATCAATTAACGATGAAATCAGTTAAATGAAGATGAAATCAGTTAACGATGAAATCAGTTAAAGATGAAATCAGTTAAATGAAGAATGAAGATGAAATCAGTTAACGATGAAATCAGTTAAATGAAGATGAAATCAGTTAACGATGAAATCAGTTAACGATGAAATCAGTTAACGATGAAATCAGTTAAATGAAGATGAAATCAGTTAACGATGAAATCAGTTAAATGAAGAATGAAGATGAAATCAGTTAACGATGAAATCAATTAACGATGAAATCAGTTAACGATGAAATCAGTTAAATGAAGATGAAATCAGTTAACGATGAAATCAGTTAACGATGAAATCAGTTAAATGAAGAATGAAAATGAAATCAGTTAACGATGAAATCAATTAACGATGAAATCAGTTAACGATGAAATCAGTTAAATGAAGATGAAATCAGTTAACGATGAAATCAGTTAACGATGAAATCAGTTAAATGAAGATGAAATCAGTTAACGATGAAATCAGTTAACGATGAAATCAGTTAACGATGAAATCAGTTAAATGAAGATGAAATCAGTTAACGATGAAATCAGTTAACGATGAAATCAGTTAACGATGAAATCAATTAAATGAAGATGAAATCAGTTAACGATGAAATCAGTTAAATGAAGAATGAAAATGAAATCAGTTAAATGAAGATGAAATCAGTTAACGATGAAATCAGTTAACGATGAAATCAGTTAAATGAAGATGAAATCAGTTAACGATGAAATCAGTTAACGATGAAATCAGTTAACGATGAAATCAATTAAATGAAGATGAAATCAGTTAACGATGAAATCAGTTAAATGAAGATGAAATCAGTTAACGATGAAATCAGTTAAAGATGAAATCAGTTAACGATGAAATCAGTTAACGATGAAATCAGTTAACGATGAAATCAGTTAAATGAAGATGAAATCAGTTAACGATGAAATCAGTTAAATGAAGAATGAAAATGAAATCAGTTAAATGAAGATGAAATCAGTTAACGATGAAATCAGTTAACGATGAAATCAGTTAACGATGAAATCAGTTAAATGAAGATGAAATCAGTTAACGATGAAATCAGTTAACAATGAAATCAGTTACATGAAGATGAAATCAGTTAACGATGAAATCAGTTAACGATGAAATCAGTTAACGATGAAATCAGTTAAATGAAGATGAAATCAGTTAACGATGAAATCAGTTAACGATGAAATCAGTTAAATGAAGATGAAATCAGTTAACGATGAAATCAGTTAACGATGAAATCAGTTAAATGAAGATGAAATCAGTTAACGATGAAATCAGTTAACGATGAAATCAGTTAACGATGAAATCAATTAAATGAAGATGAAATCAGTTAACGATGAAATCAATTAAATGAAGATGAAATCAGTTAACGATGAAATCAGTTAACAATGAAATCAGTTAAATGAAGATGAAATCAGTTAACGATGAAATCAGTTAACGATGAAATCAGTTAAAGATGAAATCAGTTAACGATGAAATCAGTTAACGATGAAATCAGTTAACGATGAAATCAGTTAAATGAAGATGAAATCAGTTAACGATGAAATCAATTAACGATGAAATCAGTTAAATGAAGATGAAATCAGTTAACGATGAAATCAGTTAACGATGAAATCAGTTAAATGAAGAATGAAAATGAAATCAGTTAACGATGAAATCAATTAACGATGAAATCAGTTAACGATGAAATCAGTTAAATGAAGATGAAATCAGTTCACGATGAAATCAGTTAAATGAAGAATGAAAATGAAATCAGTTAAATGAAGATGAAATCAGTTAACGATGAAATCAGTTAAATGAAGAATGAAAATGAAATCAGTTAAATGAAGATGAAATCAGTTAACGATGAAATCAGTTAAATGAAGATGAAATCAGTTAACGATGAAATCAGTTAACGATGAAATCAATTAAATGAAGATGAAATCAGTTAACGATGAAATCAGTTAAATGAAGAATGAAAATGAAATCAGTTAAATGAAGATGAAATCAGTTAACGATGAAATCAGTTAACGATGAAATCAGTTAAATGAAGATGAAATCAGTTAACGATGAAATCAGTTAACGATGAAATCAGTTAACGATGAAATCAATTAAATGAAGATGAAATCAGTTAACGATGAAATCAGTTAAATGAAGATGAAATCAGTTAACGATGAAATCAGTTAAAGATGAAATCAGTTAACGATGAAATCAGTTAACGATGAAATCAGTTAACGATGAAATCAGTTAAATGAAGATGAAATCAGTTAACGATGAAATCAGTTAAATGAAGAATGAAAATGAAATCAGTTAAATGAAGATGAAATCAGTTAACGATGAAATCAGTTAACGATGAAATCAGTTAACGATGAAATCAGTTAAATGAAGATGAAATCAGTTAACGATGAAATCAATTAACGATGAAATCAGTTAAATGAAGATGAAATCAGTTAACGATGAAATCAGTTAACGATGAAATCAGTTAAATGAAGAATGAAAATGAAATCAGTTAACGATGAAATCAATTAACGATGAAATCAGTTAACGATGAAATCAGTTAAATGAAGATGAAATCAGTTCACGATGAAATCAGTTAAATGAAGAATGAAAATGAAATCAGTTAAATGAAGATGAAATCAGTTAACGATGAAATCAGTTAAATGAAGAATGAAAATGAAATCAGTTAAATGAAGATGAAATCAGTTAACGATGAAATCAGTTAAATGAAGATGAAATCAGTTAACGATGAAATCAGTTAACGATGAAATCAATTAAATGAAGATGAAATCAGTTAACGATGAAATCAGTTAAATGAAGAATGAAAATGAAATCAGTTAAATGAAGATGAAATCAGTTAACGATGAAATCAGTTAACGATGAAATCAGTTAAATGAAGATGAAATCAGTTAACGATGAAATCAGTTAACGATGAAATCAGTTAACGATGAAATCAATTAAATGAAGATGAAATCAGTTAACGATGAAATCAGTTAAATGAAGATGAAATCAGTTAACGATGAAATCAGTTAAAGATGAAATCAGTTAACGATGAAATCAGTTAACGATGAAATCAGTTAACGATGAAATCAGTTAAATGAAGATGAAATCAGTTAACGATGAAATCAGTTAAATGAAGAATGAAAATGAAATCAGTTAAATGAAGATGAAATCAGTTAACGATGAAATCAGTTAACGATGAAATCAGTTAACGATGAAATCAGTTAAATGAAGATGAAATCAGTTAACGATGAAATCAGTTAACAATGAAATCAGTTAAATGAAGATGAAATCAGTTAACGATGAAATCAGTTAACGATGAAATCAGTTAACGATGAAATCAGTTAAATGAAGATGAAATCAGTTAAAGATGAAATCAGTTAACGATGAAATCAGTTAACGATGAAATCAGTTAAATGAAGATGAAATCAGTTAACGATGAAATCAGTTAAAGATGAAATCAGTTAAATGAAGAATGAAGATGAAATCAGTTAACGATGAAATCAGTTAAATGAAGATGAAATCAGTTAACGATGAAATCAATTAACGATGAAATCAGTTAACGATGAAATCAATTAACGATGAAATCAGTTAAATGAAGATGAAATCAGTTAACGATGAAATCAGTTAAAGATGAAATCAGTTAAATGAAGAATGAAGATGAAATCAGTTAACGATGAAATCAGTTAAATGAAGATGAAATCAGTTAACGATGAAATCAGTTAAAGATGAAATCAGTTAACGATGAAATCAGTTAAATGAAGATGAAATCAGTTAACGATGAAATCAGTTAAATGAAGAATGAAGATGAAATCAGTTAACGATGAAATCAATTAACGATGAAATCAGTTAACGATGAAATCAGTTAAATGAAGATGAAATCAGTTAACGATGAAATCAGTTAACGATGAAATCAGTTAAATGAAGAATGAAAATGAAATCAGTTAACGATGAAATCAATTAACGATGAAATCAGTTAACGATGAAATCAGTTAAATGAAGATGAAATCAGTTAACGATGAAATCAGTTAACGATGAAATCAGTTAAATGAAGATGAAATCAGTTAACGATGAAATCAGTTAACGATGAAATCAGTTAACGATGAAATCAGTTAAATGAAGATGAAATCAGTTAACGATGAAATCAGTTAACGATGAAATCAGTTAACGATGAAATCAATTAAATGAAGATGAAATCAGTTAACGATGAAATCAGTTAAATGAAGAATGAAAATGAAATCAGTTAAATGAAGATGAAATCAGTTAACGATGAAATCAGTTAACGATGAAATCAGTTAACGATGAAATCAATTAAATGAAGATGAAATCAGTTAACGATGAAATCAGTTAACGATGAAATCAGTTAACGATGAAATCAATTAAATGAAGATGAAATCAGTTAACGATGAAATCAGTTAAATGAAGATGAAATCAGTTAACGATGAAATCAGTTAAAGATGAAATCAGTTAACGATGAAATCAGTTAACGATGAAATCAGTTAACGATGAAATCAGTTAAATGAAGATGAAATCAGTTAACGATGAAATCAGTTAAATGAAGAATGAAAATGAAATCAGTTAAATGAAGATGAAATCAGTTAACGATGAAATCAGTTAACGATGAAATCAGTTAAATGAAGATGAAATCAGTTAACGATGAAATCAGTTAACAATGAAATCAGTTAAATGAAGATGAAATCAGTTAACGATGAAATCAGTTAACGATGAAATCAGTTAACGATGAAATCAGTTAACGATGAAATCAGTTAAATGAAGATGAAATCAGTTAACGATGAAATCAGTTAACGATGAAATCAGTTAAATGAAGATGAAATCAGTTAACGATGAAATCAGTTAACGATGAAATCAGTTAAATGAAGATGAAATCAGTTAACGATGAAATCAGTTAACGATGAAATCAGTTAACGATGAAATCAATTAAATGAAGATGAAATCAGTTAACGATGAAATCAGTTAAATGAAGATGAAATCAGTTAACGATGAAATCAGTTAAAGATGAAATCAGTTAACGATGAAATCAGTTAACGATGAAATCAGTTAACGATGAAATCAGTTAAATGAAGATGAAATCAGTTAACGATGAAATCAGTTAAATGAAGAATGAAAATGAAATCAGTTAAATGAAGATGAAATCAGTTAACGATGAAATCAGTTAACGATGAAATCAGTTAACGATGAAATCAGTTAAATGAAGAATGAAAATGAAATCAGTTAACGATGAAATCAATTAACGATGAAATCAGTTAACGATGAAATCAGTTAAATGAAGATGAAATCAGTTAACGATGAAATCAGTTAACGATGAAATCAGTTAAATGAAGATGAAATCAGTTAACGATGAAATCAGTTAACGATGAAATCAGTTAAATGAAGATGAAATCAGTTAACGATGAAATCAGTTAACGATGAAATCAGTTAACGATGAAATCAATTAAATGAAGATGAAATCAGTTAACGATGAAATCAGTTAAATGAAGAATGAAAATGAAATCAGTTAAATGAAGATGAAATCAGTTAACGATGAAATCAGTTAACGATGAAATCAGTTAAAT
The DNA here is from genome assembly GCF_022749685.1 of Semicossyphus pulcher. Classification (NCBI taxonomy): domain Eukaryota; kingdom Metazoa; phylum Chordata; class Actinopteri; order Labriformes; family Labridae; genus Semicossyphus; species Semicossyphus pulcher. Next base: position 954,712 of record NW_027211711.1, on the reverse strand, counting down.
GAAGATGAAATCAGTTAACGATGAAATCAGTTAACGATGAAATCAGTTAACGATGAAATCAATTAAATGAAGATGAAATCAGTTAACGATGAAATCAGTTAAATGAAGATGAAATCAGTTAACGATGAAATCAGTTAAAGATGAAATCAGTTAACGATGAAATCAGTTAACGATGAAATCAGTTAACGATGAAATCAGTTAACGATGAAATCAGTTAAATGAAGATGAAATCAGTTAACGATGAAATCAGTTAAAAGAAGAATGAAAATGAAATCAGTTAAATGAAGATGAAATCAGTTAACGATGAAATCAGTTAACGATGAAATCAGTTAACGATGAAATCAGTTAAATGAAGATGAAATCAGTTAACGATGAAATCAGTTAACAATGAAATCAGTTAAATGAAGATGAAATCAGTTAACGATGAAATCAGTTAACGATGAAATCAGTTAACGATGAAATCAGTTAAATGAAGATGAAATCAGTTAACGATGAAATCAGTTAACGATGAAATCAGTTAAATGAAGATGAAATCAGTTAACGATGAAATCAGTTAACGATGAAATCAGTTAAATGAAGATGAAATCAGTTAACGATGAAATCAGTTAACGATGAAATCAGTTAACGATGAAATCAGTTAAATGAAGATGAAATCAGTTAACGATGAAATCAGTTAACGATGAAATCAGTTAACGATGAAATCAATTAAATGAAGATGAAATCAGTTAACGATGAAATCAGTTAACGATGAAATCAGTTAAATGAAGATGAAATCAGTTAAATGAAGATGAAATCAGTTAACGATGAAATCAGTTAACGATGAAATCAGTTAAATGAAGATGAAATCAGTTAAAGATGAAATCAGTTAACGATGAAATCAGTTAACGATGAAATCAGTTAAATGAAGATGAAATCAGTTAACGATGAAATCAGTTAACGATGAAATCAATTAACGATGAAATCAGTTAAATGAAGATGAAATCAGTTAACGATGAAATCAGTTAAAGATGAAATCAGTTAAATGAAGAATGAAGATGAAATCAGTTAACGATGAAATCAGTTAAATGAAGATGAAATCAGTTAACGATGAAATCAATTAACGATGAAATCAGTTAACGATGAAATCAATTAACGATGAAATCAGTTAAATGAAGATGAAATCAGTTAACGATGAAATCAGTTAAAGATGAAATCAGTTAAATGAAGAATGAAGATGAAATCAGTTAACGATGAAATCAGTTAAATGAAGATGAAATCAGTTAACGATGAAATCAATTAACGATGAAATCAGTTAACGATGAAATCAATTAACGATGAAATCAGTTAAATGAAGATGAAATCAGTTAACGATGAAATCAGTTAAAGATGAAATCAGTTAAATGAAGAATGAAGATGAAATCAGTTAACGATGAAATCAGTTAAATGAAGATGAAATCAGTTAACGATGAAATCAATTAACGATGAAATCAGTTAACGATGAAATCAATTAACGATGAAATCAGTTAAATGAAGATGAAATCAGTTAACGATGAAATCAGTTAAAGATGAAATCAGTTAAATGAAGAATGAAGATGAAATCAGTTAACGATGAAATCAGTTAAATGAAGATGAAATCAGTTAACGATGAAATCAGTTAACGATGAAATCAGTTAACGATGAAATCAGTTAAATGAAGATGAAATCAGTTAACGATGAAATCAGTTAAATGAAGAATGAAGATGAAATCAGTTAACGATGAAATCAATTAACGATGAAATCAGTTAACGATGAAATCAGTTAAATGAAGATGAAATCAGTTAACGATGAAATCAGTTAACGATGAAATCAGTTAAATGAAGAATGAAAATGAAATCAGTTAACGATGAAATCAATTAACGATGAAATCAGTTAACGATGAAATCAGTTAAATGAAGATGAAATCAGTTAACGATGAAATCAGTTAACGATGAAATCAGTTAAATGAAGATGAAATCAGTTAACGATGAATTCAGTTAACGATGAAATCAGTTAACGATGAAATCAGTTAAATGAAGATGAAATCAGTTAACGATGAAATCAGTTAACGATGAAATCAGTTAACGATGAAATCAATTAAATGAAGATGAAATCAGTTAACGATGAAATCAGTTAAATGAAGAATGAAAATGAAATCAGTTAAATGAAGATGAAATCAGTTAACGATGAAATCAGTTAACGATGAAATCAGTTAAATGAAGATGAAATCAGTTAACGATGAAATCAGTTAACGATGAAATCAGTTAACGATGAAATCAATTAAATGAAGATGAAATCAGTTAACGATGAAATCAGTTAAATGAAGATGAAATCAGTTAACGATGAAATCAGTTAAAGATGAAATCAGTTAACGATGAAATCAGTTAACGATGAAATCAGTTAACGATGAAATCAGTTAAATGAAGATGAAATCAGTTAACGATGAAATCAGTTAAATGAAGAATGAAAATGAAATCAGTTAAATGAAGATGAAATCAGTTAACGATGAAATCAGTTAACGATGAAATCAGTTAACGATGAAATCAGTTAAATGAAGATGAAATCAGTTAACGATGAAATCAGTTAACAATGAAATCAGTTAAATGAAGATGAAATCAGTTAACGATGAAATCAGTTAACGATGAAATCAGTTAACGATGAAATCAGTTAACGATGAAATCAGTTAAATGAAGATGAAATCAGTTAACGATGAAATCAGTTAACGATGAAATCAGTTAAATGAAGATGAAATCAGTTAACGATGAAATCAGTTAACGATGAAATCAGTTAACGATGAAATCAGTTAAATGAAGATGAAATCAGTTAACGATGAAATCAGTTAAATGAAGAATGAAAATGAAATCAGTTAAATGAAGATGAAATCAGTTAACGATGAAATCAGTTAACGATGAAATCAGTTAACGATGAAATCAGTTAAATGAAGAATGAAAATGAAATCAGTTAACGATGAAATCAATTAACGATGAAATCAGTTAACGATGAAATCAGTTAAATGAAGATGAAATCAGTTAACGATGAAATCAGTTAACGATGAAATCAGTTAAATGAAGATGAAATCAGTTAACGATGAAATCAGTTAACGATGAAATCAATTAAATGAAGATGAAATCAGTTAACGATGAAATCAGTTAAATGAAGAATGAAAATGAAATCAGTTAAATGAAGATGAAATCAGTTAACGATGAAATCAGTTAACGATGAAATCAGTTAAATGAAGATGAAATCAGTTAACGATGAAATCAGTTAACGATGAAATCAGTTAACGATGAAATCAGTTAAATGAAGAATGAAAATGAAATCAGTTAAATGAAGATGAAATCAGTTAACGATGAAATCAGTTAAAGATGAAATCAGTTAACGATGAAATCAGTTAACGATGAAATCAGTTAACGATGAAATCAGTTAAATGAAGATGAAATCAGTTAACGATGAAATCAGTTAAATGAAGAATGAAAATGAAATCAGTTAAATGAAGATGAAATCAGTTAACGATGAAATCAGTTAACGATGAAATCAGTTAACGATGAAATCAGTTAAATGAAGATGAAATCAGTTAACGATGAAATCAGTTAACAATGAAATCAGTTAAATGAAGATGAAATCAGTTAACGATGAAATCAGTTAACGATGAAATCAGTTAACGATGAAATCAGTTAACGATGAAATCAGTTAAATGAAGATGAAATCAGTTAAAGATGAAATCAGTTAACGATGAAATCAGTTAAATGAAGATGAAATCAGTTAACGATGAAATCAGTTAACGATGAAATCAATTAACGATGAAATCAGTTAAATGAAGATGAAATCAGTTAACGATGAAATCAGTTAAAGATGAAATCAGTTAAATGAAGAATGAAGATGAAATCAGTTAACGATGAAATCAGTTAAATGAAGATGAAATCAGTTAACGATGAAATCAGTTAACGATGAAATCAGTTAACGATGAAATCAGTTAAATGAAGATGAAATCAGTTAACGATGAAATCAGTTAAATGAAGAATGAAGATGAAATCAGTTAACGATGAAATCAATTAACGATGAAATCAGTTAACGATGAAATCAGTTAAATGAAGATGAAATCAGTTAACGATGAAATCAGTTAACGATGAAATCAGTTAAATGAAGAATGAAAATGAAATCAGTTAACGATGAAATCAATTAACGATGAAATCAGTTAACGATGAAATCAGTTAAATGAAGATGAAATCAGTTAACGATGAAATCAGTTAACGATGAAATCAGTTAAATGAAGATGAAATCAGTTAACGATGAAATCAGTTAACGATGAAATCAGTTAACGATGAAATCAGTTAAATGAAGATGAAATCAGTTAACGATGAAATCAGTTAACGATGAAATCAGTTAACGATGAAATCAATTAAATGAAGATGAAATCAGTTAACGATGAAATCAGTTAACGATGAAATCAGTTAAATGAAGATGAAATCAGTTAAATGAAGATGAAATCAGTTAACGATGAAATCAGTTAACGATGAAATCAGTTAACGATGAAATCAGTTAAATGAAGATGAAATCAGTTAAAGATGAAATCAGTTAACGATGAAATCAGTTAACGATGAAATCAGTTAAATGAAGATGAAATCAGTTAACGATGAAATCAGTTAACGATGAAATCAATTAACGATGAAATCAGTTAAATGAAGATGAAATCAGTTAACGATGAAATCAGTTAAAGATGAAATCAGTTAAATGAAGAATGAAGATGAAATCAGTTAACGATGAAATCAGTTAAATGAAGATGAAATCAGTTAACGATGAAATCAATTAACGATGAAATCAGTTAACGATGAAATCAATTAACGATGAAATCAGTTAAATGAAGATGAAATCAGTTAACGATGAAATCAGTTAAAGATGAAATCAGTTAAATGAAGAATGAAGATGAAATCAGTTAACGATGAAATCAGTTAAATGAAGATGAAATCAGTTAACGATGAAATCAATTAACGATGAAATCAGTTAACGATGAAATCAATTAACGATGAAATCAGTTAAATGAAGATGAAATCAGTTAACGATGAAATCAGTTAAAGATGAAATCAGTTAAATGAAGAATGAAGATGAAATCAGTTAACGATGAAATCAGTTAAATGAAGATGAAATCAGTTAACGATGAAATCAATTAACGATGAAATCAGTTAACGATGAAATCAATTAACGATGAAATCAGTTAAATGAAGATGAAATCAGTTAACGATGAAATCAGTTAAAGATGAAATCAGTTAAATGAAGAATGAAGATGAAATCAGTTAACGATGAAATCAGTTAAATGAAGATGAAATCAGTTAACGATGAAATCAGTTAACGATGAAATCAGTTAACGATGAAATCAGTTAAATGAAGATGAAATCAGTTAACGATGAAATCAGTTAAATGAAGAATGAAGATGAAATCAGTTAACGATGAAATCAATTAACGATGAAATCAGTTAACGATGAAATCAGTTAAATGAAGATGAAATCAGTTAACGATGAAATCAGTTAACGATGAAATCAGTTAAATGAAGAATGAAAATGAAATCAGTTAACGATGAAATCAATTAACGATGAAATCAGTTAACGATGAAATCAGTTAAATGAAGATGAAATCAGTTAACGATGAAATCAGTTAACGATGAAATCAGTTAAATGAAGATGAAATCAGTTAACGATGAAATCAGTTAACGATGAAATCAGTTAACGATGAAATCAGTTAAATGAAGATGAAATCAGTTAACGATGAAATCAGTTAACGATGAAATCAGTTAACGATGAAATCAATTAAATGAAGATGAAATCAGTTAACGATGAAATCAGTTAAATGAAGAATGAAAATGAAATCAGTTAAATGAAGATGAAATCAGTTAACGATGAAATCAGTTAACGATGAAATCAGTTAAATGAAGATGAAATCAGTTAACGATGAAATCAGTTATCGATGAAATCAGTTAACGATGAAATCAATTAAATGAAGATGAAATCAGTTAACGATGAAATCAGTTAAATGAAGATGAAATCAGTTAACGATGAAATCAGTTAAAGATGAAATCAGTTAACGATGAAATCAGTTAACGATGAAATCAGTTAACGATGAAATCAGTTAAATGAAGATGAAATCAGTTAACGATGAAATCAGTTAAATGAAGAATGAAAATGAAATCAGTTAAATGAAGATGAAATCAGTTAACGATGAAATCAGTTAACGATGAAATCAGTTAACGATGAAATCAGTTAACGATGAAATCAGTTAAATGAAGATGAAATCAGTTAACGATGAAATCAGTTAAATGAAGAATGAAAATGAAATCAGTTAAATGAAGATGAAATCAGTTAACGATGAAATCAGTTAACGATGAAATCAGTTAACGATGAAATCAGTTAAATGAAGAATGAAAATGAAATCAGTTAACGATGAAATCAATTAACGATGAAATCAGTTAACGATGAAATCAGTTAAATGAAGATGAAATCAGTTAACGATGAAATCAGTTAACGATGAAATCAGTTAAATGAAGATGAAATCAGTTAACGATGAAATCAGTTAACGATGAAATCAATTAAATGAAGATGAAATCAGTTAACGATGAAATCAGTTAAATGAAGAATGAAAATGAAATCAGTTAAATGAAGATGAAATCAGTTAACGATGAAATCAGTTAACGATGAAATCAGTTAAATGAAGATGAAATCAGTTAACGATGAAATCAGTTAACGATGAAATCAGTTAACGATGAAATCAGTTAAATGAAGAATGAAAATGAAATCAGTTAAATGAAGATGAAATCAGTTAACGATGAAATCAGTTAAAGATGAAATCAGTTAACGATGAAATCAGTTAACGATGAAATCAGTTAACGATGAAATCAGTTAAATGAAGATGAAATCAGTTAACGATGAAATCAGTTAAATGAAGAATGAAAATGAAATCAGTTAAATGAAGATGAAATCAGTTAACGATGAAATCAGTTAACGATGAAATCAGTTAACGATGAAATCAGTTAACGATGAAATCAGTTAAATGAAGATGAAATCAGTTAACGATGAAATCAGTTAACAATGAAATCAGTTAAATGAAGATGAAATCAGTTAACGATGAAATCAGTTAACGATGAAATCAGTTAACGATGAAATCAGTTAACGATGAAATCAGTTAAATGAAGATGAAATCAGTTAAAGATGAAATCAGTTAACGATGAAATCAGTTAACGATGAAATCAGTTAAATGAAGATGAAATCAGTTAACGATGAAATCAGTTAACGATGAAATCAATTAACGATGAAATCAGTTAAATGAAGATGAAATCAGTTAACGATGAAATCAGTTAAAGATGAAATCAGTTAAATGAAGAATGAAGATGAAATCAGTTAACGATGAAATCAGTTAAATGAAGATGAAATCAGTTAACGATGAAATCAGTTAACGATGAAATCAGTTAAATGAAGATGAAATCAGTTAACGATGAAATCAGTTAAATGAAGAATGAAGATGAAATCAGTTAACGATGAAATCAATTAACGATGAAATCAGTTAACGATGAAATCAGTTAAATGAAGATGAAATCAGTTAACGATGAAATCAGTTAACGATGAAATCAGTTAAATGAAGAATGAAAATGAAATCAGTTAACGATGAAATCAATTAACGATGAAATCAGTTAACGATGAAATCAGTTAAATGAAGATGAAATCAGTTAACGATGAAATCAGTTAACGATGAAATCAGTTAAATGAAGATGAAATCAGTTAACGATGAAATCAGTTAACGATGAAATCAGTTAACGATGAAATCAGTTAAATGAAGATCAAATCAGTTAACGATGAAATCAGTTAACGATGAAATCAGTTAACGATGAAATCAATTAAATGAAGATGAAATCAGTTAACGATGAAATCAGTTAACGATGAAATCAGTTAAATGAAGATGAAATCAGTTAAATGAAGATGAAATCAGTTAACGATGAAATCAGTTAACGATGAAATCAGTTAACGATGAAATCAGTTAAATGAAGATGAAATCAGTTAAAGATGAAATCAGTTAACGATGAAATCAGTTAACGATGAAATCAGTTAAATGAAGATGAAATCAGTTAACGATGAAATCAGTTAACGATGAAATCAATTAACGATGAAATCAGTTAAATGAAGATGAAATCAGTTAACGATGAAATCAGTTAAAGATGAAATCAGTTAAATGAAGAATGAAGATGAAATCAGTTAACGATGAAATCAGTTAAATGAAGATGAAATCAGTTAACGATGAAATCAATTAACGATGAAATCAGTTAACGATGAAATCAATTAACGATGAAATCAGTTAAATGAAGATGAAATCAGTTAACGATGAAATCAGTTAAAGATGAAATCAGTTAAATGAAGAATGAAGATGAAATCAGTTAACGATGAAATCAGTTAAATGAAGATGAAATCAGTTAACGATGAAATCAATTAACGATGAAATCAGTTAACGATGAAATCAATTAACGATGAAATCAGTTAAATGAAGATGAAATCAGTTAACGATGAAATCAGTTAAAGATGAAATCAGTTAAATGAAGAATGAAGATGAAATCAGTTAACGATGGAATCAGTTAAATGAAGATGAAATCAGTTAACGATGAAATCAATTAACGATGAAATCAGTTAACGATGAAATCAATTAACGATGAAATCAGTTAAATGAAGATGAAATCAGTTAACGATGAAATCAGTTAAAGATGAAATCAGTTAAATGAAGAATGAAGATGAAATCAGTTAACGATGAAATCAGTTAAATGAAGATGAAATCAGTTAACGATGAAATCAGTTAACGATGAAATCAGTTAACGATGAAATCAGTTAAATGAAGATGAAATCAGTTAACGATGAAATCAGTTAAATGAAGAATGAAGATGAAATCAGTTAACGATGAAATCAATTAACGATGAAATCAGTTAACGATGAAATCAGTTAAATGAAGATGAAATCAGTTAACGATGAAATCAGTTAACGATGAAATCAGTTAAATGAAGAATGAAAATGAAATCAGTTAACGATGAAATCAATTAACGATGAAATCAGTTAACGATGAAATCAGTTAAATGAAGATGAAATCAGTTAACGATGAAATCAGTTAACGATGAAATCAGTTAAATGAAGATGAAATCAGTTAACGATGAAATCAGTTAACGATGAAATCAGTTAACGATGAAATCAGTTAAATGAAGATGAAATCAGTTAACGATGAAATCAGTTAACGATGAAATCAGTTAACGATGAAATCAATTAAATGAAGATGAAATCAGTTAACGATGAAATCAGTTAAATGAAGAATGAAAATGAAATCAGTTAAATGAAGATGAAATCAGTTAACGATGAAATCAGTTAACGATGAAATCAGTTAAATGAAGATGAAATCAGTTAACGATGAAATCAGTTATCGATGAAATCAGTTAACGATGAAATCAATTAAATGAAGATGAAATCAGTTAACGATGAAATCAGTTAAATGAAGATGAAATCAGTTAACGATGAAATCAGTTAAAGATGAAATCAGTTAACGATGAAATCAGTTAACGATGAAATCAGTTAACGATGAAATCAGTTAAATGAAGATGAAATCAGTTAACGATGAAATCAGTTAAATGAAGAATGAAAATGAAATCAGTTAAATGAAGATGAAATCAGTTAACGATGAAATCAGTTAACGATGAAATCAGTTAACGATGAAATCAGTTAAATGAAGATGAAATCAGTTAACGATGAAATCAGTTAACAATGAAATCAGTTAAATGAAGATGAAATCAGTTAACGATGAAATCAGTTAACGATGAAATCAGTTAACGATGAAATCAGTTAACGATGAAATCAGTTAAATGAAGATGAAATCAGTTAAATGAAGATGAAATCAGTTAACGATGAAATCAGTTAACGATGAAATCAGTTAAATGAAGATGAAATCAGTTAACGATGAAATCAGTTAACGATGAAATCAGTTAAATGAAGATGAAATCAGTTAACGATGAAATCAGTTAACGATGAAATCAGTTAACGATGAAATCAATTAAATGAAGATGAAATCAGTTAACGATGAAATCAGTTAAATGAAGATGAAATCAGTTAACGATGAAATCAGTTAAAGATGAAATCAGTTAACGATGAAATCAGTTAACGATGAAATCAGTTAAATGAAGATGAAATCAGTTAACGATGAAATCAGTTAAATGAAGAATGAAAATGAAATCAGTTAAATGAAGATGAAATCAGTTAAAGATGAAATCAGTTAACGATGAAATCAGTTAACGATGAAATCAGTTAAATGAAGATGAAATCAGTTAACGATGAAATCAGTTAACAATGAAATCAGTTAAATGAAGATGAAATCAGTTAACGATGAAATCAGTTAACGATGAAATCAGTTAACGATGAAATCAGTTAAATGAAGATGAAATCAGTTAAAGATGAAATCAGTTAACGATGAAATCAGTTAACGATGAAATCAGTTAAATGAAGATGAAATCAGTTAACGATGAAATCAGTTAACGATGAAATCAGTTAACGATGAAATCAATTAACGATGAAATCAGTTAAATGAAGATGAAATCAGTTAACGATGAAATCAGTTAAAGATGAAATCAGTTAAATGAAGAATGAAGATGAAATCAGTTAACGATGAAATCAGTTAAATGAAGATGAAATCAGTTAACGATGAAATCAGTTAACGATGAAATCAGTTAAATGAAGAATGAAGATGAAATCAGTTAACGATGAAATCAATTAACGATGAAATCAGTTAACGATGAAATCAGTTAAATGAAGATGAAATCAGTTAACGATGAAATCAGTTAACGATGAAATCAGTTAAATGAAGAATGAAAATGAAATCAGTTAACGATGAAATCAATTAACGATGAAATCAGTTAACGATGAAATCAGTTAAATGAAGATGAAATCAGTTAACGATGAAATCAGTTAACGATGAAATCAGTTAAATGAAGATGAAATCAGTTAACGATGAAATCAGTTAACGATGAAATCAGTTAAATGAAGATGAAATCAGTTAACGATGAAATCAGTTAACGATGAAATCAGTTAACGATGAAATCAATTAAATGAAGATGAAATCAGTTAACGATGAAATCAGTTAATGATGAAATCAGTTAAATGAAGATGAAATCAGTTAAAGATGAAATCAGTTAACGATGAAATCAGTTAACGATGAAATCAGTTAAATGAAGATGAAATCAGTTAACGATGAAATCAGTTAACGATGAAATCAATTAACGATGAAATCAGTTAAATGAAGATGAAATCAGTTAACGATGAAATCAGTTAAAGATGAAATCAGTTAAATGAAGAATGAAGATGAAATCAGTTAACGATGAAATCAGTTAAATGAAGATGAAATCAGTTAACGATGAAATCAGTTAACGATGAAATCAGTTAAATGAAGATGAAATCAGTTAACGATGAAATCAGTTAAATGAAGAATGAAGATGAAATCAGTTAACGATGAAATCAATTAACGATGAAATCAGTTAACGATGAAATCAGTTAAATGAAGATGAAATCAGTTAACGATGAAATCAGTTAACGATGAAATCAGTTAAATGAAGAATGAAAATGAAATCAGTTAACGATGAAATCAATTAACGATGAAATCAGTTAACGATGAAATCAGTTAAATGAAGATGAAATCAGTTAACGATGAAATCAGTTAACGATGAAATCAGTTAAATGAAGATGAAATCAGTTAACGATGAAATCAGTTAACGATGAAATCAGTTAACGATGAAATCAGTTAAATGAAGATGAAATCAGTTAACGATGAAATCAGTTAACGATGAAATCAGTTAACGATGAAATCAATTAAATGAAGATGAAATCAGTTAACGATGAAATCAGTTAACGATGAAATCAGTTAAATGAAGATGAAATCAGTTAAATGAAGATGAAATCAGTTAACGATGAAATCAGTTAACGATGAAATCAGTTAACGATGAAATCAGTTAAATGAAGATGAAATCAGTTAAAGATGAAATCAGTTAACGATGAAATCAGTTAACGATGAAATCAGTTAAATGAAGATGAAATCAGTTAACGATGAAATCAGTTAACGATGAAATCAATTAACGATGAAATCAGTTAAATGAAGATGAAATCAGTTAACGATGAAATCAGTTAAAGATGAAATCAGTTAAATGAAGAATGAAGATGAAATCAGTTAACGATGAAATCAGTTAAATGAAGATGAAATCAGTTAACGATGAAATCAATTAACGATGAAATCAGTTAACGATGAAATCAATTAACGATGAAATCAGTTAAATGAAGATGAAATCAGTTAACGATGAAATCAGTTAAAGATGAAATCAGTTAAATGAAGAATGAAGATGAAATCAGTTAACGATGAAATCAGTTAACGATGAAATCAGTTAACGATGAAATCAATTAACGATGAAATCAGTTAAATGAAGATGAAATCAGTTAACGATGAAATCAATTAACGATGAAATCAGTTAACGATGAAATCAGTTAACGATGAAATCAGTTAAATGAAGAATGAAAATGAAATCAGTTAACGATGAAATCAATTAACGATGAAATCAGTTAACGATGAAATCAGTTAAATGAAGATGAAATCAGTTAACGATGAAATCAGTTAACGATGAAATCAGTTAACGATGAAATCAGTTAAATGAAGATGAAATCAGTTAACGATGAAATCAGTTAACAATGAAATCAGTTAAATGAAGATGAAATCAGTTAACGATGAAATCAGTTAACGATGAAATCAGTTAACGATGAAATCAGTTAAATGAAGATGAAATCAGTTAACGATGAAATCAGTTAACGATGAAATCAGTTAACGATGAAATCAGTTAAATGAAGATGAAATCAGTTAACGATGAAATCAGTTAACAATGAAATCAGTTAAATGAAGATGAAATCAGTTAACGATGAAATCAGTTAACGATGAAATGAGTTAACGATGAAATCAGTTAACGATGAAATCAGTTAAATGAAGATGAAATCAGTTAACGATGAAATCAGTTAAATGAAGATGAAATCAGTTAACGATGAAATCAGTTAACGATGAAATCAGTTAAATGAAGAATGAAAATGAAATCAGTTAACGATGAAATCAATTAACGATGAAATCAGTTAACGATGAAATCAGTTAAATGAAGATGAAATCAGTTAACGATGAAATCAGTTAACGATGAAATCAGTTAAATGAAGATGAAATCAGTTAACGATGAAATCAGTTAACGATGAAATCAATTAAATGAAGATGAAATCAGTTAACGATGAAATCAGTTAAATGAAGAATGAAAATGAAATCAGTTAAATGAAGATGAAATCAGTTAACAATGAAATCAGTTAACGATGAAATCAGTTAAATGAAGATGAAATCAGTTAACGATGAAATCAGTTAATGATGAAATCAGTTAACGATGAAATCAATTAAATGAAGATGAAATCAGTTAACGATGAAATCAGTTAAATGAAGATGAAATCAGTTAACGATGAAATCAGTTAAAGATGAAATCAGTTAACGATGAAATCAGTTAACGATGAAATCAGTTAACGATGAAATCAGTTAAATGAAGATGAAATCAGTTAACGATGAAATCAGTTAAATGAAGAATGAAAATGAAATCAGTTAAATGAAGATGAAATCAGTTAACGATGAAATCAGTTAACGATGAAATCAGTTAAATGAAGATGAAATCAGTTAAATGAAGATGAAATCAGTTAACGATGAAATCAGTTAACGATGAAATCAGTTAACGATGAAATCAGTTAAATGAAGATGAAATCAGTTAAAGATGAAATCAGTTAACGATGAAATCAGTTAACGATGAAATCAGTTAAATGAAGATGAAATCAGTTAACGATGAAATCAGTTAACGATGAAATCAATTAACGATGAAATCAGTTAAATGAAGATGAAATCAGTTAACGATGAAATCAGTTAAAGATGAAATCAGTTAAATGAAGAATGAAGATGAAATCAGTTAACGATGAAATCAGTTAAATGAAGATGAAATCAGTTAACGATGAAATCAATTAACGATGAAATCAGTTAACGATGAAATCAATTAACGATGAAATCAGTTAAATGAAGATGAAATCAGTTAACGATGAAATCAGTTAAAGATGAAATCAGTTAAATGAAGAATGAAGATGAAATCAGTTAACGATGAAATCAGTTAACGATGAAATCAGTTAACGATGAAATCAATTAACGATGAAATCAGTTAAATGAAGATGAAATCAGTTAACGATGAAATCAATTAACGATGAAATCAGTTAACGATGAAATCAGTTAACGATGAAATCAGTTAAATGAAGAATGAAAATGAAATCAGTTAACGATGAAATCAATTAACGATGAAATCAGTTAACGATGAAATCAGTTAAATGAAGATGAAATCAGTTAACGATGAAATCAGTTAACGATGAAATCAGTTAACGATGAAATCAGTTAAATGAAGATGAAATCAGTTAACGATGAAATCAGTTAACAATGAAATCAGTTAAATGAAGATGAAATCAGTTAACGATGAAATCAGTTAACGATGAAATCAGTTAACGATGAAATCAGTTAAATGAAGATGAAATCAGTTAACGATGAAATCAGTTAACGATGAAATCAGTTAACGATGAAATCAGTTAAATGAAGATGAAATCAGTTAACGATGAAATCAGTTAACAATGAAATCAGTTAAATGAAGATGAAATCAGTTAACGATGAAATCAGTTAACGATGAAATGAGTTAACGATGAAATCAGTTAACGATGAAATCAGTTAAATGAAGATGAAATCAGTTAACGATGAAATCAGTTAAATGAAGATGAAATCAGTTAACGATGAAATCAGTTAACGATGAAATCAGTTAAATGAAGAATGAAAATGAAATCAGTTAACGATGAAATCAATTAACGATGAAATCAGTTAACGATGAAATCAGTTAAATGAAGATGAAATCAGTTAACGATGAAATCAGTTAACGATGAAATCAGTTAAATGAAGATGAAATCAGTTAACGATGAAATCAGTTAACGATGAAATCAATTAAATGAAGATGAAATCAGTTAACGATGAAATCAGTTAAATGAAGAATGAAAATGAAATCAGTTAAATGAAGATGAAATCAGTTAACAATGAAATCAGTTAACGATGAAATCAGTTAAATGAAGATGAAATCAGTTAACGATGAAATCAGTTAATGATGAAATCAGTTAACGATGAAATCAATTAAATGAAGATGAAATCAGTTAACGATGAAATCAGTTAAATGAAGATGAAATCAGTTAACGATGAAATCAGTTAAAGATGAAATCAGTTAACGATGAAATCAGTTAACGATGAAATCAGTTAACGATGAAATCAGTTAAATGAAGATGAAATCAGTTAACGATGAAATCAGTTAAATGAAGAATGAAAATGAAATCAGTTAAATGAAGATGAAATCAGTTAACGATGAAATCAGTTAACGATGAAATCAGTTAACGATGAAATCAGTTAAATGAAGATGAAATCAGTTAACGATGAAATCAGTTAACAATGAAATCAGTTAAATGAAGATGAAATCAGTTAACGATGAAATCAGTTAACGATGAAATCAGTTAAATGAAGATGAAATCAGTTAAAGATGAAATCAGTTAACGATGAAATCAGTTAACGATGAAATCAGTTAAATGAAGATGAAATCAGTTAACGATGAAATCAGTTAACGATGAAATCAATTAACGATGAAATCAGTTAAATGAAGATGAAATCAGTTAACGATGAAATCAGTTAAAGATGAAATCAGTTAAATGAAGAATGAAGATGAAATCAGTTAACGATGAAATCAGTTAAATGAAGATGAAATCAGTTAACGATGAAATCAGTTAACGATGAAATCAGTTAACGATGAAATCAGTTAAATGAAGATGAAATCAGTTAACGATGAAATCAGTTAAATGAAGAATGAAGATGAAATCAGTTAACGATGAAATCAATTAACGATGAAATCAGTTAACGATGAAATCAGTTAAATGAAGATGAAATCAGTTAACGATGAAATCAGTTAACGATGAAATCAGTTAAATGAAGAATGAAAATGAAATCAGTTAACGATGAAATCAATTAACGATGAAATCAGTTAACGATGAAATCAGTTAAATGAAGATGAAATCAGTTAACGATGAAATCAGTTAACGATGAAATCAGTTAAATGAAGATGAAATCAGTTAACGATGAAATCAGTTAACGATGAAATCAGTTAACGATGAAATCAGTTAAATGAAGATGAAATCAGTTAACGATGAAATCAGTTAACGATGAAATCAGTTAACGATGAAATCAATTAAATGAAGATGAAATCAGTTAACGATGAAATCAGTTAACGATGAAATCAGTTAAATGAAGATGAAATCAGTTAAATGAAGATGAAATCAGTTAACGATGAAATCAGTTAACGATGAAATCAGTTAAATGAAGATGAAATCAGTTAAAGATGAAATCAGTTAACGATGAAATCAGTTAACGATGAAATCAGTTAAATGAAGATGAAATCAGTTAACGATGAAATCAGTTAACGATGAAATCAATTAACGATGAAATCAGTTAAATGAAGATGAAATCAGTTAACGATGAAATCAGTTAAAGATGAAATCAGTTAAATGAAGAATGAAGATGAAATCAGTTAACGATGAAATCAGTTAAATGAAGATGAAATCAGTTAACGATGAAATCAATTAACGATGAAATCAGTTAACGATGAAATCAATTAACGATGAAATCAGTTAAATGAAGATGAAATCAGTTAACGATGAAATCAGTTAAAGATGAAATCAGTTAAATGAAGAATGAAGATGAAATCAGTTAACGATGAAATCAGTTAACGATGAAATCAGTTAACGATGAAATCAATTAACGATGAAATCAGTTAAATGAAGATGAAATCAGTTAACGATGAAATCAATTAACGATGAAATCAGTTAACGATGAAATCAGTTAAATGAAGATGAAATCAGTTAACGATGAAATCAGTTAACGATGAAATCAGTTAAATGAAGAATGAAAATGAAATCAGTTAACGATGAAATCAATTAACGATGAAATCAGTTAACGATGAAATCAGTTAAATGAAGATGAAATCAGTTAACGATGAAATCAGTTAACGATGAAATCAGTTAACGATGAAATCAGTTAACGATGAAATCAGTTAAATGAAGATGAAATCAGTTAACGATGAAATCAGTTAACAATGAAATCAGTTAAATGAAGATGAAATCAGTTAACGATGAAATCAGTTAACGATGAAATCAGTTAAATGAAGATGAAATCAGTTAACGATGAAATCAGTTAAATGAAGAATGAAAATGAAATCAGTTAAATGAAGATGAAATCAGTTAACGATGAAATCAGTTAACGATGAAATCAATTAAATGAAGATGAAATCAGTTAACGATGAAATCAGTTAAATGAAGAATGAAAATGAAATCAGTTAAATGAAGATGAAATCAGTTAACGATGAAATCAGTTAACGATGAAATCAGTTAAATGAAGATGAAATCAGTTAACGATGAAATCAGTTAACGATGAAATCAGTTAACGATGAAATCAATTAAATGAAGATGAAATCAGTTAACGATGAAATCAGTTAAATGAAGATGAAATCAGTTAAATGAAGATGAAATCAGTTAACGATGAAATCAGTTAACGATGAAATCAGTTAACGATGAAATCAGTTAAATGAAGATGAAATCAGTTAACGATGAAATCAGTTAAATGAAGAATGAAAATGAAATCAGTTAAATGAAGATGAAATCAGTTAACGATGAAATCAGTTAACGATGAAATCAGTTAAATGAAGATGAAATCAGTTAACGATGAAATCAGTTAACAATGAAATCAGTTAAATGAAGATGAAATCAGTTAACGATGAAATCAGTTAACGATGAAATCAGTTAAATGAAGATGAAATCAGTTAAAGATGAAATCAGTTAACGATGAAATCAGTTAACGATGAAATCAGTTAACGATGAAATCAGTTAAATGAAGATGAAATCAGTTAACGATGAAATCAGTTAACGATGAAATCAATTAACGATGAAATCAGTTAAATGAAGATGAAATCAGTTAACGATGAAATCAGTTAAAGATGAAATCAGTTAAATGAAGAATGAAGATGAAATCAGTTAACGATGAAATCAGTTAAATGAAGATGAAATCAGTTAACGATGAAATCAGTTAACGATGAAATCAGTTAACGATGAAATCAGTTAAATGAAGATGAAATCAGTTAACGATGAAATCAGTTAAATGAAGAATGAAGATGAAATCAGTTAACGATGAAATCAATTAACGATGAAATCAGTTAACGATGAAATCAGTTAAATGAAGATGAAATCAGTTAACGATGAAATCAGTTAACGATGAAATCAGTTAAATGAAGAATGAAAATGAAATCAGTTAACGATGAAATCAATTAACGATGAAATCAGTTAACGATGAAATCAGTTAAATGAAGATGAAATCAGTTAACGATGAAATCAGTTAACGATGAAATCAGTTAAATGAAGATGAAATCAGTTAACGATGAAATCAGTTAACGATGAAATCAGTTAAATGAAGATGAAATCAGTTAACGATGAAATCAGTTAACGATGAAATCAGTTAACGATGAAATCAATTAAATGAAGATGAAATCAGTTAACGATGAAATCAGTTAACGATGAAATCAGTTAAATGAAGATGAAATCAGTTAAATGAAGATGAAATCAGTTAACGATGAAATCAGTTAACGATGAAATCAGTTAACGATGAAATCAGTTAAATGAAGATGAAATCAGTTAAAGATGAAATCAGTTAACGATGAAATCAGTTAACGATGAAATCAGTTAAATGAAGATGAAATCAGTTAACGATGAAATCAGTTAACGATGAAATCAATTAACGATGAAATCAGTTAAATGAAGATGAAATCAGTTAACGATGAAATCAGTTAAAGATGAAATCAGTTAAATGAAGAATGAAGATGAAATCAGTTAACGATGAAATCAGTTAAATGAAGATGAAATCAGTTAACGATGAAATCAATTAACGATGAAATCAGTTAACGATGAAATCAATTAACGATGAAATCAGTTAAATGAAGATGAAATCAGTTAACGATGAAATCAGTTAAAGATGAAATCAGTTAAATGAAGAATGAAGATGAAATCAGTTAACGATGAAATCAGTTAAATGAAGATGAAATCAGTTAACGATGAAATCAGTTAACGATGAAATCAATTAACGATGAAATCAGTTAAATGAAGATGAAATCAGTTAACGATGAAATCAGTTAAAGATGAAATCAGTTAAATGAAGAATGAAGATGAAATCAGTTAACGATGAAATCAGTTAAATGAAGATGAAATCAGTTAACGATGAAATCAGTTAACGATGAAATCAGTTAAATGAAGATGAAATCAGTTAACGATGAAATCAGTTAAATGAAGAATGAAGATGAAATCAGTTAACGATGAAATCAATTAACGATGAAATCAGTTAACGATGAAATCAGTTAAATGAAGATGAAATCAGTTAACGATGAAATCAGTTAACGATGAAATCAGTTAAATGAAGAATGAAAATGAAATCAGTTAACGATGAAATCAATTAACGATGAAATCAGTTAACGATGAAATCAGTTAAATGAAGATGAAATCAGTTAACGATGAAATCAGTTAACGATGAAATCAGTTAAATGAAGATGAAATCAGTTAACGATGAAATCAGTTAACGATGAAATCAGTTAACGATGAAATCAGTTAAATGAAGATGAAATCAGTTAACGATGAAATCAGTTAACGATGAAATCAGTTAACGATGAAATCAATTAAATGAAGATGAAATCAGTTAACGATGAAATCAGTTAAATGAAGAATGAAAATGAAATCAGTTAAATGAAGATGAAATCAGTTAACGATGAAATCAGTTAACGATGAAATCAGTTAACGATGAAATCAGTTAACGATGAAATCAATTAAATGAAGATGAAATCAGTTAACGATGAAATCAGTTAAATGAAGATGAAATCAGTTAACGATGAAATCAGTTAAAGATGAAATCAGTTAACGATGAAATCAGTTAACGATGAAATCAGTTAACGATGAAATCAGTTAAATGAAGATGAAATCAGTTAACGATGAAATCAGTTAAATGAAGAATGAAAATGAAATCAGTTAAATGAAGATGAAATCAGTTAACGATGAAATCAGTTAACGATGAAATCAGTTAACGATGAAATCAGTTAAATGAAGATGAAATCAGTTAACGATGAAATCAGTTAACAATGAAATCAGTTAAATGAAGATGAAATCAGTTAACGATGAAATCAGTTAACGATGAAATCAGTTAAATGAAGATGAAATCAGTTAACGATGAAATCAGTTAACGATGAAATCAGTTAAATGAAGATGAAATCAGTTAACGATGAAATCAGTTAACGATGAAATCAATTAACGATGAAATCAGTTAAATGAAGATGAAATCAGTTAACGATGAAATCAGTTAAAGATGAAATCAGTTAAATGAAGAATGAAGATGAAATCAGTTAACGATGAAATCAGTTAAATGAAGATGAAATCAGTTAACGATGAAATCAGTTAACGATGAAATCAGTTAAATGAAGATGAAATCAGTTAACGATGAAATCAGTTAAATGAAGAATGAAGATGAAATCAGTTAACGATGAAATCAATTAACGATGAAATCAGTTAACGATGAAATCAGTTAAATGAAGATGAAATCAGTTAACGATGAAATCAGTTAACGATGAAATCAGTTAAATGAAGAATGAAAATGAAATCAGTTAACGATGAAATCAATTAACGATGAAATCAGTTAACGATGAAATCAGTTAAATGAAGATGAAATCAGTTAACGATGAAATCAGTTAACGATGAAATCAGTTAAATGAAGATGAAATCAGTTAACGATGAAATCAGTTAACGATGAAATCAGTTAACGATGAAATCAGTTAAATGAAGATGAAATCAGTTAACGATGAAATCAGTTAACGATGAAATCAGTTAACGATGAAATCAATTAAATGAAGATGAAATCAGTTAACGATGAAATCAGTTAAATGAAGAATGAAAATGAAATCAGTTAAATGAAGATGAAATCAGTTAACGATGAAATCAGTTAACGATGAAATCAGTTAAATGAAGATGAAATCAGTTAACGATGAAATCAGTTAACGATGAAATCAGTTAACGATGAAATCAATTAAATGAAGATGAAATCAGTTAACGATGAAATCAGTTAAATGAAGATGAAATCAGTTAACGATGAAATCAGTTAAAGATGAAATCAGTTAAAGATGAAATCAGTTAACGATGAAATCAGTTAACGATGAAATCAGTTAAATGAAGATGAAATCAGTTAACGATGAAATCAGTTAAATGAAGAATGAAAATGAAATCAGTTAAATGAAGATGAAATCAGTTAACGATGAAATCAGTTAACGATGAAATCAGTTAACGATGAAATCAGTTAAATGAAGATGAAATCAGTTAACGATGAAATCAGTTAACGATGAAATCAGTTAAATGAAGATGAAATCAGTTAAAGATGAAATCAGTTAACGATGAAATCAGTTAACGATGAAATCAGTTAAATGAAGATGAAATCAGTTAAATGAAGATGAAATCAGTTAAATGAAGAATGAAAATGAAATCAGTTAACGATGAAATCAATTAACGATGAAATCAGTTAACGATGAAATCAGTTAAATGAAGATGAAATCAGTTAACGATGAAATCAGTTAACGATGAAATCAGTTAAATGAAGATGAAATCAGTTAACGATGAAATCAGTTAACGATGAAATCACTTAACGATGAAATCAGTTAAATGAAGATGAAATCAGTTAACGATGAAATCAGTTAAATGAAGATGAAATCAGTTAAAGATGAAATCAGTTAACGATGAAATCAGATAACGATGAAATCAGTTAAATGAAGATGAAATCAGTTAACGATGAAATCAGTTAACGATGGAATCAGTTAAATGAAGATGAAATCAGTTAACGATGAAATCAGTTAAAGATGAAATCAGTTAACGATGAAATCAGTTAACGATGAAATCAGTTAAATGAAGATGAAATCAGTTAAATGAAGATGAAATCAGTTAACGATGAAATCAGTTAACGATGAAATCAGTTAAATGAAGATGAAATCAGTTAAAGATGAAATCAGTTAACGATGAAATCAGTTAAATGAAGATGAAATCAGTTAAATGAAGATGAAATCAGTTAAATGAAGATGAAATCAGTTAAATGAAGAATGAAAATGAAATCAGTTAACGATGAAATCAATTAACGATGAAATCAGTTAACGATGAAATCAGTTAAATGAAGATGAAATCAGTTAACGATGAAATCAGTTAACGATGAAATCAGTTAAATGAAGATGAAATCAGTTAACGATGAAATCAGTTAACGATGAAATCAGTTAACGATGAAATCAGTTAAATGAAGATGAAATCAGTTAACGATGAAATCAGTTAACGATGAAATCAGTTAACGATGAAATCAATTAAATGAAGATGAAATCAGTTAACGATGAAATCAGTTAAATGAAGAATGAAAATGAAATCAGTTAAATGAAGATGAAATCAGTTAACGATGAAATCAGTTAACGATGAAATCAGTTAAATGAAGATGAAATCAGTTAACGATGAAATCAGTTAACGATGAAATCAGTTAACGATGAAATCAATTAAATGAAGATGAAATCAGTTAACGATGAAATCAGTTAAATGAAGATGAAATCAGTTAACGATGAAATCAGTTAAAGATGAAATCAGTTAACGATGAAATCAGTTAACGATGAAATCAGTTAACGATGAAATCAGTTAAATGAAGATGAAATCAGTTAACGATGAAATCAGTTAACGATGAAATCAGTTAACGATGAAATCAGTTAAATGAAGATGAAATCAGTTAAAGATGAAATCAGTTAACGATGAAATCAGTTAACGATGAAATCAGTTAAAGATGAAATCAGTTAAATGAAGATGAAATCAGTTAACGATGAAATCAGTTAACGATGAAATCAGTTAAATGAAGATGAAATCAGTTAACGATGAAATCAGTTAACGATGAAATCAATTAACGATGAAATCAGTTAAATGAAGATGAAATCAGTTAACGATGAAATCAGTTAAAGATGAAATCAGTTAAATGAAGAATGAAGATGAAATCAGTTAACGATGAAATCAGTTAAATGAAGATGAAATCAGTTAACGATGAAATCAGTTAACGATGAAATCAGTTAAATGAAGATGAAATCAGTTAACGATGAAATCAGTTAAATGAAGAATGAAGATGAAATCAGTTAACGATGAAATCAATTAACGATGAAATCAGTTAACGATGAAATCAGTTAAATGAAGATGAAATCAGTTAACGATGAAATCAGTTAACGATGAAATCAGTTAAATGAAGAATGAAAATGAAATCAGTTAACGATGAAATCAATTAACGATGAAATCAGTTAACGATGAAATCAGTTAAATGAAGATGAAATCAGTTAACGATGAAATCAGTTAACGATGAAATCAGTTAAATGAAGATGAAATCAGTTAACGATGAAATCAGTTAACGATGAAATCAGTTAACGATGAAATCAGTTAAATGAAGATGAAATCAGTTAACGATGAAATCAGTTAACGATGAAATCAGTTAACGATGAAATCAATTAAATGAAGATGAAATCAGTTAACGATGAAATCAGTTAAATGAAGAATGAAAATGAAATCAGTTAAATGAAGATGAAATCAGTTAACGATGAAATCAGTTAACGATGAAATCAGTTAAATGAAGATGAAATCAGTTAACGATGAAATCAGTTAACGATGAAATCAGTTAACGATGAAATCAATTAAATGAAGATGAAATCAGTTAACGATGAAATCAGTTAAATGAAGATGAAATCAGTTAACGATGAAATCAGTTAAATGAAGAATGAAAATGAAATCAGTTAAATGAAGATGAAATCAGTTAACGATGAAATCAGTTAACGATGAAATCAGTTAACGATGAAATCAGTTAAATGAAGATGAAATCAGTTAACGATGAAATCAGTTAACGATGAAATCAGTTAAATGAAGATGAAATCAGTTAAAGATGAAATCAGTTAACGATGAAATCAGTTAACGATGAAATCAGTTAAATGAAGATGAAATCAGTTAAATGAAGATGAAATCAGTTAAATGAAGAATGAAAATGAAATCAGTTAACGATGAAATCAATTAACGATGAAATCAGTTAACGATGAAATCAGTTAAATGAAGATGAAATCAGTTAACGATGAAATCAGTTAACGATGAAATCAGTTAAATGAAGATGAAATCAGTTAACGATGAAATCAGTTAACGATGAAATCACTTAACGATGAAATCAGTTAAATGAAGATGAAATCAGTTAACGATGAAATCAGTTAAATGAAGATGAAATCAGTTAAAGATGAAATCAGTTAACGATGAAATCAGATAACGATGAAATCAGTTAAATGAAGATGAAATCAGTTAACGATGAAATCAGTTAACGATGGAATCAGTTAAATGAAGATGAAATCAGTTAACGATGAAATCAGTTAAAGATGAAATCAGTTAACGATGAAATCAGTTAACGATGAAATCAGTTAAATGAAGATGAAATCAGTTAAAGATGAAATCAGTTAACGATGAAATCAGTTAACGATGAAATCAGTTAAATGAAGATGAAATCAGTTAAATGAAGATGAAATCAGTTAAATGAAGAATGAAAATGAAATCAGTTAACGATGAAATCAATTAACGATGAAATCAGTTAACGATGAAATCAGTTAAATGAAGATGAAATCAGTTAACGATGAAATCAGTTAACGATGAAATCAGTTAAATGAAGATGAAATCAGTTAACGATGAAATCAGTTAACGATGAAATCAGTTAACGATGAAATCAGTTAAATGAAGATGAAATCAGTTAACGATGAAATCAGTTAACGATGAAATCAGTTAACGATGAAATCAATTAAATGAAGATGAAATCAGTTAACGATGAAATCAGTTAAATGAAGAATGAAAATGAAATCAGTTAAATGAAGATGAAATCAGTTAACGATGAAATCAGTTAACGATGAAATCAGTTAAATGAAGATGAAATCAGTTAACGATGAAATCAGTTAACGATGAAATCAGTTAACGATGAAATCAATTAAATGAAGATGAAATCAGTTAACGATGAAATCAGTTAAATGAAGATGAAATCAGTTAACGATGAAATCAGTTAAATGAAGATGAAATCAGTTAACGATGAAATCAGTTAACGATGAAATCAGTTAACGATGAAATCAGTTAAATGAAGATGAAATCAGTTAACGATGAAATCAGTTAACGATGAAATCAGTTAACGATGAAATCAGTTAAATGAAGATGAAATCAGTTAAAGATGAAATCAGTTAACGATGAAATCAGTTAACGATGAAATCAGTTAAATGAAGATGAAATCAGTTAACGATGAAATCAGTTAACGATGAAATCAGTTAAATGAAGATGAAATCAGTTAACGATGAAATCAGTTAACGATGAAATCAATTAACGATGAAATCAGTTAAATGAAGATGAAATCAGTTAACGATGAAATCAGTTAAAGATGAAATCAGTTAAATGAAGAATGAAGATGAAATCAGTTAACGATGAAATCAGTTAAATGAAGATGAAATCAGTTAACGATGAAATCAGTTAACGATGAAATCAGTTAAATGAAGATGAAATCAGTTAACGATGAAATCAGTTAAATGAAGAATGAAGATGAAATCAGTTAACGATGAAATCAATTAACGATGAAATCAGTTAACGATGAAATCAGTTAAATGAAGATGAAATCAGTTAACGATGTAATCAGTTAACGATGAAATCAGTTAAATGAAGAATGAAAATGAAATCAGTTAACGATGAAATCAATTAACGATGAAATCAGTTAACGATGAAATCAGTTAAATGAAGATGAAATCAGTTAACGATGAAATCAGTTAACGATGAAATCAGTTAAATGAAGATGAAATCAGTTAACGATGAAATCAGTTAACGATGAAATCAGTTAACGATGAAATCAGTTAAATGAAGATGAAATCAGTTAACGATGAAATCAGTTAACGATGAAATCAGTTAACGATGAAATCAATTAAATGAAGATGAAATCAGTTAACGATGAAATCAGTTAAATGAAGAATGAAAATGAAATCAGTTAAATGAAGATGAAATCAGTTAACGATGAAATCAGTTAACGATGAAATCAGTTAAATGAAGATGAAATCAGTTAACGATGAAATCAGTTAACGATGAAATCAGTTAACGATGAAATCAATTAAATGAAGATGAAATCAGTTAACGATGAAATCAGTTAAATGAAGATGAAATCAGTTAACGATGAAATCAGTTAAAGATGAAATCAGTTAACGATGAAATCAGTTAACGATGAAATCAGTTAAATGAAGATGAAATCAGTTAACGATGAAATCAGTTAACGATGAAATCAGTTAACGATGAAATCAGTTAAATGAAGATGAAATCAGTTAACGATGAAATCAGTTAACGATGAAATCAGTTAAATGAAGATGAAATCAGTTAAATGAAGATGAAATCAGTTAACGATGAAATCAGTTAAATGAAGAATGAAGATGAAATCAGTTAACGATGAAATCAATTAACGATGAAATCAGTTAACGATGAAATCAGTTAAATGAAGATGAAATCAGTTAACGATGAAATCAGTTAACGATGAAATCAGTTAAATGAAGAATGAAAATGAAATCAGTTAACGATGAAATCAATTAACGATGAAATCAGTTAACGATGAAATCAGTTAAATGAAGATGAAATCAGTTAACGATGAAATCAGTTAACGATGAAATCAATTAAATGTAGATGAAATCAGTTAACGATGAAATCAGTTAAATGAAGAATGAAAATGAAATCAGTTAAATGAAGATGAAATCAGTTAACGATGAAATCAGTTAACGATGAAATCAGTTAAATGAAGATGAAATCAGTTAACGATGAAATCAGTTAACGATGAAATCAGTTAAATGAAGATGAAATCAGTTAACGATGAAATCAGTTAACGATGAAATCAGTTAACGATGAAATCAATTAAATGAAGATGAAATCAGTTAACGATGAAATCAGTTAAATGAAGATGAAATCAGTTAACGATGAAATCAGTTAAAGATGAAATCAGTTAACGATGAAATCAGTTAACGATGAAATCAGTTAACGATGAAATCAGTTAAATGAAGATGAAATCAGTTAACGATGAAATCAGTTAAATGAAGAATGAAAATGAAATCAGTTAAATGAAGATGAAATCAGTTAACGATGAAATCAGTTAACGATGAAATCAGTTAACGATGAAATCAGTTAAATGAAGATGAAATCAGTTAACGATGAAATCAGTTAACAATGAAATCAGTTAAATGAAGATGAAATCAGTTAACGATGAAATCAGTTAACGATGAAATCAGTTAACGATGAAATCAGTTAAATGAAGATGAAATCAGTTAACGATGAAATCAGTTAACGATGAAATCAGTTAAATGAAGATGAAATCAGTTAACGATGAAATCAGTTAACGATGAAATCAGTTAACGATGAAATCAGTTAAATGAAGATGAAATCAGTTAACGATGAAATCAGTTAACGATGAAATCAGTTAACGATGAAATCAATTAAATGAAGATGAAATCAGTTAACGATGAAATCAGTTAAATGAAGATGAAATCAGTTAACGATGAAATCAGTTAAAGATGAAATCAGTTAACGATGAAATCAGTTAACGATGAAATCAGTTAACGATGAAATCAGTTAAATGAAGATGAAATCAGTTAACGATGAAATCAGTTAAATGAAGAATGAAAATGAAATCAGTTAAATGAAGATGAAATCAGTTAACGATGAAATCAGTTAACGATGAAATCAGTTAACGATGAAATCAGTTAAATGAAGATGAAATCAGTTAACGATGAAATCAGTTAACAATGAAATCAGTTAAATGAAGATGAAATCAGTTAACGATGAAATCAGTTAACGATGAAATCAGTTAACGATGAAATCAGTTAACGATGAAATCAGTTAAATGAAGATGAAATCAGTTAACGATGAAATCAGTTAACGATGAAATCAGTTAACGATGAAATCAGTTAAATGAAGATGAAATCAGTTAACGATGAAATCAGTTAAATGAAGAATGAAGATGAAATCAGTTAACGATGAAATCAATTAACGATGAAATCAGTTAACAATGAAATCAGTTAAATGAAGATGAAATCAGTTAACGATGAAATCAGTTAACGATGAAATCAGTTAAATGAAGAATGAAAATGAAATCAGTTAACGATGAAATCAATTAACGATGAAATCAGTTAACGATGAAATCAGTTAAATGAAGATGAAATCAGTTAACGATGAAATCAGTTAACGATGAAATCAGTTAAATGAAGATGAAATCAGTTAACGATGAAATCAGTTAACGATGAAATCAGTTAAATGAAGATGAAATCAGTTAACGATGAAATCAGTTAACGATGAAATCAGTTAACGATGAAATCAATTAAATGAAGATGAAATCAGTTAACGATGAAATCAGTTAACGATGAAATCAGTTAAATGAAGATGAAATCAGTTAAATGAAGATGAAATCAGTTAACGATGAAATCAGTTAACGATGAAATCAGTTAAATGAAGATGAAATCAGTTAAATGAAGATGAAATCAGTTAACGATGAAATCAGTTAAATGAAGAATGAAGATGAAATCAGTTAACGATGAAATCAATTAACGATGAAATCAGTTAACGATGAAATCAGTTAAATGAAGATGAAATCAGTTAACGATGAAATCAGTTAACGATGAAATCAGTTAAATGAAGAATGAAAATGAAATCAGTTAACGATGAAATCAATTAACGATGAAATCAGTTAACGATGAAATCAGTTAACAATGAAATCAGTTAAATGAAGATGAAATCAGTTAACGATGAAATCAGTTAACGATGAAATCAGTTAAATGAAGATGAAATCAGTTAACGATGAAATCAGTTAACGATGAAATCAGTTAACGATGAAATCAATTAAATGAAGATGAAATCAGTTAACGATGAAATCAGTTAAATGAAGAATGAAAATGAAATCAGTTAAATGAAGATGAAATCAGTTAACGATGAAATCAGTTAACGATGAAATCAGTTAAATGAAGATGAAATCAGTTAACGATGAAATCAGTTAACGATGAAATCAGTTAACGATGAAATCAATTAAATGAAGATGAAATCAGTTAACGATGAAATCAGTTAAATGAAGATGAAATCAGTTAACGATGAAATCAGTTAAAGATGAAATCAGTTAACGATGAAATCAGTTAACGATGAAATCAGTTAAATGAAGATGAAATCAGTTAACGATGAAATCAGTTAAATGAAGAATGAAAATGAAATCAGTTAAATGAAGATGAAATCAGTTAACGATGAAATCAGTTAACGATGAAATCAGTTAACGATGAAATCAGTTAAATGAAGATGAAATCAGTTAACGATGAAATCAGTTAACAATGAAATCAGTTAAATGAAGATGAAATCAGTTAACGATGAAATCAGTTAACGATGAAATCAGTTAACGATGAAATCAGTTAAATGAAGATGAAATCAGTTAAAGATGAAATCAGTTAACGATGAAATCAGTTAACGATGAAATCAGTTAAATGAAGATGAAATCAGTTAACGATGAAATCAGTTAACGATGAAATCAATTAACGATGAAATCAGTTAAATGAAGATGAAATCAGTTAACGATGAAATCAGTTAAAGATGAAATCAGTTAAATGAAGAATGAAGATGAAATCAGTTAACGATGAAATCAGTTAAATGAAGATGAAATCAGTTAACGATGAAATCAGTTAACGATGAAATCAGTTAACGATGAAATCAGTTAACGATGAAATCAGTTAAATGAAGATGAAATCAGTTAACGATGAAATCAGTTAAATGAAGAATGAAGATGAAATCAGTTAACGATGAAATCAATTAACGATGAAATCAGTTAACGATGAAATCAGTTAAATGAAGATGAAATCAGTTAACGATGAAATCAGTTAACGATGAAATCAGTTAAATGAAGAATGAAAATGAAATCAGTTAACGATGAAATCAATTAACGATGAAATCATTTAACGATGAAATCAGTTAAATGAAGATGAAATCAGTTAACGATGAAATCAGTTAACGATGAAATCAGTTAAATGAAGATGAAATCAGTTAACGATGAAATCAGTTAACGATGAAATCAGTTAACGATGAAATCAGTTAAATGAAGATGAAATCAGTTAACGATGAAATCAGTTAACGATGAAATCAGTTAACGATGAAATCAGTTAACGATGAAATCAATTAAATGAAGATGAAATCAGTTAACGATGAAATCAGTTAACGATGAAATCAGTTAAATGAAGATGAAATCAGTTAAATGAAGATGAAATCAGTTAACGATGAAATCAGTTAACGATGAAATCAGTTAACGATGAAATCAGTTAAATGAAGATGAAATCAGTTAAAGATGAAATCAGTTAACGATGAAATCAGTTAACGATGAAATCAGTTAAATGAAGATGAAATCAGTTAACGATGAAATCAGTTAACGATGAAATCAATTAACGATGAAATCAGTTAAATGAAGATGAAATCAGTTAACGATGAAATCAGTTAACGATGAAATCAGTTAAATGAAGAATGAAGATGAAATCAGTTAACGATGAAATCAGTTAAATGAAGATGAAATCAGTTAACGATGAAATCAGTTAACGATGAAATCAGTTAACGATGAAATCAGTTAAATGAAGATGAAATCAGTTAACGATGAAATCAGTTAAATGAAGAATGAAGATGAAATCAGTTAACGATGAAATCAATTAACGATGAAATCAGTTAACGATGAAATCAGTTAAATGAAGATGAAATCAGTTAACGATGAAATCAGTTAACGATGAAATCAGTTAAATGAAGAATGAAAATGAAATCAGTTAACGATGAAATCAATTAACGATGAAATCAGTTAACGATGAAATCAGTTAAATGAAGATGAAATCAGTTAACGATGAAATCAGTTAACGATGAAATCAGTTAAATGAAGATGAAATCAGTTAACGATGAAATCAGTTAACGATGAAATCAGTTAACGATGAAATCAGTTAACGATGAAATCAGTTAACGATGAAATCAGTTAAATGAAGATGAAATCAGTTAACGATGAAATCAGTTAACGATGAAATCAGTTAAATGAAGATGAAATCAGTTAACGATGAAATCAGTTAACGATGAAATCAGTTAACGATGAAATCAATTAAATGAAGATGAAATCAGTTAAAGATGAAATCAGTTAAATGAAGATGAAATCAGTTAACGATGAAATCAGTTAAAGATGAAATCAGTTAACGATGAAATCAGTTAACGATGAAATCAGTTAACGATGAAATCAGTTAAATGAAGATGAAATCAGTTAACGATGAAATCAGTTAAATGAAGAATGAAAATGAAATCAGTTAAATGAAGATGAAATCAGTTAACGATGAAATCAGTTAACGATGAAATCAGTTAACGATGAAATCAGTTAAATGAAGATGAAATCAGTTAACGATGAAATCAGTTAACAATGAAATCAGTTAAATGAAGATGAAATCAGTTAACGATGAAATCAGTTAACGATGAAATCAGTTAACGATGAAATCAGTTAAATGAAGATGAAATCAGTTAACGATGAAATCAGTTAACGATGAAATCAGTTAAATGAAGATGAAATCAGTTAACGATGAAATCAGTTAAATGAAGAATGAAGATGAAATCAGTTAACGATGAAATCAATTAACGATGAAATCAGTTAACGATGAAATCAGTTAAATGAAGATGAAATCAGTTAACGATGAAATCAGTTAACGATGAAATCAGTTAAATGAAGAATGAAAATGAAATCAGTTAACGATGAAATCAATTAACGATGAAATCAGTTAACGATGAAATCAGTTAAATGAAGATGAAATCAGTTAACGATGAAATCAGTTAACGATGAAATCAGTTAAATGAAGATGAAATCAGTTAACGATGAAATCAGTTAACGATGAAATCAGTTAACGATGAAATCAGTTAAATGAAGATGAAATCAGTTAACGATGAAATCAGTTAACGATGAAATCAGTTAACGATGAAATCAATTAAATGAAGATGAAATCAGTTAACGATGAAATCAGTTAACGATGAAATCAGTTAAATG
This sequence comes from Semicossyphus pulcher, assembly GCF_022749685.1. NCBI lineage: Eukaryota > Metazoa > Chordata > Actinopteri > Labriformes > Labridae > Semicossyphus > Semicossyphus pulcher. Next base: position 922,378 of record NW_027211711.1, on the reverse strand, counting down.
AAGATGAAATCAGTTAAATGAAGATGAAATCAGTTAACGATGAAATCAGTTAACGATGAAATCAGTTAAATGAAGATGAAATCAGTTAAATGAAGATGAAATCAGTTAACGATGAAATCAGTTAAATGAAGAATGAAGATGAAATCAGTTAACGATGAAATCAATTAACGATGAAATCAGTTAACGATGAAATCAGTTAAATGAAGATGAAATCAGTTAACGATGAAATCAGTTAACGATGAAATCAGTTAAATGAAGAATGAAAATGAAATCAGTTAACGATGAAATCAATTAACGATGAAATCAGTTAACGATGAAATCAGTTAACGATGAAATCAGTTAAATGAAGATGAAATCAGTTAACGATGAAATCAGTTAACGATGAAATCAGTTAAATGAAGATGAAATCAGTTAACGATGAAATCAGTTAACGATGAAATCAGTTAACGATGAAATCAATTAAATGAAGATGAAATCAGTTAACGATGAAATCAGTTAAATGAAGAATGAAAATGAAATCAGTTAAATGAAGATGAAATCAGTTAACGATGAAATCAGTTAACGATGAAATCAGTTAAATGAAGATGAAATCAGTTAACGATGAAATCAGTTAACGATGAAATCAGTTAACGATGAAATCAATTAAATGAAGATGAAATCAGTTAACGATGAAATCAGTTAAATGAAGATGAAATCAGTTAACGATGAAATCAGTTAAAGATGAAATCAGTTAACGATGAAATCAGTTAACGATGAAATCAGTTAAATGAAGATGAAATCAGTTAACGATGAAATCAGTTAAATGAAGAATGAAAATGAAATCAGTTAACGATGAAATCAGTTAACGATGAAATCAGTTAACGATGAAATCAGTTAACGATGAAATCAGTTAAATGAAGATGAAATCAGTTAACGATGAAATCAGTTAACAATGAAATCAGTTAAATGAAGATGAAATCAGTTAACGATGAAATCAGTTAACGATGAAATCAGTTAACGATGAAATCAGTTAAATGAAGATGAAATCAGTTAACGATGAAATCAGTTAACGATGAAATCAGTTAAATGAAGATGAAATCAGTTAACGATGAAATCAGTTAACGATGAAATCAATTAACGATGAAATCAGTTAAATGAAGATGAAATCAGTTAACGATGAAATCAGTTAACGATGAAATCAGTTAAATGAAGAATGAAGATGAAATCAGTTAACGATGAAATCAGTTAAATGAAGATGAAATCAGTTAACGATGAAATCAGTTAACGATGAAATCAGTTAACGATGAAATCAGTTAAATGAAGATGAAATCAGTTAACGATGAAATCAGTTAAATGAAGAATGAAGATGAAATCAGTTAACGATGAAATCAATTAACGATGAAATCAGTTAACGATGAAATCAGTTAAATGAAGATGAAATCAGTTAACGATGAAATCAGTTAACGATGAAATCAGTTAAATGAAGAATGAAAATGAAATCAGTTAACGATGAAATCAATTAACGATGAAATCATTTAACGATGAAATCAGTTAAATGAAGATGAAATCAGTTAACGATGAAATCAGTTAACGATGAAATCAGTTAAATGAAGATGAAATCAGTTAACGATGAAATCAGTTAACGATGAAATCAGTTAACGATGAAATCAGTTAAATGAAAATGAAATCAGTTAACGATGAAATCAGTTAACGATGAAATCAGTTAACGATGAAATCAATTAAATGAAGATGAAATCAGTTAACGATGAAATCAGTTAACGATGAAATCAGTTAAATGAAGATGAAATCAGTTAAATGAAGATGAAATCAGTTAACGATGAAATCAGTTAACGATGAAATCAGTTAACGATGAAATCAGTTAAATGAAGATGAAATCAGTTAAAGATGAAATCAGTTAACGATGAAATCAGTTAACGATGAAATCAGTTAAATGAAGATGAAATCAGTTAACGATGAAATCAGTTAACGATGAAATCAATTAACGATGAAATCAGTTAAATGAAGATGAAATCAGTTAACGATGAAATCAGTTAACGATGAAATCAGTTAAATGAAGAATGAAGATGAAATCAGTTAACGATGAAATCAGTTAAATGAAGATGAAATCAGTTAACGATGAAATCAGTTAACGATGAAATCAGTTAACGATGAAATCAGTTAAATGAAGATGAAATCAGTTAACGATGAAATCAGTTAAATGAAGAATGAAGATGAAATCAGTTAACGATGAAATCAATTAACGATGAAATCAGTTAACGATGAAATCAGTTAAATGAAGATGAAATCAGTTAACGATGAAATCAGTTAAATGAAGAATGAAAATGAAATCAGTTAACGATGAAATCAATTAACGATGAAATCAGTTAACGATGAAATCAGTTAAATGAAGATGAAATCAGTTAACGATGAAATCAGTTAACGATGAAATCAGTTAAATGAAGATGAAATCAGTTAACGATGAAATCAGTTAACGATGAAATCAGTTAACGATGAAATCAGTTAAATGAAGATGAAATCAGTTAACGATGAAATCAGTTAACGATGAAATCAGTTAACGATGAAATCAATTAAATGAAGATGAAATCAGTTAACGATGAAATCAGTTAAATGAAGAATGAAAATGAAATCAGTTAAATGAAGATGAAATCAGTTAACGATGAAATCAGTTAACGATGAAATCAGTTAAATGAAGATGAAATCAGTTAACGATGAAATCAGTTAACGATGAAATCAGTTAACGATGAAATCAATTAAATGAAGATGAAATCAGTTAACGATGAAATCAGTTAAATGAAGATGAAATCAGTTAACGATGAAATCAGTTAAAGATGAAATCAGTTAACGATGAAATCAGTTAACGATGAAATCAGTTAACGATGAAATCAGTTAAATGAAGATGAAATCAGTTAACGATGAAATCAGTTAACGATGAAATCAGTTAAATGAAGATGAAATCAGTTAAAGATGAAATCAGTTAACGATGAAATCAGTTAACGATGAAATCAGTTAAATGAAGATGAAATCAGTTAACGATGAAATCAGTTAACGATGAAATCAATTAACGATGAAATCAGTTAAATGAAGATGAAATCAGTTAACGATGAAATCAGTTAAAGATGAAATCAGTTAAATGAAGAATGAAGATGAAATCAGTTAACGATGAAATCAGTTAAATGAAGATGAAATCAGTTAACGATGAAATCAGTTAACGATGAAATCAGTTAACGATGAAATCAGTTAAATGAAGATGAAATCAGTTAACGATGAAATCAGTTAAATGAAGAATGAAGATGAAATCAGTTAACGATGAAATCAATTAACGATGAAATCAGTTAACGATGAAATCAGTTAAATGAAGATGAAATCAGTTAACGATGAAATCAGTTAACGATGAAATCAGTTAAATGAAGAATGAAAATGAAATCAGTTAACGATGAAATCAATTAACGATGAAATCAGTTAACGATGAAATCAGTTAAATGAAGATGAAATCAGTTAACGATGAAATCAGTTAACGATGAAATCAGTTAAATGAAGATGAAATCAGTTAACGATGAAATCAGTTAACGATGAAATCAGTTAAATGAAGATGAAATCAGTTAACGATGAAATCAGTTAACGATGAAATCAGTTAACGATGAAATCAATTAAATGAAGATGAAATCAGTTAACGATGAAATCAGTTAACGATGAAATCAGTTAAATGAAGATGAAATCAGTTAAATGAAGATGAAATCAGTTAACGATGAAATCAGTTAACGATGAAATCAGTTAACGATGAAATCAGTTAAATGAAGATGAAATCAGTTAAAGATGAAATCAGTTAACGATGAAATCAGTTAACGATGAAATCAGTTAAATGAAGATGAAATCAGTTAACGATGAAATCAGTTAACGATGAAATCAATTAACGATGAAATCAGTTAAATGAAGATGAAATCAGTTAACGATGAAATCAGTTAAAGATGAAATCAGTTAAATGAAGAATGAAGATGAAATCAGTTAACGATGAAATCAGTTAAATGAAGATGAAATCAGTTAACGATGAAATCAGTTAACGATGAAATCAGTTAACGATGAAATCAGTTAAATGAAGATGAAATCAGTTAACGATGAAATCAGTTAAATGAAGAATGAAGATGAAATCAGTTAACGATGAAATCAATTAACGATGAAATCAGTTAACGATGAAATCAGTTAAATGAAGATGAAATCAGTTAACGATGAAATCAGTTAAATGAAGATGAAATCAGTTAACGATGAAATCAGTTAACGATGAAATCAGTTAAATGAAGAATGAAAATGAAATCAGTTAACGATGAAATCAATTAACGATGAAATCAGTTAACGATGAAATCAGTTAAATGAAGATGAAATCAGTTAACGATGAAATCAGTTAACGATGAAATCAGTTAAATGAAGATGAAATCAGTTAACGATGAAATCAGTTAACGATGAAATCAGTTAACGATGAAATCAGTTAAATGAAGATGAAATCAGTTAACGATGAAATCAGTTAACGATGAAATCAGTTAACGATGAAATCAATTAAATGAAGATGAAATCAGTTAACGATGAAATCAGTTAAATGAAGAATGAAAATGAAATCAGTTAAATGAAGATGAAATCAGTTAACGATGAAATCAGTTAACGATGAAATCAGTTAAATGAAGATGAAATCAGTTAACGATGAAATCAGTTAACGATGAAATCAGTTAACGATGAAATCAATTAAATGAAGATGAAATCAGTTAACGATGAAATCAGTTAAATGAAGATGAAATCAGTTAAAGATGAAATCAGTTAACGATGAAATCAGTTAACGATGAAATCAGTTAACGATGAAATCAGTTAAATGAAGATGAAATCAGTTAACGATGAAATCAGTTAAATGAAGAATGAAAATGAAATCAGTTAAATGAAGATGAAATCAGTTAACGATGAAATCAGTTAACGATGAAATCAGTTAACGATGAAATCAGTTAAATGAAGATGAAATCAGTTAACGATGAAATCAGTTAAATGAAGAATGAAAATGAAATCAGTTAAATGAAGATGAAATCAGTTAACGATGAAATCAGTTAACGATGAAATCAGTTAACGATGAAATCAGTTAAATGAAGATGAAATCAGTTAACGATGAAATCAGTTAACAATGAAATCAGTTAAATGAAGATGAAATCAGTTAACGATGAAATCAGTTAACGATGAAATCAGTTAACGATGAAATCAGTTAAATGAAGATGAAATCAGTTAAAGATGAAATCAGTTAACGATGAAATCAGTTAACGATGAAATCAGTTAAATGAAGATGAAATCAGTTAACGATGAAATCAGTTAACGATGAAATCAATTAACGATGAAATCAGTTAAATGAAGATGAAATCAGTTAACGATGAAATCAGTTAAAGATGAAATCAGTTAAATGAAGAATGAAGATGAAATCAGTTAACGATGAAATCAGTTAAATGAAGATGAAATCAGTTAACGATGAAATCAGTTAACGATGAAATCAGTTAACGATGAAATCAGTTAAATGAAGATGAAATCAGTTAACGATGAAATCAGTTAAATGAAGAATGAAGATGAAATCAGTTAACGATGAAATCAATTAACGATGAAATCAGTTAACGATGAAATCAGTTAAATGAAGATGAAATCAGTTAACGATGAAATCAGTTAACGATGAAATCAGTTAAATGAAGAATGAAAATGAAATCAGTTAACGATGAAATCAATTAACGATGAAATCAGTTAACGATGAAATCAGTTAAATGAAGATGAAATCAGTTAACGATGAAATCAGTTAACGATGAAATCAGTTAAATGAAGATGAAATCAGTTAACGATGAAATCAGTTAACGATGAAATCAGTTAACGATGAAATCAGTTAAATGAAGATGAAATGAGTTAACGATGAAATCAGTTAACGATGAAATCAATTAAATGAAGATGAAATCAGTTAACGATGAAATCAGTTAACGATGAAATCAGTTAAATGAAGATGAAATCAGTTAAATGAAGATGAAATCAGTTAACGATGAAATCAGTTAACGATGAAATCAGTTAAATGAAGATGAAATCAGTTAAAGATGAAATCAGTTAACGATGAAATCAGTTAACGATGAAATCAGTTAAATGAAGATGAAATCAGTTAACGATGAAATCAGTTAACGATGAAATCAATTAACGATGAAATCAGTTAAATGAAGATGAAATCAGTTAACGATGAAATCAGTTAAAGATGAAATCAGTTAAATGAAGAATGAAGATGAAATCAGTTAACGATGAAATCAGTTAAATGAAGATGAAATCAGTTAACGATGAAATCAATTAACGATGAAATCAGTTAACGATGAAATCAATTAACGATGAAATCAGTTAAATGAAGATGAAATCAGTTAACGATGAAATCAGTTAAAGATGAAATCAGTTAAATGAAGAATGAAGATGAAATCAGTTAACGATGAAATCAGTTAACGATGAAATCAGTTAACGATGAAATCAATTAACGATGAAATCAGTTAAATGAAGATGAAATCAGTTAACGATGAAATCAATTAACGATGAAATCAGTTAACGATGAAATCAGTTAACGATGAAATCAATTAAATGAAGATGAAATCAGTTAACGATGAAATCAGTTAAATGAAGATGAAATCAGTTAACGATGAAATCAGTTAAAGATGAAATCAGTTAACGATGAAATCAGTTAACGATGAAATCAGTTAAATGAAGATGAAATCAGTTAACGATGAAATCAGTTAAATGAAGAATGAAAATGAAATCAGTTAAATGAAGATGAAATCAGTTAACGATGAAATCAGTTAAATGAAGATGAAATCAGTTAACGATGAAATCAGTTAACAATGAAATCAGTTAAATGAAGATGAAATCAGTTAACGATGAAATCAGTTAACGATGAAATCAGTTAACGATGAAATCAGTTAACGATGAAATCAGTTAAATGAAGATGAAATCAGTTAACGATGAAATCAGTTAACGATGAAATCAGTTAAATGAAGATGAAATCAGTTAACGATGAAATCAGTTAACGATGAAATCAGTTAAATGAAGATGAAATCAGTTAACGATGAAATCAGTTAACGATGAAATCAGTTAACGATGAAATCAATTAAATGAAGATGAAATCAGTTAACGATGAAATCAATTAAATGAAGATGAAATCAGTTAACGATGAAATCAGTTAACAATGAAATCAGTTAAATGAAGATGAAATCAGTTAACGATGAAATCAGTTAACGATGAAATCAGTTAAAGATGAAATCAGTTAACGATGAAATCAGTTAACGATGAAATCAGTTAAATGAAGATGAAATCAGTTAACGATGAAATCAATTAACGATGAAATCAGTTAAATGAAGATGAAATCAGTTAACGATGAAATCAGTTAACGATGAAATCAGTTAAATGAAGAATGAAAATGAAATCAGTTAACGATGAAATCAATTAACGATGAAATCAGTTAACGATGAAATCAGTTAAATGAAGATGAAATCAGTTAACGATGAAATCAGTTAACGATGAAATCAGTTAAATGAAGATGAAATCAGTTAACGATGAAATCAGTTAACGATGAAATCAATTAAATGAAGATGAAATCAGTTAACGATGAAATCAGTTAAATGAAGAATGAAAATGAAATCAGTTAAATGAAGATGAAATCAGTTAACGATGAAATCAGTTAACGATGAAATCAGTTAAATGAAGATGAAATCAGTTAACGATGAAATCAGTTAACGATGAAATCAGTTAACGATGAAATCAATTAAATGAAGATGAAATCAGTTAACGATGAAATCAGTTAAATGAAGATGAAATCAGTTAACGATGAAATCAGTTAAAGATGAAATCAGTTAACGATGAAATCAGTTAACGATGAAATCAGTTAACGATGAAATCAGTTAAATGAAGATGAAATCAGTTAACGATGAAATCAGTTAAATGAAGAATGAAAATGAAATCAGTTAAATGAAGATGAAATCAGTTAACGATGAAATCAGTTAACGATGAAATCAGTTAAATGAAGATGAAATCAGTTAACGATGAAATCAGTTAACAATGAAATCAGTTAAATGAAGATGAAATCAGTTAACGATGAAATCAGTTAACGATGAAATCAGTTAACGATGAAATCAGTTAAATGAAGATGAAATCAGTTAAAGATGAAATCAGTTAACGATGAAATCAGTTAACGATGAAATCAGTTAAATGAAGATGAAATCAGTTAACGATGAAATCAGTTAACGATGAAATCAATTAACGATGAAATCAGTTAAATGAAGATGAAATCAGTTAACGATGAAATCAGTTAAAGATGAAATCAGTTAAATGAAGAATGAAGATGAAATCAGTTAACGATGAAATCAGTTAAATGAAGATGAAATCAGTTAACGATGAAATCAGTTAACGATGAAATCAGTTAACGATGAAATCAGTTAAATGAAGATGAAATCAGTTAACGATGAAATCAGTTAAATGAAGAATGAAGATGAAATCAGTTAACGATGAAATCAATTAACGATGAAATCAGTTAACGATGAAATCAGTTAAATGAAGATGAAATCAGTTAACGATGAAATCAGTTAACGATGAAATCAGTTAAATGAAGAATGAAAATGAAATCAGTTAACGATGAAATCAATTAACGATGAAATCAGTTAACGATGAAATCAGTTAAATGAAGATGAAATCAGTTAACGATGAAATCAGTTAACGATGAAATCAGTTAAATGAAGATGAAATCAGTTAACGATGAAATCAGTTAACGATGAAATCAGTTAACGATGAAATCAGTTAAATGAAGATGAAATCAGTTAACGATGAAATCAGTTAACGATGAAATCAGTTAACGATGAAATCAATTAAATGAAGATGAAATCAGTTAACGATGAAATCAGTTAACGATGAAATCAGTTAAATGAAGATGAAATCAGTTAACGATGAAATCAGTTAACGATGAAATCAGTTAAATGAAGATGAAATCAGTTAAAGATGAAATCAGTTAACGATGAAATCAGTTAACGATGAAATCAGTTAAATGAAGATGAAATCAGTTAACGATGAAATCAGTTAACGATGAAATCAATTAACGATGAAATCAGTTAAATGAAGATGAAATCAGTTAACGATGAAATCAGTTAAAGATGAAATCAGTTAAATGAAGAATGAAGATGAAATCAGTTAACGATGAAATCAATTAACGATGAAATCAGTTAACGATGAAATCAATTAACGATGAAATCAGTTAAATGAAGATGAAATCAGTTAACGATGAAATCAGTTAAAGATGAAATCAGTTAACGATGAAATCAATTAACGATGAAATCAGTTAACGATGAAATCAATTAACGATGAAATCAGTTAAATGAAGATGAAATCAGTTAACGATGAAATCAATTAACGATGAAATCAGTTAACGATGAAATCAATTAACGATGAAATCAGTTAAATGAAGATGAAATCAGTTAACGATGAAATCAGTTAAAGATGAAATCAGTTAAATGAAGAATGAAGATGAAATCAGTTAACGATGAAATCAGTTAAATGAAGATGAAATCAGTTAACGATGAAATCAATTAACGATGAAATCAGTTAACGATGAAATCAATTAACGATGAAATCAGTTAAATGAAGATGAAATCAGTTAACGATGAAATCAGTTAAAGATGAAATCAGTTAAATGAAGAATGAAGATGAAATCAGTTAACGATGAAATCAGTTAAATGAAGATGAAATCAGTTAACGATGAAATCAGTTAAAGATGAAATCAGTTAACGATGAAATCAGTTAAATGAAGATGAAATCAGTTAACGATGAAATCAATTAACGATGAAATCAGTTAACGATGAAATCAGTTAAATGAAGATGAAATCAGTTAACGATGAAATCAGTTAACGATGAAATCAGTTAAATGAAGAATGAAAATGAAATCAGTTAACGATGAAATCAATTAACGATGAAATCAGTTAACGATGAAATCAGTTAAATGAAGATGAAATCAGTTAACGATGAAATCAGTTAACGATGAAATCAGTTAAATGAAGATGAAATCAGTTAACGATGAAATCAGTTAACGATGAAATCAGTTAACGATGAAATCAGTTAAATGAAGATGAAATCAGTTAACGATGAAATCAGTTAACGATGAAATCAGTTAACGATGAAATCAATTAAATGAAGATGAAATCAGTTAACGATGAAATCAGTTAAATGAAGAATGAAAATGAAATCAGTTAAATGAAGATGAAATCAGTTAACGATGAAATCAGTTAACGATGAAATCAGTTAACGATGAAATCAGTTAAATGAAGATGAAATCAGTTAACGATGAAATCAGTTAACGATGAAATCAATTAAATGAAGATGAAATCAGTTAACGATGAAATCAGTTAAATGAAGATGAAATCAGTTAACGATGAAATCAGTTAAAGATGAAATCAGTTAACGATGAAATCAGTTAACGATGAAATCAGTTAAATGAAGATGAAATCAGTTAACGATGAAATCAGTTAAATGAAGAATGAAAATGAAATCAGTTAAATGAAGATGAAATCAGTTAACGATGAAATCAGTTAACGATGAAATCAGTTAACGATGAAATCAGTTAAATGAAGATGAAATCAGTTAACGATGAAATCAGTTAACAATGAAATCAGTTAAATGAAGATGAAATCAGTTAACGATGAAATCAGTTAACGATGAAATCAGTTAAATGAAGATGAAATCAGTTAACGATGAAATCAGTTAACGATGAAATCAGTTAAATGAAGATGAAATCAGTTAACGATGAAATCAGTTAACGATGAAATCAGTTAACGATGAAATCAATTAAATGAAGATGAAATCAGTTAACGATGAAATCAGTTAAATGAAGATGAAATCAGTTAACGATGAAATCAGTTAAAGATGAAATCAGTTAACGATGAAATCAGTTAACGATGAAATCAGTTAAATGAAGATGAAATCAGTTAACGATGAAATCAGTTAAATGAAGAATGAAAATGAAATCAGTTAAATGAAGATGAAATCAGTTAACGATGAAATCAGTTAACGATGAAATCAGTTAACGATGAAATCAGTTAAATGAAGAATGAAAATGAAATCAGTTAACGATGAAATCAATTAACGATGAAATCAGTTAACGATGAAATCAGTTAAATGAAGATGAAATCAGTTAACGATGAAATCAGTTAACGATGAAATCAGTTAAATGAAGATGAAATCAGTTAACGATGAAATCAGTTAACGATGAAATCAGTTAACGATGAAATCAGTTAAATGAAGATGAAATCAGTTAACGATGAAATCAGTTAACGATGAAATCAGTTAACGATGAAATCAATTAAATGAAGATGAAATCAGTTAACGATGAAATCAGTTAAATGAAGAATGAAAATGAAATCAGTTAAATGAAGATGAAATCAGTTAACGATGAAATCAGTTAACGATGAAATCAGTTAAATGAAGATGAAATCAGTTAACGATGAAATCAGTTAACGATGAAATCAGTTAACGATGAAATCAATTAAATGAAGATGAAATCAGTTAACGATGAAATCAGTTAAATGAAGATGAAATCAGTTAACGATGAAATCAGTTAACGATGAAATCAGTTAACGATGAAATCAGTTAACGATGAAATCAGTTAACGATGAAATCAGTTAAATGAAGATGAAATCAGTTAACGATGAAATCAGTTAAAAGAAGAATGAAAATGAAATCAGTTAAATGAAGATGAAATCAGTTAACGATGAAATCAGTTAACGATGAAATCAGTTAACGATGAAATCAGTTAAATGAAGATGAAATCAGTTAACGATGAAATCAGTTAACAATGAAATCAGTTAAATGAAGATGAAATCAGTTAACGATGAAATCAGTTAACGATGAAATCAGTTAACGATGAAATCAGTTAAATGAAGATGAAATCAGTTAACGATGAAATCAGTTAACGATGAAATCAGTTAAATGAAGATGAAATCAGTTAACGATGAAATCAGTTAACGATGAAATCAGTTAAATGAAGATGAAATCAGTTAACGATGAAATCAGTTAACGATGAAATCAGTTAACGATGAAATCAGTTAAATGAAGATGAAATCAGTTAACGATGAAATCAGTTAACGATGAAATCAATTAACGATGAAATCAGTTAAATGAAGATGAAATCAGTTAACGATGAAATCAGTTAAAGATGAAATCAGTTAAATGAAGAATGAAGATGAAATCAGTTAACGATGAAATCAGTTAAATGAAGATGAAATCAGTTAACGATGAAATCAGTTAACGATGAAATCAGTTAACGATGAAATCAGTTAAATGAAGATGAAATCAGTTAACGATGAAATCAGTTAAATGAAGAATGAAGATGAAATCAGTTAACGATGAAATCAATTAACGATGAAATCAGTTAACGATGAAATCAGTTAAATGAAGATGAAATCAGTTAACGATGAAATCAGTTAACGATGAAATCAGTTAAATGAAGAATGAAAATGAAATCAGTTAACGATGAAATCAATTAACGATGAAATCAGTTAACGATGAAATCAGTTAAATGAAGATGAAATCAGTTAACGATGAAATCAGTTAACGATGAAATCAGTTAAATGAAGATGAAATCAGTTAACGATGAAATCAGTTAACGATGAAATCAGTTAACGATGAAATCAATTAAATGAAGATGAAATCAGTTAACGATGAAATCAGTTAACGATGAAATCAGTTAAATGAAGATGAAATCAGTTAAATGAAGATGAAATCAGTTAACGATGAAATCAGTTAACGATGAAATCAGTTAACGATGAAATCAGTTAAATGAAGATGAAATCAGTTAAAGATGAAATCAGTTAACGATGAAATCAGTTAACGATGAAATCAGTTAAATGAAGATGAAATCAGTTAACGATGAAATCAGTTAACGATGAAATCAATTAACGATGAAATCAGTTAAATGAAGATGAAATCAGTTAACGATGAAATCAGTTAAAGATGAAATCAGTTAAATGAAGAATGAAGATGAAATCAGTTAACGATGAAATCAGTTAAATGAAGATGAAATCAGTTAACGATGAAATCAATTAACGATGAAATCAGTTAACGATGAAATCAATTAACGATGAAATCAGTTAAATGAAGATGAAATCAGTTAACGATGAAATCAGTTAAAGATGAAATCAGTTAAATGAAGAATGAAGATGAAATCAGTTAACGATGAAATCAGTTAAATGAAGATGAAATCAGTTAACGATGGAATCAGTTAACGATGAAATCAGTTAACGATGAAATCAGTTAAATGAAGATGAAATCAGTTAACGATGAAATCAGTTAAATGAAGAATGAAGATGAAATCAGTTAACGATGAAATCAATTAACGATGAAATCAGTTAACGATGAAATCAGTTAAATGAAGATGAAATCAGTTAACGATGAAATCAGTTAACGATGAAATCAGTTAAATGAAGAATGAAAATGAAATCAGTTAACGATGAAATCAATTAACGATGAAATCAGTTAACGATGAAATCAGTTAAATGAAGATGAAATCAGTTAACGATGAAATCAGTTAACGATGAAATCAGTTAAATGAAGATGAAATCAGTTAACGATGAATTCAGTTAACGATGAAATCAGTTAACGATGAAATCAGTTAAATGAAGATGAAATCAGTTAACGATGAAATCAGTTAACGATGAAATCAGTTAACGATGAAATCAATTAAATGAAGATGAAATCAGTTAACGATGAAATCAGTTAAATGAAGAATGAAAATGAAATCAGTTAAATGAAGATGAAATCAGTTAACGATGAAATCAGTTAACGATGAAATCAGTTAAATGAAGATGAAATCAGTTAACGATGAAATCAGTTAACGATGAAATCAGTTAACGATGAAATCAATTAAATGAAGATGAAATCAGTTAACGATGAAATCAGTTAAATGAAGATGAAATCAGTTAACGATGAAATCAGTTAAAGATGAAATCAGTTAACGATGAAATCAGTTAACGATGAAATCAGTTAACGATGAAATCAGTTAAATGAAGATGAAATCAGTTAACGATGAAATCAGTTAAATGAAGAATGAAAATGAAATCAGTTAAATGAAGATGAAATCAGTTAACGATGAAATCAGTTAACGATGAAATCAGTTAACGATGAAATCAGTTAAATGAAGATGAAATCAGTTAACGATGAAATCAGTTAACAATGAAATCAGTTAAATGAAGATGAAATCAGTTAACGATGAAATCAGTTAACGATGAAATCAGTTAACGATGAAATCAGTTAAATGAAGATGAAATCAGTTAACGATGAAATCAGTTAACGATGAAATCAGTTAACGATGAAATCAGTTAAATGAAGAATGAAGATGAAATCAGTTAACGATGAAATCAATTAACGATGAAATCAGTTAACGATGAAATCAGTTAAATGAAGATGAAATCAGTTAACGATGAAATCAGTTAACGATGAAATCAGTTAAATGAAGAATGAAAATGAAATCAGTTAACGATGAAATCAATTAACGATGAAATCAGTTAACGATGAAATCAGTTAAATGAAGATGAAATCAGTTAACGATGAAATCAGTTAACGATGAAATCAGTTAAATGAAGATGAAATCAGTTAACGATGAAATCAGTTAACGATGAAATCAGTTAACGATGAAATCAGTTAAATGAAGATGAAATCAGTTAACGATGAAATCAGTTAACGATGAAATCAGTTAACGATGAAATCAATTAAATGAAGATGAAATCAGTTAACGATGAAATCAGTTAACGATGAAATCAGTTAAATGAAGATGAAATCAGTTAAATGAAGATGAAATCAGTTAACGATGAAATCAGTTAACGATGAAATCAGTTAACGATGAAATCAGTTAAATGAAGATGAAATCAGTTAAAGATGAAATCAGTTAACGATGAAATCAGTTAACGATGAAATCAGTTAAATGAAGATGAAATCAGTTAACGATGAAATCAGTTAACGATGAAATCAATTAACGATGAAATCAGTTAAATGAAGATGAAATCAGTTAACGATGAAATCAGTTAAAGATGAAATCAGTTAAATGAAGAATGAAGATGAAATCAGTTAACGATGAAATCAGTTAAATGAAGATGAAATCAGTTAACGATGAAATCAATTAACGATGAAATCAGTTAACGATGAAATCAATTAACGATGAAATCAGTTAAATGAAGATGAAATCAGTTAACGATGAAATCAGTTAAAGATGAAATCAGTTAAATGAAGAATGAAGATGAAATCAGTTAACGATGAAATCAGTTAAATGAAGATGAAATCAGTTAACGATGAAATCAATTAACGATGAAATCAGTTAACGATGAAATCAATTAACGATGAAATCAGTTAAATGAAGATGAAATCAGTTAACGATGAAATCAGTTAAAGATGAAATCAGTTAAATGAAGAATGAAGATGAAATCAGTTAACGATGAAATCAGTTAAATGAAGATGAAATCAGTTAACGATGAAATCAATTAACGATGAAATCAGTTAACGATGAAATCAATTAACGATGAAATCAGTTAAATGAAGATGAAATCAGTTAACGATGAAATCAGTTAACGATGAAATCAGTTAACGATGAAATCAATTAAATGAAGATGAAATCAGTTAACGATGAAATCAGTTAAATGAAGATGAAATCAGTTAACGATGAAATCAGTTAAAGATGAAATCAGTTAACGATGAAATCAGTTAACGATGAAATCAGTTAACGATGAAATCAGTTAAATGAAGATGAAATCAGTTAACGATGAAATCAGTTAAATGAAGAATGAAAATGAAATCAGTTAAATGAAGATGAAATCAGTTAACGATGAAATCAGTTAACGATGAAATCAGTTAACGATGAAATCAGTTAAATGAAGATGAAATCAGTTAACGATGAAATCAGTTAACAATGAAATCAGTTAAATGAAGATGAAATCAGTTAACGATGAAATCAGTTAACGATGAAATCAGTTAACGATGAAATCAGTTAAATGAAGATGAAATCAGTTAACGATGAAATCAGTTAACGATGAAATCAGTTAAATGAAGATGAAATCAGTTAACGATGAAATCAGTTAAATGAAGAATGAAGATGAAATCAGTTAACGATGAAATCAATTAACGATGAAATCAGTTAACGATGAAATCAGTTAAATGAAGATGAAATCAGTTAACGATGAAATCAGTTAACGATGAAATCAGTTAAATGAAGAATGAAAATGAAATCAGTTAACGATGAAATCAATTAACGATGAAATCAGTTAACGATGAAATCAGTTAAATGAAGATGAAATCAGTTAACGATGAAATCAGTTAACGATGAAATCAGTTAAATGAAGATGAAATCAGTTAACGATGAAATCAGTTAACGATGAAATCAGTTAACGATGAAATCAGTTAAATGAAGATGAAATCAGTTAACGATGAAATCAGTTAACGATGAAATCAGTTAACGATGAAATCAATTAAATGAAGATGAAATCAGTTAACGATGAAATCAGTTAACGATGAAATCAGTTAAATGAAGATGAAATCAGTTAAATGAAGATGAAATCAGTTAACGATGAAATCAGTTAACGATGAAATCAGTTAACGATGAAATCAGTTAAATGAAGATGAAATCAGTTAAAGATGAAATCAGTTAACGATGAAATCAGTTAACGATGAAATCAGTTAAATGAAGATGAAATCAGTTAACGATGAAATCAGTTAACGATGAAATCAATTAACGATGAAATCAGTTAAATGAAGATGAAATCAGTTAACGATGAAATCAGTTAAAGATGAAATCAGTTAAATGAAGAATGAAGATGAAATCAGTTAACGATGAAATCAGTTAAATGAAGATGAAATCAGTTAACGATGAAATCAATTAACGATGAAATCAGTTAACGATGAAATCAATTAACGATGAAATCAGTTAAATGAAGATGAAATCAGTTAACGATGAAATCAGTTAAAGATGAAATCAGTTAAATGAAGAATGAAGATGAAATCAGTTAACGATGAAATCAGTTAAATGAAGATGAAATCAGTTAACGATGAAATCAATTAACGATGAAATCAGTTAACGATGAAATCAATTAACGATGAAATCAGTTAAATGAAGATGAAATCAGTTAACGATGAAATCAGTTAAAGATGAAATCAGTTAAATGAAGAATGAAGATGAAATCAGTTAACGATGAAATCAGTTAAATGAAGATGAAATCAGTTAACGATGAAATCAATTAACGATGAAATCAGTTAACGATGAAATCAATTAACGATGAAGTCAGTTAAATGAAGATGAAATCAGTTAACGATGAAATCAGTTAAAGATGAAATCAGTTAAATGAAGAATGAAGATGAAATCAGTTAACGATGAAATCAGTTAAATGAAGATGAAATCAGTTAACGATGAAATCAGTTAACGATGAAATCAGTTAAATGAAGATGAAATCAGTTAACGATGAAATCAGTTAAATGAAGAATGAAGATGAAATCAGTTAACGATGAAATCAATTAACGATGAAATCAGTTAACGATGAAATCAGTTAAATGAAGATGAAATCAGTTAACGATGAAATCAGTTAACGATGAAATCAGTTAAATGAAGATGAAATCAGTTAACGATTAAATCAGTTAACGATGAAATCAGTTAACGATGAAATCAGTTAAATGAAGATGAAATCAGTTAACGATGAAATCAGTTAACGATGAAATCAGTTAACGATGAAATCAATTAAATGAAGATGAAATCAGTTAACGATGAAATCAGTTAAATGAAGAATGAAAATGAAATCAGTTAAATGAAGATGAAATCAGTTAACGATGAAATCAGTTAACGATGAAATCAGTTAACGATGAAATCAGTTAAATGAAGATGAAATCAGTTAACGATGAAATCAGTTAACGATGAAATCAGTTAAATGAAGATGAAATCAGTTAACGATGAAATCAGTTAACGATGAAATCAGTTAAATGAAGATGAAATCAGTTAACGATGAAATCAGTTAACGATGAAATCAATTAACGATGAAATCAGTTAAATGAAGATGAAATCAGTTAACGATGAAATCAGTTAAAGATGAAATCAGTTAAATGAAGAATGAAGATGAAATCAGTTAACGATGAAATCAGTTAAATGAAGATGAAATCAGTTAACGATGAAATCAGTTAACGATGAAATCAGTTAACGATGAAATCAGTTAAATGAAGAATGAAGATGAAATCAGTTAACGATGAAATCAATTAACGATGAAATCAGTTAAATGAAGATGAAATCAGTTAACGATGAAATCAGTTAACGATGAAATCAGTTAAATGAAGAATGAAAATGAAATCAGTTAACGATGAAATCAATTAACGATGAAATCAGTTAACGATGAAATCAGTTAAATGAAGATGAAATCAGTTAACGATGAAATCAGTTAACGATGAAATCAGTTAAATGAAGATGAAATCAGTTAACGATGAAATCAGTTAACGATGAAATCAGTTAACGATGAAATCAGTTAAATGAAGATGAAATCAGTTAACGATGAAATCAGTTAACGATGAAATCAGTTAACGATGAAATCAATTAAATGAAGATGAAATCAGTTAACGATGAAATCAGTTAAATGAAGATGAAATCAGTTAAAGATGAAATCAGTTAACGATGAAATCAGTTAACGATGAAATCAGTTAAATGAAGATGAAATCAGTTAACGATGAAATCAGTTAACGATGAAATCAATTAACGATGAAATCAGTTAAATGAAGATGAAATCAGTTAACGATGAAATCAGTTAACGATGAAATCAGTTAAATGAAGAATGAAGATGAAATCAGTTAACGATGAAATCAGTTAAATGAAGATGAAATCAGTTAACGATGAAATCAGTTAACGATGAAATCAGTTAAATGAAGATGAAATCAGTTAACGATGAAATCAGTTAAATGAAGAATGAAGATGAAATCAGTTAACGATGAAATCAATTAACGATGAAATCAGTTAAATGAAGATGAAATCAGTTAACGATGAAATCAGTTACGATGAATGAAGAATGAATGAAATCATACGATGAATCATTAACGATGAAATCAGTTAAATGAAGATGAAATCAGTTAACGATGAAATCAGTTAACGATGAAATCAGTTAAATGAAGATGAAATCAGTTAACGATGAAATCAGTTAACGATGAATCAGATTAAATGAAGATGAAATCAGTTAACGATGAAATCAGTTAACGATGAAATCAGTTAACGATGAAATCAATTAAATGAGATGAAATCAGTTAACGATGAAATCAGTTACGATAGTAATGAATATCAGTTAATGAGATGAAATCAGTTAACGATGAAATCAGTTAACGATGAAATCAGTTAAATGAAGAATCAGTAAATAATCAGTTAACGATGAAATCAGTTAACGATGAATCATTTAGAGATGAAATCAGTTAACGATGAAATAAGTAACGATGAAATCAGTTAACGATGAAATCAGTTAAAGATGAAATCAGTTAACGATGAATTAAATGAAATCAGTTAAATGAAGAAAGATGAAATCAGTTAACGATGAAATCAGTTAACGATGAAATCAGTTAAAGATGAAATCAGATTAACGATAAATCAATTAACGATGAAATCAGTTAACGATGAAATCAGTTAACGATGAAATCAGTTAAATGAAGATGAAAATCAGTTAACGATGAAATCAGTTAACGATGAAATCAGTTAACGATGAAATCAGTTAAATGAAGATCGATAAATCAGTTAACGATGAAATCAGTTAACGATGAAATCAGTTAATGAAGAAATCAGTAACGATGAAATCAGTTAACGATGAAATCAGTTAACGATGAAATCAGTTAAATGAAGATGAAATCAGTTAACGATGAAATCAGTTAACGATGAAATCAGTTAACGATGAAATCAGTTAAATGAAGATGAAATCAGTTAACGAATGAAATCAGTTAATGAAGATGAAATCAGTTAACGATGAAATCATTAGAATCAGTTAAAATGAAGATGAAATCAGTTAACGATGAAATCAGTTAAGAAGAATGAAATATCAGTTAAATGAAGATGAAATCAGTTAACGATGAAATCAGTTAACGATGAAATCAGTTAACGATGAAATCAGTTAAATGAAGATGAAATCAGTTAACGATGAAATCAGTTAACAATGAAATCAGTTAAATGAAGATGAAATCAGTTAACGATGAAATCAGTTAACGATGAAATCAGTTAACGATGATATCAGTTAAATGAAGATGAAATCAGTTAACGATGAAATCAGTTAACGATGAAATCAGTTAAATGAAGATGAAATCATCAGTTAACAATGAAATCAGTTAAATGAAGATGAAATCAGTTAACGATGAAATCAGTTAACGATGAAATCAGTTAACGATGAAATCAGTTAAATGAAGATGAAATCAGTTAACGATGAAATCAGTTAACGATGAAATCAGTTAAATGAAGATGAAATCAGTTAACGATGAAATCAGTTAACGATGAAATCAGTTAAATGAAGAATGAAAATGAAATCAGTTAACGATGAAATCAATTAACGATGAAATCAGTTAACGATGAAATCAGTTAAATGAAGATGAAATCAGTTAACGATGAAATCAGTTAACGATGAAATCAGTTAAATGAAGATGAAATCAGTTAACGATGAAATCAGTTAACGATGAAATCAATTAAATGAAGATGAAATCAGTTAACGATGAAATCAGTTAAATGAAGAATGAAAATGAAATCACTTAAATGAAGATGAAATCAGTTAACGATGAAATCAGTTAACGATGAAATCAGTTAAATGAAGATGAAATCAGTTAACGATGAAATCAGTTAATGATGAAATCAGTTAACGATGAAATCAATTAAATGAAGATGAAATCAGTTAACGATGAAATCAGTTAAATGAAGATGAAATCAGTTAACGATGAAATCAGTTAAAGATGAAATCAGTTAACGATGAAATCAGTTAACGATGAAATCAGTTAACGATGAAATCAGTTAAATGAAGATGAAATCAGTTAAATGAAGATGAAATCAGTTAACGATGAAATCAGTTAACGATGAAATCAGTTAACGATGAAATCAGTTAAAAGAAGATGAAATCAGTTAAAGATGAAATCAGTTAACGATGAAATCAGTTAACGATGAAATCAGTTAAATGAAGATGAAATCAGTTAACGATGAAATCAGTTAACGATGAAATCAATTAACGATGAAATCAGTTAAATGAAGATGAAATCAGTTAACGATGAAATCAGTTAAAGATGAAATCAGTTAAATGAAGAATGAAGATGAAATCAGTTAACGATGAAATCAGTTAAATGAAGATGAAATCAGTTAACGATGAAATCAATTAACGATGAAATCAGTTAACGATGAAATCAATTAACGATGAAATCAGTTAAATGAAGATGAAATCAGTTAACGATGAAATCAGTTAAAGATGAAATCAGTTAAATGAAGAATGAAGATGAAATCAGTTAACGATGAAATCAATTAACGATGAAATCAGTTAACGATGAAATCAATTAACGATGAAATCAGTTAAATGAAGATGAAATCAGTTAACGATGAAATCAATTAACGATGAAATCAGTTAACGATGAAATCAGTTAAATGAAGATGAAATCAGTTAACGATGAAATCAGTTAACGATGAAATCAGTTAAATGAAGAATGAAAATGAAATCAGTTAACGATGAAATCAATTAACGATGAAATCAGTTAACGATGAAATCAGTTAAATGAAGATGAAATCAGTTAACGATGAAATCAGTTAACGATGAAATCAGTTAAATGAAGATGAAATCAGTTAACGATGAAATCAGTTAACGATGAAATCAGTTAAATGAAGATGAAATCAGTTAACGATGAAATCAGTTAACGATGAAATCAGTTAACGATGAAATCAGTTAAATGAAGATGAAATCAGTTAACGATGAAATCAGTTAAATGAAGAATGAAAATGAAATCAGTTAAATGAAGATGAAATCAGTTAACGATGAAATCAGTTAACGATGAAATCAGTTAACGATGAAATCAGTTAAATGAAGATGAAATCAGTTAACGATGAAATCAGTTAACGATGAAATCAGTTAACGATGAAATCAGTTAACGATGAAATCAGTTAAATGAAGATGAAATCAGTTAACGATGAAATCAGTTAAATGAAGATGAAATCAGTTAACGATGAAATCAGTTAACGATGAAATCAGTTAAATGAAGAATGAAAATGAAATCAGTTAACGATGAAATCAATTAACGATGAAATCAGTTAACGATGAAATCAGTTAAATGAAGATGAAATCAGTTAACGATGAAATCAGTTAACGATGAAATCAGTTAAATGAAGATGAAATCAGTTAACGATGAAATCAGTTAACGATGAAATCAATTAAATGAAGATGAAATCAGTTAACGATGAAATCAGTTAAATGAAGAATGAAAATGAAATCAGTTAAATGAAGATGAAATCAGTTAACGATGAAATCAGTTAAATGAAGATGAAATCAGTTAACGATGAAATCAGTTAACGATGAAATCAGTTAACGATGAAATCAATTAAATGAAGATGAAATCAGTTAACGATGAAATCAGTTAAATGAAGATGAAATCAGTTAACGATGAAATCAGTTAAAGATGAAATCAGTTAACGATGAAATCAGTTAACGATGAAATCAGTTAACGATGAAATCAGTTAAATGAAGATGAAATCAGTTAACGATGAAATCAGTTAAATGAAGAATGAAAATGAAATCAGTTAAATGAAGATGAAATCAGTTAACGATGAAATCAGTTAACGATGAAATCAGTTAAATGAAGATGAAATCAGTTAACGATGAAATCAGTTAACAATGAAATCAGTTAAATGAAGATGAAATCAGTTAACGATGAAATCAGTTAACGATGAAATCAGTTAACGATGAAATCAGTTAAATGAAGATGAAATCAGTTAAAGATGAAATCAGTTAACGATGAAATCAGTTAACGATGAAATCAGTTAAATGAAGATGAAATCAGTTAACGATGAAATCAGTTAACGATGAAATCAATTAACGATGAAATCAGTTAAATGAAGATGAAATCAGTTAACGATGAAATCAGTTAAAGATGAAATCAGTTAACGATGAAATCAGTTAAATGAAGATGAAATCAGTTAACGATGAAATCAGTTAACGATGAAATCAGTTAAATGAAGATGAAATCAGTTAACGATGAAATCAGTTAAATGAAGAATGAAGATGAAATCAGTTAACGATGAAATCAATTAACGATGAAATCAGTTAACGATGAAATCAGTTAAATGAAGATGAAATCAGTTAACGATGAAATCAGTTAACGATGAAATCAGTTAAATGAAGAATGAAAATGAAATCAGTTAACGATGAAATCAATTAACGATGAAATCAGTTAACGATGAAATCAGTTAAATGAAGATGAAATCAGTTAACGATGAAATCAGTTAACGATGAAATCAGTTAACGATGAAATCAGTTAAATGAAGATGAAATCAGTTAACGATGAAATCAGTTAACGATGAAATCAGTTAACGATGAAATCAATTAAATGAAGATGAAATCAGTTAACGATGAAATCAGTTAACGATGAAATCAGTTAAATGAAGATGAAATCAGTTAAATGAAGATGAAATCAGTTAACGATGAAATCAGTTAACGATGAAATCAGTTAACGATGAAATCAGTTAAATGAAGATGAAATCAGTTAAAGATGAAATCAGTTAACGATGAAATCAGTTAACGATGAAATCAGTTAAATGAAGATGAAATCAGTTAACGATGAAATCAGTTAACGATGAAATCAATTAACGATGAAATCAGTTAAATGAAGATGAAATCAGTTAACGATGAAATCAGTTAAAGATGAAATCAGTTAAATGAAGAATGAAGATGAAATCAGTTAACGATGAAATCAGTTAAATGAAGAATGAAGATGAAATCAGTTAACGATGAAATCAGTTAAATGAAGATGAAATCAGTTAACGATGAAATCAATTAACGATGAAATCAGTTAACGATGAAATCAATTAACGATGAAATCAGTTAAATGAAGATGAAATCAGTTAACGATGAAATCAGTTAAAGATGAAATCAGTTAAATGAAGAATGAAGATGAAATCAGTTAACGATGAAATCAGTTAAATGAAGATGAAATCAGTTAACGATGAAATCAGTTAACGATGAAATCAATTAACGATGAAATCAGTTAAATGAAGATGAAATCAGTTAACGATGAAATCAGTTAAAGATGAAATCAGTTAAATGAAGAATGAAGATGAAATCAGTTAACGATGAAATCAGTTAAATGAAGATGAAATCAGTTAACGATGAAATCAGTTAACGATGAAATCAGTTAAATGAAGATGAAATCAGTTAACGATGAAATCAGTTAACGATGAAATCAGTTAAATGAAGAATGAAAATGAAATCAGTTAACGATGAAATCAATTAACGATGAAATCAGTTAACGATGAAATCAGTTAAATGAAGATGAAATCAGTTAACGATGAAATCAGTTAACGATGAAATCAGTTAAATGAAGATGAAATCAGTTAACGATGAAATCAGTTAACGATGAAATCAGTTAACGATGAAATCAGTTAAATGAAGATGAAATCAGTTAACGATGAAATCAGTTAACGATGAAATCAGTTAACGATGAAATCAATTAAATGAAGATGAAATCAGTTAACGATGAAATCAGTTAAATGAAGAATGAAAATGAAATCAGTTAAATGAAGATGAAATCAGTTAACGATGAAATCAGTTAACGATGAAATCAGTTAAATGAAGATGAAATCAGTTAACGATGAAATCAGTTAACGATGAAATCAGTTAACGATGAAATCAATTAAATGAAGATGAAATCAGTTAACGATGAAATCAGTTAAATGAAGATGAAATCAGTTAACGATGAAATCAGTTAAAGATGAAATCAGTTAACGATGAAATCAGTTAACGATGAAATCAGTTAACGATGAAATCAGTTAAATGAAGATGAAATCAGTTAACGATGAAATCAGTTAAATGAAGAATGAAAATGAAATCAGTTAACGATGAAATCAGTTAACGATGAAATCAGTTAACGATGAAATCAGTTAACGATGAAATCAGTTAAATGAAGATGAAATCAGTTAACGATGAAATCAGTTAACAATGAAATCAGTTAAATGAAGATGAAATCAGTTAACGATGAAATCAGTTAACGATGAAATCAGTTAAATGAAGATGAAATCAGTTAACGATGAAATCAGTTAACGATGAAATCAGTTAAATGAAGATGAAATCAGTTAACGATGAAATCAGTTAACGATGAAATCAATTAACGATGAAATCAGTTAAATGAAGATGAAATCAGTTAACGATGAAATCAGTTAAAGATGAAATCAGTTAAATGAAGAATGAAGATGAAATCAGTTAACGATGAAATCAGTTAAATGAAGATGAAATCAGTTAACGATGAAATCAGTTAACGATGAAATCAGTTAACGATGAAATCAGTTAAATGAAGATGAAATCAGTTAACGATGAAATCAGTTAAATGAAGAATGAAGATGAAATCAGTTAACGATGAAATCAATTAACGATGAAATCAGTTAACGATGAAATCAGTTAAATGAAGATGAAATCAGTTAACGATGAAATCAGTTAACGATGAAATCAGTTAAATGAAGAATGAAAATGAAATCAGTTAACGATGAAATCAATTAACGATGAAATCAGTTAACGATGAAATCAGTTAAATGAAGATGAAATCAGTTAACGATGAAATCAGTTAAATGAAGATGAAATCAGTTAACGATGAAATCAGTTAACGATGAAATCAGTTAACGATGAAATCAGTTAAATGAAGATGAAATCAGTTAACGATGAAATCAGTTAACGATGAAATCAGTTAACGATGAAATCAATTAAATGAAGATGAAATCAGTTAACGATGAAATCAGTTAAATGAAGAATGAAAATGAAATCAGTTAAATGAAGATGAAATCAGTTAACGATGAAATCAGTTAACGATGAAATCAGTTAAATGAAGATGAAATCAGTTAACGATGAAATCAGTTAACGATGAAATCAGTTAACGATGAAATCAATTAAATGAAGATGAAATCAGTTAACGATGAAATCAGTTAAATGAAGATGAAATCAGTTAACGATGAAATCAGTTAAAGATGAAATCAGTTAACGATGAAATCAGTTAACGATGAAATCAGTTAACGATGAAATCAGTTAAATGAAGATGAAATCAGTTAACGATGAAATCAGTTAAATGAAGAATGAAAATGAAATCAGTTAAATGAAGATGAAATCAGTTAACGATGAAATCAGTTAACGATGAAATCAGTTAACGATGAAATCAGTTAACGATGAAATCAGTTAAATGAAGATGAAATCAGTTAACGATGAAATCAGTTAACGATGAAATCAGTTAAATGAAGATGAAATCAGTTAACGATGGAATCAGTTAACGATGAAATCAGTTAACGATGAAATCAGTTAACGATGAAATCAGTTAACGATGAAATCAATTAAATGAAGATGAAATCAGTTAACGATGAAATCAGTTAAATGAAGATGAAATCAGTTAACGATGAAATCAGTTAACGATGAAATCAATTAACGATGAAATCAGTTAAATGAAGATGAAATCAGTTAACGATGAAATCAGTTAAAGATGAAATCAGTTAAATGAAGAATGAAGATGAAATCAGTTAACGATGAAATCAGTTAAATGAAGATGAAATCAGTTAACGATGAAATCAATTAACGATGAAATCAGTTAACGATGAAATCAATTAACGATGAAATCAGTTAAATGAAGATGAAATCAGTTAACGATGAAATCAGTTAAAGATGAAATCAGTTAAATGAAGAATGAAGATGAAATCAGTTAACGATGAAATCAATTAACGATGAAATCAGTTAACGATGAAATCAATTAACGATGAAATCAGTTAAATGAAGATGAAATCAGTTAACGATGAAATCAATTAACGATGAAATCAGTTAACGATGAAATCAGTTAAATGAAGATGAAATCAGTTAACGATGAAATCAGTTAACGATGAAATCAGTTAAATGAAGAATGAAAATGAAATCAGTTAACGATGAAATCAATTAACGATGAAATCAGTTAACGATGAAATCAGTTAAATGAAGATGAAATCAGTTAACGATGAAATCAGTTAACGATGAAATCAGTTAACGATGAAATCAGTTAAATGAAGATGAAATCAGTTAACGATGAAATCAGTTAACAATGAAATCAGTTAAATGAAGATGAAATCAGTTAACGATGAAATCAGTTAACGATGAAATCAGTTAAATGAAGATGAAATCAGTTAACGATGAAATCAGTTAAATGAAGAATGAAAATGAAATCAGTTAAATGAAGATGAAATCAGTTAACGATGAAATCAGTTAACGATGAAATCAGTTAACGATGAAATCAGTTAAATGAAGATGAAATCAGTTAACGATGAAATCAGTTAACGATGAAATCAGTTAACGATGAAATCAGTTAACGATGAAATCAGTTAAATGAAGATGAAATCAGTTAACGATGAAATCAGTTAACGATGAAATCAGTTAACGATGAAATCAGTTAACGATGAAATCAGTTAAATGAAGAATGAAAATGAAATCAGTTAACGATGAAATCAATTAACGATGAAATCAGTTAACGATGAAATCAGTTAAATGAAGATGAAATCAGTTAACGATGAAATCAGTTAACGATGAAATCAGTTAAATGAAGATGAAATCAGTTAACGATGAAATCAGTTAACGATGAAATCAATTAAATGAAGATGAAATCAGTTAACGATGAAATCAGTTAAATGAAGAATGAAAATGAAATCAGTTAAATGAAGATGAAATCAGTTAACGATGAAATCAGTTAACGATGAAATCAGTTAAATGAAGATGAAATCAGTTAACGATGAAATCAGTTAACGATGAAATCAGTTAACGATGAAATCAATTAAATGAAGATGAAATCAGTTAACGATGAAATCAGTTAAATGAAGATGAAATCAGTTAACGATGAAATCAGTTAAAGATGAAATCAGTTAACGATGAAATCAGTTAACGATGAAATCAGTTAACGATGAAATCAGTTAAATGAAGATGAAATCAGTTAACGATGAAATCAGTTAAATGAAGAATGAAAATGAAATCAGTTAAATGAAGATGAAATCAGTTAACGATGAAATCAGTTAACGATGAAATCAGTTAAATGAAGATGAAATCAGTTAACGATGAAATCAGTTAACAATGAAATCAGTTAAATGAAGATGAAATCAGTTAACGATGAAATCAGTTAACGATGAAATCAGTTAACGATGAAATCAGTTAAATGAAGATGAAATCAGTTAAAGATGAAATCAGTTAACGATGAAATCAGTTAACGATGAAATCAGTTAAATGAAGATGAAATCAGTTAACGATGAAATCAGTTAACGATGAAATCAATTAACGATGAAATCAGTTAAATGAAGATGAAATCAGTTAACGATGAAATCAGTTAAAGATGAAATCAGTTAACGATGAAATCAGTTAAATGAAGATGAAATCAGTTAACGATGAAATCAGTTAACGATGAAATCAGTTAAATGAAGATGAAATCAGTTAACGATGAAATCAGTTAAATGAAGAATGAAGATGAAATCAGTTAACGATGAAATCAATTAACGATGAAATCAGTTAACGATGAAATCAGTTAAATGAAGATGAAATCAGTTAACGATGAAATCAGTTAACGATGAAATCAGTTAAATGAAGAATGAAAATGAAATCAGTTAACGATGAAATCAATTAACGATGAAATCAGTTAACGATGAAATCAGTTAAATGAAGATGAAATCAGTTAACGATGAAATCAGTTAACGATGAAATCAGTTAACGATGAAATCAGTTAAATGAAGATGAAATCAGTTAACGATGAAATCAGTTAACGATGAAATCAGTTAAATGAAGATGAAATCAGTTAAATGAAGATGAAATCAGTTAACGATGAAATCAGTTAACGATGAAATCAGTTAACGATGAAATCAGTTAAATGAAGATGAAATCAGTTAAAGATGAAATCAGTTAACGATGAAATCAGTTAACGATGAAATCAGTTAAATGAAGATGAAATCAGTTAACGATGAAATCAGTTAACGATGAAATCAATTAACGATGAAATCAGTTAAATGAAGATGAAATCAGTTAACGATGAAATCAGTTAAAGATGAAATCAGTTAAATGAAGAATGAAGATGAAATCAGTTAACGATGAAATCAGTTAAATGAAGAATGAAGATGAAATCAGTTAACGATGAAATCAGTTAAATGAAGATGAAATCAGTTAACGATGAAATCAATTAACGATGAAATCAGTTAACGATGAAATCAATTAACGATGAAATCAGTTAAATGAAGATGAAATCAGTTAACGATGAAATCAGTTAAAGATGAAATCAGTTAAATGAAGAATGAAGATGAAATCAGTTAACGATGAAATCAGTTAAATGAAGATGAAATCAGTTAACGATGAAATCAGTTAACGATGAAATCAGTTAAATGAAGATGAAATCAGTTAACGATGAAATCAGTTAAATGAAGAATGAAGATGAAATCAGTTAACGATGAAATCAATTAACGATGAAATCAGTTAACGATGAAATCAGTTAAATGAAGATGAAATCAGTTAACGATGAAATCAGTTAACGATGAAATCAGTTAAATGAAGAATGAAAATGAAATCAGTTAACGATGAAATCAATTAACGATGAAATCAGTTAACGATGAAATCAGTTAAATGAAGATGAAATCAGTTAACGATGAAATCAGTTAACGATGAAATCAGTTAAATGAAGATGAAATCAGTTAACGATGAAATCAGTTAACGATGAAATCAGTTAACGATGAAATCAGTTAAATGAAGATGAAATCAGTTAACGATGAAATCAGTTAACGATGAAATCAGTTAACGATGAAATCAGTTAACGATGAAATCAGTTAACGATGAAATCAATTAAATGAAGATGAAATCAGTTAACGATGAAATCAGTTAAATGAAGAATGAAAATGAAATCAGTTAAATGAAGATGAAATCAGTTAACGATGAAATCAGTTAACGATGAAATCAGTTAAATGAAGATGAAATCAGTTAACGATGAAATCAGTTAACGATGAAATCAGTTAACGATGAAATCAATTAAATGAAGATGAAATCAGTTAACGATGAAATCAGTTAAATGAAGATGAAATCAGTTAACGATGAAATCAGTTAAAGATGAAATCAGTTAACGATGAAATCAGTTAACGATGAAATCAGTTAACGATGAAATCAGTTAAATGAAGATGAAATCAGTTAACGATGAAATCAGTTAAATGAAGAATGAAAATGAAATCAGTTAAATGAAGATGAAATCAGTTAACGATGAAATCAGTTAACGATGAAATCAGTTAACGATGAAATCAGTTAAATGAAGATGAAATCAGTTAACGATGAAATCAGTTAACAATGAAATCAGTTAAATGAAGATGAAATCAGTTAACGATGAAATCAGTTAACGATGAAATCAGTTAAATGAAGATGAAATCAGTTAACGATGAAATCAGTTAACGATGAAATCAGTTAAATGAAGATGAAATCAGTTAACGATGAAATCAGTTAACGATGAAATCAATTAACGATGAAATCAGTTAAATGAAGATGAAATCAGTTAACGATGAAATCAGTTAAAGATGAAATCAGTTAAATGAAGAATGAAGATGAAATCAGTTAACGATGAAATCAGTTAAATGAAGATGAAATCAGTTAACGATGAAATCAGTTAACGATGAAATCAGTTAACGATGAAATCAGTTAAATGAAGATGAAATCAGTTAACGATGAAATCAGTTAAATGAAGAATGAAGATGAAATCAGTTAACGATGAAATCAATTAACGATGAAATCAGTTAACGATGAAATCAGTTAAATGAAGATGAAATCAGTTAACGATGAAATCAGTTAACGATGAAATCAGTTAAATGAAGAATGAAAATGAAATCAGTTAACGATGAAATCAATTAACGATGAAATCAGTTAACGATGAAATCAGTTAAATGAAGATGAAATCAGTTAACGATGAAATCAGTTAACGATGAAATCAGTTAAATGAAGATGAAATCAGTTAACGATGAAATCAGTTAACGATGAAATCAGTTAACGATGAAATCAATTAAATGAAGATGAAATCAGTTAACGATGAAATCAGTTAAATGAAGAATGAAAATGAAATCAGTTAAATGAAGATGAAATCAGTTAACGATGAAATCAGTTAACGATGAAATCAGTTAAATGAAGATGAAATCAGTTAACGATGAAATCAGTTAACGATGAAATCAGTTAACGATGAAATCAATTAAATGAAGATGAAATCAGTTAACGATGAAATCAGTTAAATGAAGATGAAATCAGTTAACGATGAAATCAGTTAAAGATGAAATCAGTTAACGATGAAATCAGTTAACGATGAAATCAGTTAACGATGAAATCAGTTAAATGAAGATGAAATCAGTTAACGATGAAATCAGTTAACGATGAAATCAGTTAAATGAAGAATGAAAATGAAATCAGTTAAATGAAGATGAAATCAGTTAACGATGAAATCAGTTAACGATGAAATCAGTTAACGATGAAATCAGTTAACGATGAAATCAGTTAAATGAAGATGAAATCAGTTAACGATGAAATCAGTTAACGATGAAATCAGTTAAATGAAGATGAAATCAGTTAACGATGGAATCAGTTAACGATGAAATCAGTTAACGATGAAATCAGTTAAATGAAGATGAAATCAGTTAACGATGAAATCAGTTAACAATGAAATCAGTTAAATGAAGATGAAATCAGTTAACGATGAAATCAGTCAACGATGAAATCAGTTAACGATGAAATCAGTTAACGATGAAATCAGTTAAATGAAGATGAAATCAGTTAAAGATGAAATCAGTTAACGATGAAATCAGTTAACGATGAAATCAGTTAAATGAAGATGAAATCAGTTAACGATGAAATCAGTTAACGATGAAATCAATTAACGATGAAATCAGTTAAATGAAGATGAAATCAGTTAACGATGAAATCAGTTAAAGATGAAATCAGTTAAATGAAGAATGAAGATGAAATCAGTTAACGATGAAATCAGTTAAATGAAGATGAAATCAGTTAACGATGAAATCAGTTAACGATGAAATCAGTTAACGATGAAATCAGTTAAATGAAGATGAAATCAGTTAACGATGAAATCAGTTAAATGAAGAATGAAGATGAAATCAGTTAACGATGAAATCAATT
Source organism: Semicossyphus pulcher (assembly GCF_022749685.1). Taxonomy (NCBI): domain Eukaryota; kingdom Metazoa; phylum Chordata; class Actinopteri; order Labriformes; family Labridae; genus Semicossyphus; species Semicossyphus pulcher. The sequence goes on along the minus strand of NW_027211711.1, from coordinate 889,988 downwards.
AACGATGAAATCAGTTAACGATGAAATCAGTTAAATGAAGATGAAATCAGTTAAATGAAGAATGAAAATGAAATCAGTTAACGATGAAATCAATTAACGATGAAATCAGTTAACGATGAAATCAGTTAAATGAAGATGAAATCAGTTAACGATGAAATCAGTTAACGATGAAATCAGTTAAATGAAGATGAAATCAGTTAACGATGAAATCAGTTAACGATGAAATCAGTTAACGATGAAATCAGTTAAATGAAGATGAAATCAGTTAACGATGAAATCAGTTAACGATGAAATCAGTTAACGATGAAATCAATTAAATGAAGATGAAATCAGTTAACGATGAAATCAGTTAAATGAAGAATGAAAATGAAATCAGTTAAATGAAGATGAAATCAGTTAACGATGAAATCAGTTAACGATGAAATCAGTTAAATGAAGATGAAATCAGTTAACGATGAAATCAGTTAACGATGAAATCAGTTAAATGAAGATGAAATCAGTTAACGATGAAATCAGTTAACGATGAAATCAGTTAAATGAAGATGAAATCAGTTAAAGATGAAATCAGTTAACGATGAAATCAGTTAACGATGAAATCAGTTAAATGAAGAATGAAAATGAAATCAGTTAACGATGAAATCAATTAACGATGAAATCAGTTAACGATGAAATCAGTTAAATGAAGATGAAATCAGTTAACGATGAAATCAGTTAACGATGAAATCAGTTAAATGAAGATGAAATCAGTTAACGATGAAATCAGTTAACGATGAAATCAGTTAACGATGAAATCAGTTAACGATGAAATCAGTTAAATGAAGATGAAATCAGTTAACGATGAAATCAGTTAACGATGAAATCAATTAAATGAAGATGAAATCAGTTAACGATGAAATCAGTTAACGATGAAATCAGTTAAATGAAGATGAAATCAGTTAAATGAAGATGAAATCAGTTAACGATGAAATCAGTTAAATGAAGATGAAATCAGTTAAATGAAGATGAAATCAGTTAACGATGAAATCAGTTAAATGAAGAATGAAGATGAAATCAGTTAACGATGAAATCAATTAACGATGAAATCAGTTAACGATGAAATCAGTTAAATGAAGATGAAATCAGTTAACGATGAAATCAGTTAACGATGAAATCAGTTAAATGAAGAATGAAAATGAAATCAGTTAACGATGAAATCAATTAACGATGAAATCAGTTAACGATGAAATCAGTTAAATGAAGATGAAATCAGTTAACGATGAAATCAGTTAACGATGAAATCAGTTAAATGAAGATGAAATCAGTTAACGATGAAATCAGTTAACGATGAAATCAGTTAACGATGAAATCAATTAAATGAAGATGAAATCAGTTAACGATGAAATCAGTTAACGATGAAATCAATTAACGATGAAATCAGTTAAATGAAGATGAAATCAGTTAACGATGAAATCAGTTAAAGATGAAATCAGTTAAATGAAGAATGAAGATGAAATCAGTTAACGATGAAATCAGTTAAATGAAGATGAAATCAGTTAACGATGAAATCAGTTAACGATGAAATCAGTTAAATGAAGATGAAATCAGTTAACGATGAAATCAGTTAAATGAAGAATGAAGATGAAATCAGTTAACGATGAAATCAATTAACGATGAAATCAGTTAACGATGAAATCAGTTAAATGAAGATGAAATCAGTTAACGATGAAATCAGTTAACGATGAAATCAGTTAAATGAAGAATGAAAATGAAATCAGTTAACGATGAAATCAATTAACGATGAAATCAGTTAACGATGAAATCAGTTAAATGAAGATGAAATCAGTTAACGATGAAATCAGTTAACGATGAAATCAGTTAAATGAAGATGAAATCAGTTAACGATGAAATCAGTTAACGATGAAATCAGTTAACGATGAAATCAGTTAAATGAAGATGAAATCAGTTAACGATGAAATCAGTTAACGATGAAATCAGTTAACGATGAAATCAATTAAATGAAGATGAAATCAGTTAACGATGAAATCAGTTAAATGAAGAATGAAAATGAAATCAGTTAAATGAAGATGAAATCAGTTAACGATGAAATCAGTTAACGATGAAATCAGTTAAATGAAGATGAAATCAGTTAACGATGAAATCAGTTAACGATGAAATCAGTTAACGATGAAATCAATTAAATGAAGATGAAATCAGTTAACGATGAAATCAGTTAAATGAAGATGAAATCAGTTAACGATGAAATCAGTTAAAGATGAAATCAGTTAACGATGAAATCAGTTAACGATGAAATCAGTTAACGATGAAATCAGTTAAATGAAGATGAAATCAGTTAACGATGAAATCAGTTAACGATGAAATCAGTTAAATGAAGATGAAATCAGTTAAAGATGAAATCAGTTAACGATGAAATCAGTTAACGATGAAATCAGTTAAATGAAGATGAAATCAGTTAACGATGAAATCAGTTAACGATGAAATCAATTAACGATGAAATCAGTTAAATGAAGATGAAATCAGTTAACGATGAAATCAGTTAAAGATGAAATCAGTTAAATGAAGAATGAAGATGAAATCAGTTAACGATGAAATCAGTTAAATGAAGATGAAATCAGTTAACGATGAAATCAGTTAACGATGAAATCAGTTAACGATGAAATCAGTTAAATGAAGATGAAATCAGTTAACGATGAAATCAGTTAAATGAAGAATGAAGATGAAATCAGTTAACGATGAAATCAATTAACGATGAAATCAGTTAACGATGAAATCAGTTAAATGAAGATGAAATCAGTTAACGATGAAATCAGTTAACGATGAAATCAGTTAAATGAAGAATGAAAATGAAATCAGTTAACGATGAAATCAATTAACGATGAAATCAGTTAACGATGAAATCAGTTAAATGAAGATGAAATCAGTTAACGATGAAATCAGTTAACGATGAAATCAGTTAAATGAAGATGAAATCAGTTAACGATGAAATCAGTTAACGATGAAATCAGTTAACGATGAAATCAGTTAAATGAAGATGAAATCAGTTAACGATGAAATCAGTTAACGATGAAATCAATTAAATGAAGATGAAATCAGTTAACGATGAAATCAGTTAACGATGAAATCAGTTAAATGAAGATGAAATCAGTTAAATGAAGATGAAATCAGTTAACGATGAAATCAGTTAACGATGAAATCAGTTAAATGAAGATGAAATCAGTTAAAGATGAAATCAGTTAACGATGAAATCAGTTAACGATGAAATCAGTTAAATGAAGATGAAATCAGTTAACGATGAAATCAGTTAACGATGAAATCAATTAACGATGAAATCAGTTAAATGAAGATGAAATCAGTTAACGATGAAATCAGTTAAAGATGAAATCAGTTAACGATGAAATCAGTTAACGATGAAATCAGTTAACGATGAAATCAGTTAAATGAAGAATGAAGATGAAATCAGTTAACGATGAAATCAATTAACGATGAAATCAGTTAACGATGAAATCAGTTAAATGAAGATGAAATCAGTTAACGATGAAATCAGTTAACGATGAAATCAGTTAAATGAAGAATGAAAATGAAATCAGTTAACGATGAAATCAATTAACGATGAAATCAGTTAACGATGAAATCAGTTAAATGAAGATGAAATCAGTTAACGATGAAATCAGTTAACGATGAAATCAGTTAAATGAAGATGAAATCAGTTAACGATGAAATCAGTTAACGATGAAATCAGTTAACGATGAAATCAGTTAAATGAAGATGAAATCAGTTAACGATGAATTCAGTTAACGATGAAATCAGTTAACGATGAAATCAATTAAATGAAGATGAAATCAGTTAACGATGAAATCAGTTAAATGAAGAATGAAAATGAAATCAGTTAAATGAAGATGAAATCAGTTAACGATGAAATCAGTTAACGATGAAATCAGTTAAATGAAGATGAAATCAGTTAACGATGAAATCAGTTAACGATGAAATCAGTTAACGATGAAATCAATTAAATGAAGATGAAATCAGTTAACGATGAAATCAGTTAAATGAAGATGAAATCAGTTAACGATGAAATCAGTTAACGATGAAATCAGTTAACGATGAAATCAGTTAACGATGAAATCAGTTAAATGAAGATGAAATCAGTTAACGATGAAATCAGTTAAATGAAGAATGAAAATGAAATCAGTTAAATGAAGATGAAATCAGTTAACGATGAAATCAGTTAACGATGAAATCAGTTAACGATGAAATCAGTTAACGATGAAATCAGTTAAATGAAGATGAAATCAGTTAAAGATGAAATCAGTTAACGATGAAATCAGTTAACGATGAAATCAGTTAAATGAAGATGAAATCAGTTAACGATGAAATCAGTTAACGATGAAATCAATTAACGATGAAATCAGTTAAATGAAGATGAAATCAGTTAACGATGAAATCAGTTAAAGATGAAATCAGTTAAATGAAGAATGAAGATGAAATCAGTTAACGATGAAATCAGTTAAATGAAGATGAAATCAGTTAACGATGAAATCAGTTAACGATGAAATCAGTTAACGATGAAATCATTTAAATGAAGATGAAATCAGTTAACGATGAAATCAGTTAAATGAAGAATGAAGATGAAATCAGTTAACGATGAAATCAATTAACGATGAAATCAGTTAACGATGAAATCAGTTAAATGAAGATGAAATCAGTTAACGATGAAATCAGTTAACGATGAAATCAGTTAAATGAAGATGAAATCAGTTAACGATGAAATCAGTTAAATGAAGAATGAAAATGAAATCAGTTAACGATGAAATCAATTAACGATGAAATCAGTTAACGATGAAATCAGTTAAATGAAGATGAAATCAGGTAACGATGAAATCAGTTAACGATGAAATCAGTTAAATGAAGATGAAATCAGTTAACGATGAAATCAGTTAACGATGAAATCAGTTAAATGAAGATGAAATCAGTTAACGATGAAATCAGTTAACGATGAAATCAGTTAACGATGAAATCAGTTAACGATGAAATCAATTAAATGAAGATGAAATCAGTTAACGATGAAATCAGTTAAATGAAGAATGAAAATGAAATCAGTTAAATGAAGATGAAATCAGTTAACGATGAAATCAGTTAACGATGAAATCAGTTAAATGAAGATGAAATCAGTTAACGATGAAATCAGTTAACGATGAAATCAGTTAACGATGAAATCAATTAAATGAAGATGAAATCAGTTAACGATGAAATCAGTTAAATGAAGATGAAATCAGTTAACGATGAAATCAGTTAAAGATGAAATCAGTTAACGATGAAATCAGTTAACGATGAAATCAGTTAACGATGAAATCAGTTAAATGAAGATGAAATCAGTTAACGATGAAATCAGTTAAATGAAGAATGAAGATGAAATCAGTTAACGATGAAATCAATTAACGATGAAATCAGTTAACGATGAAATCAGTTAAATGAAGATGAAATCAGTTAACGATGAAATCAGTTAACGATGAAATCAGTTAAATGAAGAATGAAAATGAAATCAGTTAACGATGAAATCAATTAACGATGAAATCAGTTAACGATGAAATCAGTTAAATGAAGATGAAATCAGTTAAAGATGAAATCAGTTAACGATGAAATCAGTTAACGATGAAATCAGTTAAATGAAGATGAAATCAGTTAACGATGAAATCAGTTAACGATGAAATCAATTAACGATGAAATCAGTTAAATGAAGATGAAATCAGTTAACGATGAAATCAGTTAAAGATGAAATCAGTTAAATGAAGAATGAAGATGAAATCAGTTAACGATGAAATCAGTTAAATGAAGATGAAATCAGTTAACGATGAAATCAGTTAACGATGAAATCAGTTAACGATGAAATCAGTTAAATGAAGATGAAATCAGTTAACGATGAAATCAGTTAAATGAAGAATGAAGATGAAATCAGTTAACGATGAAATCAATTAACGATGAAATCAGTTAACGATGAAATCAGTTAAATGAAGATGAAATCAGTTAACGATGAAATCAGTTAACGATGAAATCAGTTAAATGAAGAATGAAAATGAAATCAGTTAACGATGAAATCAATTAACGATGAAATCAGTTAACGATGAAATCAGTTAAATGAAGATGAAATCAGTTAACGATGAAATCAGTTAACGATGAAATCAGTTAAATGAAGATGAAATCAGTTAACGATGAAATCAGTTAACGATGAAATCAGTTAACGATGAAATCAGTTAAATGAAGATGAAATCAGTTAACGATGAAATCAGTTAACGATGAAATCAATTAAATGAAGATGAAATCAGTTAACGATGAAATCAGTTAACGATGAAATCAGTTAAATGAAGATGAAATCAGTTAAATGAAGATGAAATCAGTTAACGATGAAATCAGTTAACGATGAAATCAGTTAAATGAAGATGAAATCAGTTAAAGATGAAATCAGTTAACGATGAAATCAGTTAACGATGAAATCAGTTAAATGAAGATGAAATCAGTTAACGATGAAATCAGTTAACGATGAAATCAATTAACGATGAAATCAGTTAAATGAAGATGAAATCAGTTAACGATGAAATCAGTTAAAGATGAAATCAGTTAACGATGAAATCAGTTAACGATGAAATCAGTTAACGATGAAATCAGTTAAATGAAGAATGAAGATGAAATCAGTTAACGATGAAATCAATTAACGATGAAATCAGTTAACGATGAAATCAGTTAAATGAAGATGAAATCAGTTAACGATGAAATCAGTTAACGATGAAATCAGTTAAATGAAGAATGAAAATGAAATCAGTTAACGATGAAATCAATTAACGATGAAATCAGTTAACGATGAAATCAGTTAAATGAAGATGAAATCAGTTAACGATGAAATCAGTTAACGATGAAATCAGTTAAATGAAGATGAAATCAGTTAACGATGAAATCAGTTAACGATGAAATCAGTTAACGATGAAATCAGTTAAATGAAGATGAAATCAGTTAACGATGAATTCAGTTAACGATGAAATCAGTTAACGATGAAATCAATTAAATGAAGATGAAATCAGTTAACGATGAAATCAGTTAAATGAAGAATGAAAATGAAATCAGTTAAATGAAGATGAAATCAGTTAACGATGAAATCAGTTAACGATGAAATCAGTTAAATGAAGATGAAATCAGTTAACGATGAAATCAGTTAACGATGAAATCAGTTAACGATGAAATCAATTAAATGAAGATGAAATCAGTTAACGATGAAATCAGTTAAATGAAGATGAAATCAGTTAACGATGAAATCAGTTAAAGATGAAATCAGTTAACGATGAAATCAGTTAACGATGAAATCAGTTAACGATGAAATCAGTTAAATGAAGATGAAATCAGTTAACGATGAAATCAGTTAAATGAAGAATGAAAATGAAATCAGTTAAATGAAGATGAAATCAGTTAACGATGAAATCAGTTAACGATGAAATCAGTTAACGATGAAATCAGTTAACGATGAAATCAGTTAAATGAAGATGAAATCAGTTAAAGATGAAATCAGTTAACGATGAAATCAGTTAACGATGAAATCAGTTAAATGAAGATGAAATCAGTTAACGATGAAATCAGTTAACGATGAAATCAATTAACGATGAAATCAGTTAAATGAAGATGAAATCAGTTAACGATGAAATCAGTTAAAGATGAAATCAGTTAAATGAAGAATGAAGATGAAATCAGTTAACGATGAAATCAGTTAAATGAAGATGAAATCAGTTAACGATGAAATCAGTTAACGATGAAATCAGTTAACGATGAAATCATTTAAATGAAGATGAAATCAGTTAACGATGAAATCAGTTAAATGAAGAATGAAGATGAAATCAGTTAACGATGAAATCAATTAACGATGAAATCAGTTAACGATGAAATCAGTTAAATGAAGATGAAATCAGTTAACGATGAAATCAGTTAACGATGAAATCAGTTAAATGAAGATGAAATCAGTTAACGATGAAATCAGTTAAATGAAGAATGAAAATGAAATCAGTTAACGATGAAATCAATTAACGATGAAATCAGTTAACGATGAAATCAGTTAAATGAAGATGAAATCAGGTAACGATGAAATCAGTTAACGATGAAATCAGTTAAATGAAGATGAAATCAGTTAACGATGAAATCAGTTAACGATGAAATCAGTTAAATGAAGATGAAATCAGTTAACGATGAAATCAGTTAACGATGAAATCAGTTAACGATGAAATCAGTTAACGATGAAATCAATTAAATGAAGATGAAATCAGTTAACGATGAAATCAGTTAAATGAAGAATGAAAATGAAATCAGTTAAATGAAGATGAAATCAGTTAACGATGAAATCAGTTAACGATGAAATCAGTTAAATGAAGATGAAATCAGTTAACGATGAAATCAGTTAACGATGAAATCAGTTAACGATGAAATCAATTAAATGAAGATGAAATCAGTTAACGATGAAATCAGTTAAATGAAGATGAAATCAGTTAACGATGAAATCAGTTAAAGATGAAATCAGTTAACGATGAAATCAGTTAACGATGAAATCAGTTAACGATGAAATCAGTTAAATGAAGATGAAATCAGTTAACGATGAAATCAGTTAAATGAAGAATGAAGATGAAATCAGTTAACGATGAAATCAATTAACGATGAAATCAGTTAACGATGAAATCAGTTAAATGAAGATGAAATCAGTTAACGATGAAATCAGTTAACGATGAAATCAGTTAAATGAAGAATGAAAATGAAATCAGTTAACGATGAAATCAATTAACGATGAAATCAGTTAACGATGAAATCAGTTAAATGAAGATGAAATCAGTTAACGATGAAATCAGTTAACGATGAAATCAGTTAAATGAAGATGAAATCAGTTAACGATGAAATCAGTTAACGATGAAATCAGTTAAATGAAGATGAAATCAGTTAACGATGAAATCAGTTAACGATGAAATCAGTTAACGATGAAATCAATTAAATGAAGATGAAATCAGTTAACGATGAAATCAGTTAAATGAAGAATGAAAATGAAATCAGTTAAATGAAGATGAAATCAGTTAACGATGAAATCAGTTAACGATGAAATCAGTTAACGATGAAATCAGTTAACGATGAAATCAGTTAAATGAAGATGAAATCAGTTAACGATGAAATCAGTTAAATGAAGAATGAAAATGAAATCAGTTAAATGAAGATGAAATCAGTTAACGATGAAATCAGTTAACGATGAAATCAGTTAACGATGAAATCAGTTAAATGAAGATGAAATCAGTTAACGATGAAATCAGTTAACAATGAAATCAGTTAAATGAAGATGAAATCAGTTAACGATGAAATCAGTTAACGATGAAATCAGTTAACGATGAAATCAGTTAAATGAAGATGAAATCAGTTAACGATGAAATCAGTTAAATGAAGAATGAAGATGAAATCAGTTAACGATGAAATCAATTAACGATGAAATCAGTTAACGATGAAATCAGTTAAATGAAGATGAAATCAGTTAACGATGAAATCAGTTAACGATGAAATCAGTTAAATGAAGATGAAATCAGTTAACGATGAAATCAGTTAACGATGAAATCAGTTAACGATGAAATCAATTAAATGAAGATGAAATCAGTTAACGATGAAATCAGTTAAATGAAGAATGAAAATGAAATCAGTTAAATGAAGATGAAATCAGTTAACGATGAAATCAGTTAACGATGAAATCAGTTAAATGAAGATGAAATCAGTTAACGATGAAATCAGTTAACGATGAAATCAATTAAATGAAGATGAAATCAGTTAACGATGAAATCAGTTAAATGAAGATGAAATCAGTTAACGATGAAATCAGTTAAAGATGAAATCAGTTAACGATGAAATCAGTTAACGATGAAATCAGTTAACGATGAAATCAGTTAAATGAAGATGAAATCAGTTAACGATGAAATCAGTTAAATGAAGAATGAAAATGAAATCAGTTAAATGAAGATGAAATCAGTTAACGATGAAATCAGTTAACGATGAAATCAGTTAACGATGAAATCAGTTAAATGAAGATGAAATCAGTTAACGATGAAATCAGTTAACAATGAAATCAGTTAAATGAAGATGAAATCAGTTAACGATGAAATCAGTTAACGATGAAATCAGTTAACGATGAAATCAGTTAACGATGAAATCAGTTAAATGAAGATGAAATCAGTTAAAGATGAAATCAGTTAACGATGAAATCAGTTAACGATGAAATCAGTTAAATGAAGATGAAATCAGTTAACGATGAAATCAGTTAACGATGAAATCAATTAACGATGAAATCAGTTAAATGAAGATGAAATCAGTTAACGATGAAATCAGTTAAAGATGAAATCAGTTAAATGAAGAATGAAGATGAAATCAGTTAACGATGAAATCAGTTAAATGAAGATGAAATCAGTTAACGATGAAATCAGTTAACGATGAAATCAGTTAACGATGAAATCAGTTAAATGAAGATGAAATCAGTTAACGATGAAATCAGTTAAATGAAGAATGAAGATGAAATCAGTTAACGATGAAATCAATTAACGATGAAATCAGTTAACGATGAAATCAGTTAAATGAAGATGAAATCAGTTAACGATGAAATCAGTTAACGATGAAATCAGTTAAATGAAGAATGAAAATGAAATCAGTTAATGATGAAATCAATTAACGATGAAATCAGTTAACGATGAAATCAGTTAAATGAAGATGAAATCAGTTAACGATGAAATCAGTTAACGATGAAATCAGTTAAATGAAGATGAAATCAGTTAACGATGAAATCAGTTAACGATGAAATCAGTTAACGATGAAATCAGTTAAATGAAGATGAAATCAGTTAACGATGAAATCAGTTAACGATGAAATCAGTTAACGATGAAATCAGTTAACGATGAAATCAGTTAACGATGAAATCAGTTAACGATGAAATCAGTTAAATGAAGATGAAATCAGTTAACGATGAAATCAGTTAACAATGAAATCAGTTAAATGAAGATGAAATCAGTTAACGATGAAATCAGTTAACGATGAAATCAGTTAACGATGAAATCAGTTAAATGAAGATGAAATCAGTTAAAGATGAAATCAGTTAACGATGAAATCAGTTAACGATGAAATCAGTTAAATGAAGATGAAATCAGTTAACGATGAAATCAGTTAACGATGAAATCAATTAACGATGAAATCAGTTAAATGAAGATGAAATCAGTTAACGATGAAATCAGTTAAAGATGAAATCAGTTAAATGAAGAATGAAGATGAAATCAGTTAACGATGAAATCAGTTAAATGAAGATGAAATCAGTTAACGATGAAATCAGTTAACGATGAAATCAGTTAACGATGAAATCAGTTAAATGAAGATGAAATCAGTTAACGATGAAATCAGTTAAATGAAGAATGAAGATGAAATCAGTTAACGATGAAATCAATTAACGATGAAATCAGTTAACGATGAAATCAGTTAAATGAAGATGAAATCAGTTAACGATGAAATCAGTTAACGATGAAATCAGTTAAATGAAGAATGAAAATGAAATCAGTTAATGATGAAATCAATTAACGATGAAATCAGTTAACGATGAAATCAGTTAAATGAAGATGAAATCAGTTAACGATGAAATCAGTTAACGATGAAATCAGTTAAATGAAGATGAAATCAGTTAACGATGAAATCAGTTAACGATGAAATCAGTTAACGATGAAATCAGTTAAATGAAGATGAAATCAGTTAACGATGAAATCAGTTAACGATGAAATCAGTTAACGATGAAATCAATTAAATGAAGATGAAATCAGTTAACGATGAAATCAGTTAACGATGAAATCAGTTAAATGAAGATGAAATCAGTTAAATGAAGATGAAATCAGTTAACGATGAAATCAGTTAACGATGAAATCAGTTAACGATGAAATCAGTTAAATGAAGATGAAATCAGTTAAAGATGAAATCAGTTAACGATGAAATCAGTTAACGATGAAATCAGTTAAATGAAGATGAAATCAGTTAACGATGAAATCAGTTAACGATGAAATCAATTAACGATGAAATCAGTTAAATGAAGATGAAATCAGTTAACGATGAAATCAGTTAAAGATGAAATCAGTTAAATGAAGAATGAAGATGAAATCAGTTAACGATGAAATCAGTTAAATGAAGATGAAATCAGTTAACGATGAAATCAATTAACGATGAAATCAGTTAACGATGAAATCAATTAACGATGAAATCAGTTAAATGAAGATGAAATCAGTTAACGATGAAATCAGTTAAAGATGAAATCAGTTAAATGAAGAATGAAGATGAAATCAGTTAACGATGAAATCAGTTAAATGAAGATGAAATCAGTTAACGATGAAATCAATTAACGATGAAATCAGTTAACGATGAAATCAATTAACGATGAAATCAGTTAAATGAAGATGAAATCAGTTAACGATGAAATCAGTTAACGATGAAATCAGTTAACGATGAAATCAATTAACGATGAAATCAGTTAAATGAAGATGAAATCAGTTAACGATGAAATCAGTTAAAGATGAAATCAGTTAAATGAAGAATGAAGATGAAATCAGTTAACGATGAAATCAGTTAAATGAAGATGAAATCAGTTAACGATGAAATCAGTTAACGATGAAATCAGTTAACGATGAAATCAGTTAAATGAAGATGAAATCAGTTAACGATGAAATCAGTTAAATGAAGAATGAAGATGAAATCAGTTAACGATGAAATCAATTAACGATGAAATCAGTTAACGATGAAATCAGTTAAATGAAGATGAAATCAGTTAACGATGAAATCAGTTAACGATGAAATCAGTTAAATGAAGAATGAAAATGAAATCAGTTAACGATGAAATCAATTAACGATGAAATCAGTTAACGATGAAATCAGTTAAATGAAGATGAAATCAGTTAACGATGAAATCAGTTAACGATGAAATCAGTTAAATGAAGATGAAATCAGTTAACGATGAAATCAGTTAAATGAAGATGAAATCAGTTAACGATGAAATCAGTTAACGATGAAATCAGTTAACGATGAAATCAGTTAAATGAAGATGAAATCAGTTAACGATGAAATCAGTTAACGATGAAATCAATTAAATGAAGATGAAATCAGTTAACGATGAAATCAGTTAAATGAAGATGAAATCAGTTAACGATGAAATCAGTTAAAGATGAAATCAGTTAACGATGAAATCAGTTAACGATGAAATCAGTTAAATGAAGATGAAATCAGTTAACGATGAAATCAGTTAAATGAAGAATGAAAATGAAATCAGTTAAATGAAGATGAAATCAGTTAACGATGAAATCAGTTAACGATGAAATCAGTTAAATGAAGATGAAATCAGTTAACGATGAAATCAGTTAACAATGAAATCAGTTAAATGAAGATGAAATCAGTTAACGATGAAATCAGTTAACGATGAAATCAGTTAACGATGAAATCAGTTAAATGAAGATGAAATCAGTTAACGATGAAATCAGTTAAATGAAGAATGAAGATGAAATCAGTTAACGATGAAATCAATTAACGATGAAATCAGTTAACGATGAAATCAGTTAAATGAAGATGAAATCAGTTAACGATGAAATCAGTTAACGATGAAATCAGTTAAATGAAGAATGAAAATGAAATCAGTTAACGATGAAATCAATTAACGATGAAATCAGTTAACGATGAAATCAGTTAAATGAAGATGAAATCAGTTAACGATGAAATCAGTTAACGATGAAATCAGTTAAATGAAGATGAAATCAGTTAACGATGAAATCAGTTAACGATGAAATCAGTTAAATGAAGAATGAAAATGAAATCAGTTAACGATGAAATCAATTAACGATGAAATCAGTTAACGATGAAATCAGTTAAATGAAGATGAAATCAGTTAACGATGAAATCAGTTAACGATGAAATCAGTTAAATGAAGATGAAATCAGTTAACGATGAAATCAGTTAACGATGAAATCAATTAAATGAAGATGAAATCAGTTAACGATGAAATCAGTTAAATGAAGAATGAAAATGAAATCAGTTAAATGAAGATGAAATCAGTTAACGATGAAATCAGTTAACGATGAAATCAGTTAAATGAAGATGAAATCAGTTAACGATGAAATCAGTTAACGATGAAATCAGTTAACGATGAAATCAGTTAAATGAAGATGAAATCAGTTAACGATGAAATCAGTTAAATGAAGAATGAAGATGAAATCAGTTAACGATGAAATCAATTAACGATGAAATCAGTTAACGATGAAATCAGTTAAATGAAGATGAAATCAGTTAACGATGAAATCAGTTAACGATGAAATCAGTTAAATGAAGAATGAAAATGAAATCAGTTAACGATGAAATCAATTAACGATGAAATCAGTTAAATGAAGATGAAATCAGTTAACGATGAAATCAGTTAACGATGAAATCAGTTAAATGAAGATGAAATCAGTTAACGATGAAATCAGTTAACGATGAAATCAGTTAACGATGAAATCAGTTAAATGAAGATGAAATCAGTTAACGATGAAATCAGTTAACGATGAAATCAGTTAACGATGAAATCAATTAAATGAAGATGAAATCAGTTAACGATGAAATCAGTTAACGATGAAATCAGTTAAATGAAGATGAAATCAGTTAAATGAAGATGAAATCAGTTAACGATGAAATCAGTTAACGATGAAATCAGTTAACGATGAAATCAGTTAAATGAAGATGAAATCAGTTAAAGATGAAATCAGTTAACGATGAAATCAGTTAACGATGAAATCAGTTAAATGAAGATGAAATCAGTTAACGATGAAATCAGTTAACGATGAAATCAATTAACGATGAAATCAGTTAAATGAAGATGAAATCAGTTAACGATGAAATCAGTTAAAGATGAAATCAGTTAAATGAAGAATGAAGATGAAATCAGTTAACGATGAAATCAGTTAAATGAAGATGAAATCAGTTAACGATGAAATCAATTAACGATGAAATCAGTTAAATGAAGATGAAATCAGTTAACGATGAAATCAGTTAAAGATGAAATCAGTTAAATGAAGAATGAAGATGAAATCAGTTAACGATGAAATCAGTTAAATGAAGATGAAATCAGTTAACGATGAAATCAGTTAACGATGAAATCAGTTAACGATGAAATCAGTTAAATGAAGATGAAATCAGTTAACGATGAAATCAGTTAAATGAAGAATGAAGATGAAATCAGTTAACGATGAAATCAATTAACGATGAAATCAGTTAACGATGAAATCAGTTAAATGAAGATGAAATCAGTTAACGATGAAATCAGTTAACGATGAAATCAGTTAAATGAAGAATGAAAATGAAATCAGTTAACGATGAAATCAATTAACGATGAAATCAGTTAACGATGAAATCAGTTAAATGAAGATGAAATCAGTTAACGATGAAATCAGTTAACGATGAAATCAGTTAAATGAAGATGAAATCAGTTAACGATGAAATCAGTTAACGATGAAATCAGTTAACGATGAAATCAGTTAAATGAAGATGAAATCAGTTAACGATGAAATCAGTTAACGATGAAATCAGTTAACGATGAAATCAATTAAATGAAGATGAAATCAGTTAACGATGAAATCAGTTAAATGAAGAATGAAAATGAAATCAGTTAAATGAAGATGAAATCAGTTAACGATGAAATCAGTTAACGATGAAATCAGTTAAATGAAGATGAAATCAGTTAACGATGAAATCAGTTAACGATGAAATCAGTTAACGATGAAATCAATTAAATGAAGATGAAATCAGTTAACGATGAAATCAGTTAAATGAAGATGAAATCAGTTAACGATGAAATCAGTTAAAGATGAAATCAGTTAACGATGAAATCAGTTAACGATGAAATCAGTTAAATGAAGATGAAATCAGTTAACGATGAAATCAGTTAAATGAAGAATGAAAATGAAATCAGTTAAATGAAGATGAAATCAGTTAACGATGAAATCAGTTAACGATGAAATCAGTTAAATGAAGATGAAATCAGTTAACGATGAAATCAGTTAACGATGAAATCAGTTAACGATGAAATCAGTTAAATGAAGATGAAATCAGTTAAAGATGAAATCAGTTAACGATGAAATCAGTTAACGATGAAATCAGTTAAATGAAGATGAAATCAGTTAACGATGAAATCAGTTAACGATGAAATCAATTAACGATGAAATCAGTTAAATGAAGATGAAATCAGTTAACGATGAAATCAGTTAAAGATGAAATCAGTTAAATGAAGAATGAAGATGAAATCAGTTAACGATGAAATCAGTTAAATGAAGATGAAATCAGTTAACGATGAAATCAGTTAACGATGAAATCAGTTAACGATGAAATCAGTTAAATGAAGATGAAATCAGTTAACGATGAAATCAGTTAAATGAAGAATGAAGATGAAATCAGTTAACGATGAAATCAATTAACGATGAAATCAGTTAACGATGAAATCAGTTAAATGAAGATGAAATCAGTTAACGATGAAATCAGTTAAATGAAGAATGAAAATGAAATCAGTTAACGATGAAATCAATTAACGATGAAATCAGTTAACGATGAAATCAGTTAAATGAAGATGAAATCAGTTAACGATGAAATCAGTTAAATGAAGATGAAATCAGTTAACGATGAAATCAGTTAACGATGAAATCAGTTAACGATGAAATCAGTTAAATGAAGATGAAATCAGTTAACGATGAAATCAGTTAACGATGAAATCAGTTAACGATGAAATCAATTAAATGAAGATGAAATCAGTTAACGATGAAATCAGTTAACGATGAAATCAGTTAAATGAAGATGAAATCAGTTAAATGAAGATGAAATCAGTTAACGATGAAATCAGTTAACGATGAAATCAGTTAACGATGAAATCAGTTAACGATGAAATCAGTTAAATGAAGATGAAATCAGTTAAAGATGAAATCAGTTAACGATGAAATCAGTTAACGATGAAATCAGTTAAATGAAGATGAAATCAGTTAACGATGAAATCAGTTAACGATGAAATCAATTAACGATGAAATCAGTTAAATGAAGATGAAATCAGTTAACGATGAAATCAGTTAAAGATGAAATCAGTTAAATGAAGAATGAAGATGAAATCAGTTAACGATGAAATCAGTTAAATGAAGATGAAATCAGTTAACGATGAAATCAGTTAAAGATGAAATCAGTTAACGATGAAATCAGTTAAATGAAGATGAAATCAGTTAAAGATGAAATCAGTTAAATGAAGATGAAATCAGTTAACGATGAAATCAATTAACGATGAAATCAGTTAAATGAAGATGAAATCAGTTAACGATGAAATCAGTTAAAGATGAAATCAGTTAAATGAAGAATGAAGATGAAATCAGTTAACGATGAAATCAGTTAAATGAAGATGAAATCAGTTAACGATGAAATCAGTTAACGATGAAATCAGTTAACGATGAAATCAGTTAAATGAAGATGAAATCAGTTAACGATGAAATCAGTTAAATGAAGAATGAAGATGAAATCAGTTAACGATGAAATCAATTAACGATGAAATCAGTTAACGATGAAATCAGTTAAATGAAGATGAAATCAGTTAACGATGAAATCAGTTAACGATGAAATCAGTTAAATGAAGAATGAAAATGAAATCAGTTAACGATGAAATCAATTAACGATGAAATCAGTTAACGATGAAATCAGTTAAATGAAGATGAAATCAGTTAACGATGAAATCAGTTAACGATGAAATCAGTTAAATGAAGATGAAATCAGTTAACGATGAAATCAGTTAACGATGAAATCAGTTAAATGAAGATGAAATCAGTTAACGATGAAATCAGTTAACGATGAAATCAGTTAACGATGAAATCAATTAAATGAAGATGAAATCAGTTAACGATGAAATCAGTTAAATGAAGAATGAAAATGAAATCAGTTAAATGAAGATGAAATCAGTTAACGATGAAATCAGTTAACGATGAAATCAGTTAAATGAAGATGAAATCAGTTAACGATGAAATCAGTTAACGATGAAATCAGTTAACGATGAAATCAATTAAATGAAGATGAAATCAGTTAACGATGAAATCAGTTAAATGAAGATGAAATCAGTTAACGATGAAATCAGTTAAAGATGAAATCAGTTAACGATGAAATCAGTTAACGATGAAATCAGTTAACGATGAAATCAGTTAAATGAAGATGAAATCAGTTAACGATGAAATCAGTTAAATGAAGAATGAAAATGAAATCAGTTAAATGAAGATGAAATCAGTTAACGATGAAATCAGTTAACGATGAAATCAGTTAAATGAAGATGAAATCAGTTAACGATGAAATCAGTTAAAGATGAAATCAGTTAAATGAAGAATGAAGATGAAATCAGTTAACGATGAAATCAGTTAAATGAAGATGAAATCAGTTAACGATGAAATCAGTTAAAGATGAAATCAGTTAACGATGAAATCAGTTAAATGAAGATGAAATCAGTTAACGATGAAATCAGTTAAATGAAGATGAAATCAGTTAACGATGAAATCAATTAACGATGAAATCAGTTAAATGAAGATGAAATCAGTTAACGATGAAATCAGTTAAAGATGAAATCAGTTAAATGAAGAATGAAGATGAAATCAGTTAACGATGAAATCAGTTAAATGAAGATGAAATCAGTTAACGATGAAATCAGTTAACGATGAAATCAGTTAACGATGAAATCAGTTAAATGAAGATGAAATCAGTTAACGATGAAATCAGTTAAATGAAGAATGAAGATGAAATCAGTTAACGATGAAATCAATTAACGATGAAATCAGTTAACGATGAAATCAGTTAAATGAAGATGAAATCAGTTAACGATGAAATCAGTTAACGATGAAATCAGTTAAATGAAGAATGAAAATGAAATCAGTTAACGATGAAATCAATTAACGATGAAATCAGTTAACGATGAAATCAGTTAAATGAAGATGAAATCAGTTAACGATGAAATCAGTTAACGATGAAATCAGTTAAATGAAGATGAAATCAGTTAACGATGAAATCAGTTAACGATGAAATCAGTTAAATGAAGATGAAATCAGTTAACGATGAAATCAGTTAACGATGAAATCAGTTAACGATGAAATCAATTAAATGAAGATGAAATCAGTTAACGATGAAATCAGTTAAATGAAGAATGAAAATGAAATCAGTTAAATGAAGATGAAATCAGTTAACGATGAAATCAGTTAACGATGAAATCAGTTAAATGAAGATGAAATCAGTTAACGATGAAATCAGTTAACGATGAAATCAGTTAACGATGAAATCAATTAAATGAAGATGAAATCAGTTAACGATGAAATCAGTTAAATGAAGATGAAATCAGTTAACGATGAAATCAGTTAAAGATGAAATCAGTTAACGATGAAATCAGTTAACGATGAAATCAGTTAACGATGAAATCAGTTAAATGAAGATGAAATCAGTTAACGATGAAATCAGTTAAATGAAGAATGAAAATGAAATCAGTTAAATGAAGATGAAATCAGTTAACGATGAAATCAGTTAACGATGAAATCAGTTAAATGAAGATGAAATCAGTTAACGATGAAATCAGTTAACAATGAAATCAGTTAAATGAAGATGAAATCAGTTAACGATGAAATCAGTTAACGATGAAATCAGTTAACGATGAAATCAGTTAAATGAAGATGAAATCAGTTAACGATGAAATCAGTTAACGATGAAATCAATTAACGATGAAATCAGTTAAATGAAGATGAAATCAGTTAACGATGAAATCAGTTAAAGATGAAATCAGTTAAATGAAGAATGAAGATGAAATCAGTTAACGATGAAATCAGTTAAATGAAGATGAAATCAGTTAACGATGAAATCAGTTAACGATGAAATCAGTTAACGATGAAATCAGTTAAATGAAGATGAAATCAGTTAACGATGAAATCAGTTAAATGAAGAATGAAGATGAAATCAGTTAACGATGAAATCAGTTAACGATGAAATCAATTAACGATGAAATCAGTTAACGATGAAATCAGTTAAATGAAGATGAAATCAGTTAACGATGAAATCAGTTAACGATGAAATCAGTTAAATGAAGAATGAAAATGAAATCAGTTAACGATGAAATCAATTAACGATGAAATCAGTTAACGATGAAATCAGTTAAATGAAGATGAAATCAGTTAACGATGAAATCAGTTAACGATGAAATCAGTTAACGATGAAATCAGTTAAATGAAGATGAAATCAGTTAACGATGAAATCAGTTAACGATGAAATCAGTTAACGATGAAATCAATTAAATGAAGATGAAATCAGTTAACGATGAAATCAGTTAACGATGAAATCAGTTAAATGAAGATGAAATCAGTTAAATGAAGATGAAATCAGTTAACGATGAAATCAGTTAACGATGAAATCAGTTAACGATGAAATCAGTTAAATGAAGATGAAATCAGTTAAAGATGAAATCAGTTAACGATGAAATCAGTTAACGATGAAATCAGTGAAATGAAGATGAAATCAGTTAACGATGAAATCAGTTAACGATGAAATCAATTAACGATGAAATCAGTTAAATGAAGATGAAATCAGTTAACGATGAAATCAGTTAAAGATGAAATCAGTTAAATGAAGAATGAAGATGAAATCAGTTAACGATGAAATCAGTTAAATGAAGATGAAATCAGTTAACGATGAAATCAATTAACGATGAAATCAGTTAAATGAAGATGAAATCAGTTAACGATGAAATCAGTTAAAGATGAAATCAGTTAAATGAAGAATGAAGATGAAATCAGTTAACGATGAAATCAGTTAAATGAAGATGAAATCAGTTAACGATGAAATCAGTTAACGATGAAATCAGTTAAATGAAGATGAAATCAGTTAACGATGAAATCAGTTAAATGAAGAATGAAGATGAAATCAGTTAACGATGAAATCAATTAACGATGAAATCAGTTAACGATGAAATCAGTTAAATGAAGATGAAATCAGTTAACGATGAAATCAGTTAACGATGAAATCAGTTAAATGAAGAATGAAAATGAAATCAGTTAACGATGAAATCAATTAACGATGAAATCAGTTAACGATGAAATCAGTTAAATGAAGATGAAATCAGTTAACGATGAAATCAGTTAACGATGAAATCAGTTAAATGAAGATGAAATCAGTTAACGATGAAATCAGTTAACGATGAAATCAGTTAACGATGAAATCAGTTAAATGAAGATGAAATCAGTTAACGATGAAATCAGTTAACGATGAAATCAGTTAACGATGAAATCAATTAAATGAAGATGAAATCAGTTAACGATGAAATCAGTTAAATGAAGAATGAAAATGAAATCAGTTAAATGAAGATGAAATCAGTTAACGATGAAATCAGTTAACGATGAAATCAGTTAAATGAAGATGAAATCAGTTAACGATGAAATCAGTTAACGATGAAATCAGTTAACGATGAAATCAATTAAATGAAGATGAAATCAGTTAACGATGAAATCAGTTAAATGAAGATGAAATCAGTTAACGATGAAATCAGTTAAAGATGAAATCAGTTAACGATGAAATCAGTTAACGATGAAATCAGTTAACGATGAAATCAGTTAAATGAAGATGAAATCAGTTAACGATGAAATCAGTTAAATGAAGAATGAAAATGAAATCAGTTAAATGAAGATGAAATCAGTTAACGATGAAATCAGTTAACGATGAAATCAGTTAACGATGAAATCAGTTAAATGAAGATGAAATCAGTTAACGATGAAATCAGTTAACAATGAAATCAGTTAAATGAAGATGAAATCAGTTAACGATGAAATCAGTTAACGATGAAATCAGTTAACGATGAAATCAGTTAAATGAAGATGAAATCAGTTAACGATGAAATCAGTTAACGATGGAATCAGTTAACGATGAAATCAGTTAACGATGAAATCAGTTAAATGAAGATGAAATCAGTTAACGATGAAATCAGTTAACGATGAAATCAGTTAACGATGAAATCAATTAAATGAAGATGAAATCAGTTAACGATGAAATCAGTTAACGATGAAATCAATTAACGATGAAATCAGTTAAATGAAGATGAAATCAGTTAACGATGAAATCAATTAACGATGAAATCAATTAAATGAAGATGAAATCAGTTAACGATGAAATCAGTTAACGATGAAATCAGTTAAATGAAGATGAAATCAGTTAACGATGAAATCAGTTAAATGAAGATGAAATCAGTTAACGATGAAATCAATTAAATGAAGATGAAATCAGTTAACGATGAAATCAGTTAAATGAAGATGAAATCAGTTAACGATGAAATCAGTTAAAGATGAAATCAGTTAAATGAAGAATGAAGATGAAATCAGTTAACGATGAAATCAGTTAACGATGAAATCAGTTAACGATGAAATCAATTAACGATGAAATCAGTTAAATGAAGATGAAATCAGTTAACGATGAAATCAATTAACGATGAAATCAGTTAACGATGAAATCAGTTAAATGAAGATGAAATCAGTTAACGATGAAATCAGTTAACGATGAAATCAGTTAAATGAAGAATGAAAATGAAATCAGTTAACGATGAAATCAATTAACGATGAAATCAGTTAACGATGAAATCAGTTAAATGAAGATGAAATCAGTTAACGATGAAATCAGTTAACGATGAAATCAGTTAAATGAAGATGAAATCAGTTAACGATGAAATCAGTTAACGATGAAATCAGTTAACGATGAAATCAGTTAAATGAAGATGAAATCAGTTAACGATGAAATCAGTTAACGATGAAATCAGTTAACGATGAAATCAATTAAATGAAGATGAAATCAGTTAACGATGAAATCAGTTAACGATGAAATCAGTTAAATGAAGATGAAATCAGTTAAATGAAGATGAAATCAGTTAACGATGAAATCAGTTAACGATGAAATCAGTTAACGATGAAATCAGTTAAATGAAGATGAAATCAGTTAAAGATGAAATCAGTTAACGATGAAATCAGTTAACGATGAAATCAGTTAAATGAAGATGAAATCAGTTAACGATGAAATCAGTTAACGATGAAATCAATTAACGATGAAATCAGTTAAATGAAGATGAAATCAGTTAACGATGAAATCAGTTAAAGATGAAATCAGTTAAATGAAGAATGAAGATGAAATCAGTTAACGATGAAATCAGTTAAATGAAGATGAAATCAGTTAACGATGAAATCAATTAACGATGAAATCAGTTAACGATGAAATCAATTAACGATGAAATCAGTTAAATGAAGATGAAATCAGTTAACGATGAAATCAGTTAACGATGAAATCAGTTAAATGAAGAATGAAAATGAAATCAGTTAACGATGAAATCAATTAACGATGAAATCAGTTAACGATGAAATCAGTTAAATGAAGATGAAATCAGTTAACGATGAAATCAGTTAACGATGAAATCAGTTAAATGAAGATGAAATCAGTTAACGATGAAATCAGTTAACGATGAAATCAGTTAACGATGAAATCAGTTAAATGAAGATGAAATCAGTTAACGATGAAATCAGTTAACGATGAAATCAGTTAACGATGAAATCAATTAAATGAAGATGAAATCAGTTAACGATGAAATCAGTTAAATGAAGAATGAAAATGAAATCAGTTAAATGAAGATGAAATCAGTTAACGATGAAATCAGTTAACGATGAAATCAGTTAAATGAAGATGAAATCAGTTAACGATGAAATCAGTTAACGATGAAATCAGTTAACGATGAAATCAATTAAATGAAGATGAAATCAGTTAACGATGAAATCAGTTAAATGAAGATGAAATCAGTTAACGATGAAATCAGTTAAAGATGAAATCAGTTAACGATGAAATCAGTTAACGATGAAATCAGTTAACGATGAAATCAGTTAAATGAAGATGAAATCAGTTAACGATGAAATCAGTTAAATGAAGAATGAAAATGAAATCAGTTAAATGAAGATGAAATCAGTTAACGATGAAATCAGTTAACGATGAAATCAGTTAACGATGAAATCAGTTAAATGAAGATGAAATCAGTTAACGATGAAATCAGTTAACAATGAAATCAGTTAAATGAAGATGAAATCAGTTAACGATGAAATCAGTTAACGATGAAATCAGTTAACGATGAAATCAGTTAACGATGAAATCAGTTAAATGAAGATGAAATCAGTTAACGATGAAATCAGTTAACGATGAAATCAGTTAAATGAAGAATGAAAATGAAATCAGTTAACGATGAAATCAATTAACGATGAAATCAGTTAACGATGAAATCAGTTAAATGAAGATGAAATCAGTTAACGATGAAATCAGTTAACGATGAAATCAGTTAAATGAAGATGAAATCAGTTAACGATGAAATCAGTTAACGATGAAATCAGTTAACGATGAAATCAATTAAATGAAGATGAAATCAGTTAACGATGAAATCAGTTAAATGAAGATGAAATCAGTTAACGATGAAATCAGTTAAAGATGAAATCAGTTAACGATGAAATCAGTTAACGATGAAATCAGTTAACGATGAAATCAGTTAAATGAAGATGAAATCAGTTAACGATGAAATCAGTTAAATGAAGAATGAAAATGAAATCAGTTAAATGAAGATGAAATCAGTTAACGATGAAATCAGTTAACGATGAAATCAGTTAAATGAAGATGAAATCAGTTAACGATGAAATCAGTTAACAATGAAATCAGTTAAATGAAGATGAAATCAGTTAACGATGAAATCAGTTAACGATGAAATCAGTTAACGATGAAATCAGTTAAATGAAGATGAAATCAGTTAAAGATGAAATCAGTTAACGATGAAATCAGTTAACGATGAAATCAGTTAAATGAAGATGAAATCAGTTAACGATGAAATCAGTTAACGATGAAATCAATTAACGATGAAATCAGTTAAATGAAGATGAAATCAGTTAACGATGAAATCAGTTAAAGATGAAATCAGTTAAATGAAGAATGAAGATGAAATCAGTTAACGATGAAATCAGTTAAATGAAGATGAAATCAGTTAACGATGAAATCAGTTAACGATGAAATCAGTTAACGATGAAATCAGTCAAATGAAGATGAAATCAGTTAACGATGAAATCAGTTAAATGAAGAATGAAGATGAAATCAGTTAACGATGAAATCAATTAACGATGAAATCAGTTAACGATGAAATCAGTTAAATGAAGATGAAATCAGTTAACGATGAAATCAGTTAACGATGAAATCAGTTAAATGAAGAATGAAAATGAAATCAGTTAACGATGAAATCAATTAACGATGAAATCAGTTAACGATGAAATCAGTTAAATGAAGATGAAATCAGTTAACGATGAAATCAGTTAACGATGAAATCAGTTAAATGAAGATGAAATCAGTTAACGATGAAATCAGTTAACGATGAAATCAGTTAACGATGAAATCAGTTAACGATGAAATCAGTTAAATGAAGATGAAATCAGTTAACGATGAAATCAGTTAACGATGA
Source organism: Semicossyphus pulcher (assembly GCF_022749685.1). Lineage (NCBI taxonomy): Eukaryota > Metazoa > Chordata > Actinopteri > Labriformes > Labridae > Semicossyphus > Semicossyphus pulcher. Next base: position 864,415 of record NW_027211711.1, on the reverse strand, counting down.
AATCAGTTAACGATGAAATCAATTAAATGAAGATGAAATCAGTTAACGATGAAATCAGTTAACGATGAAATCAGTTAACGATGAAATCAATTAACGATGAAATCAGTTAACGATGAAATCAATTAACGATGAAATCAGTTAAATGAAGATGAAATCAGTTAACGATGAAATCAGTTAACGATGAAATCAGTTAACGATGAAATCAATTAACGATGAAATCAGTTAAATGAAGATGAAATCAGTTAACGCTGAAATCAGTTAAAGATGAAATCAGTTAAATGAAGAATGAAGATGAAATCAGTTAACGATGAAATCAGTTAAATGAAGATGAAATCAGTTAACGATGAAATCAGTTAACGATGAAATCAGTTAACGATGAAATCAGTTAAATGAAGATGAAATCAGTTAACGATGAAATCAGTTAAATGAAGAATGAAGATGAAATCAGTTAACGATGAAATCAATTAACGATGAAATCAGTTAACGATGAAATCAGTTAAATGAAGATGAAATCAGTTAACGATGAAATCAGTTAACGATGAAATCAGTTAAATGAAGAATGAAAATGAAATCAGTTAACGATGAAATCAATTAACGATGAAATCAGTTAACGATGAAATCAGTTAAATGAAGATGAAATCAGTTAACGATGAAATCAGTTAAATGAAGATGAAATCAGTTAAATGAAGATGAAATCAGTTAACGATGAAATCAGTTAACGATGAAATCAGTTAACGATGAAATCAGTTAACGATGAAATCAATTAACGATGAAATCAGTTAAATGAAGATGAAATCAGTTAACGATGAAATCAGTTAACGATGAAATCAATTAACGATGAAATCAGTTAAATGAAGATGAAATCAGTTAACGATGAAATCAGTTAACGATGAAATCAGTTAAATGAAGAATGAAAATGAAATCAGTTAACGATGAAATCAATTAACGATGAAATCAGTTAACGATGAAATCAGTTAAATGAAGATGAAATCAGTTAACGATGAAATCAGTTAACGATGAAATCAGTTAAATGAAGATGAAATCAGTTAACGATGAAATCAGTTAACGATGAAATCAGTTAACGATGAAATCAATTAAATGAAGATGAAATCAGTTAACGATGAAATCAGTTAAATGAAGATGAAATCAGTTAACGATGAAATCAGTTAAAGATGAAATCAGTTAACGATGAAATCAGTTAACGATGAAATCAGTTAACGATGAAATCAGTTAAATGAAGATGAAATCAGTTAACGATGAAATCAGTTAAATGAAGAATGAAAATGAAATCAGTTAAATGAAGATGAAATCAGTTAACGATGAAATCAGTTAACGATGAAATCAGTTAAATGAAGATGAAATCAGTTAACGATGAAATCAGTTAACAATGAAATCAGTTAAATGAAGATGAAATCAGTTAACGATGAAATCAGTTAACGATGAAATCAGTTAACGATGAAATCAGTTAAATGAAGATGAAATCAGTTAAAGATGAAATCAGTTAACGATGAAATCAGTTAACGATGAAATCAGTTAAATGAAGATGAAATCAGTTAACGATGAAATCAGTTAACGATGAAATCAATTAACGATGAAATCAGTTAAATGAAGATGAAATCAGTTAACGATGAAATCAGTTAACGATGAAATCAGTTAAATGAAGATGAAATCAGTTAACGATGAAATCAGTTAAATGAAGAATGAAGATGAAATCAGTTAACGATGAAATCAATTAACGATGAAATCAGTTAACGATGAAATCAGTTAACGATGAAATCAGTTAAATGAAGATGAAATCAGTTAACGATGAAATCAGTTAACGATGAAATCAGTTAAATGAAGATGAAATCAGTTAACGATGAAATCAGTTAACGATGAAATCAGTTAACGATGAAATCAGTTAAATGAAGATGAAATCAGTTAACGATGAAATCAGTTAACGATGAAATCAGTTAACGATGAAATCAATTAAATGAAGATGAAATCAGTTAACGATGAAATCAGTTAACGATGAAATCAGTTAACGATGAAATCAATTAACGATGAAATCAGTTAACGATGAAATCAATTAACGATGAAATCAGTTAAATGAAGATGAAATCAGTTAACGATGAAATCAGTTAACGATGAAATCAGTTAACGATGAAATCAATTAACGATGAAATCAGTTAAATGAAGATGAAATCAGTTAACGATGAAATCAGTTAAAGATGAAATCAGTTAAATGAAGAATGAAGATGAAATCAGTTAACGATGAAATCAGTTAAATGAAGATGAAATCAGTTAACGATGAAATCAGTTAACGATGAAATCAGTTAACGATGAAATCAGTTAAATGAAGATGAAATCAGTTAACGATGAAATCAGTTAAATGAAGAATGAAGATGAAATCAGTTAACGATGAAATCAATTAACGATGAAATCAGTTAACGATGAAATCAGTTAAATGAAGATGAAATCAGTTAACGATGAAATCAGTTAACGATGAAATCAGTTAAATGAAGAATGAAAATGAAATCAGTTAACGATGAAATCAATTAACGATGAAATCAGTTAACGATGAAATCAGTTAAATGAAGATGAAATCAGTTAACGATGAAATCAGTTAACGATGAAATCAGTTAAATGAAGATGAAATCAGTTAACGATGAAATCAGTTAACGATGAAATCAGTTAACGATGAAATCAGTTAAATGAAGATGAAATCAGTTAACGATGAAATCAGTTAACGATGAAATCAGTTAACGATGAAATCAATTAAATGAAGATGAAATCAGTTAACGATGAAATCAGTTAAATGAAGAATGAAAATGAAATCAGTTAAATGAAGATGAAATCAGTTAACGATGAAATCAGTTAACGATGAAATCAGTTAAATGAAGATGAAATCAGTTAACGATGAAATCAGTTAACGATGAAATCAGTTAACGATGAAATCAATTAAATGAAGATGAAATCAGTTAACGATGAAATCAGTTAAATGAAGATGAAATCAGTTAACGATGAAATCAGTTAAAGATGAAATCAGTTAACGATGAAATCAGTTAACGATGAAATCAGTTAACGATGAAATCAGTTAAATGAAGATGAAATCAGTTAACGATGAAATCAGTTAAATGAAGAATGAAAATGAAATCAGTTAAATGAAGATGAAATCAGTTAACGATGAAATCAGTTAACGATGAAATCAGTTAAATGAAGATGAAATCAGTTAAATGAAGATGAAATCAGTTAACGATGAAATCAGTTAACAATGAAATCAGTTAAATGAAGATGAAATCAGTTAACGATGAAATCAGTTAACGATGAAATCAGTTAACGATGAAATCAGTTAAATGAAGATGAAATCAGTTAACGATGAAATCAGTTAACGATGAAATCAGTTAAATGAAGATGAAATCAGTTAACGATGAAATCAGTTAACGATGAAATCAGTTAAATGAAGAATGAAAATGAAATCAGTTAACGATGAAATCAATTAACGATGAAATCAGTTAACGATGAAATCAGTTAAATGAAGATGAAATCAGTTAACGATGAAATCAGTTAACGATGAAATCAGTTAAATGAAGATGAAATCAGTTAACGATGAAATCAGTTAACGATGAAATCAGTTAACGATGAAATCAATTAAATGAAGATGAAATCAGTTAACGATGAAATCAGTTAAATGAAGATGAAATCAGTTAACGATGAAATCAGTTAAAGATGAAATCAGTTAACGATGAAATCAGTTAACGATGAAATCAGTTAACGATGAAATCAGTTAAATGAAGATGAAATCAGTTAACGATGAAATCAGTTAAATGAAGAATGAAAATGAAATCAGTTAAATGAAGATGAAATCAGTTAACGATGAAATCAGTTAACGATGAAATCAGTTAACGATGAAATCAGTTAAATGAAGATGAAATCAGTTAACGATGAAATCAGTTAACAATGAAATCAGTTAAATGAAGATGAAATCAGTTAACGATGAAATCAGTTAACGATGAAATCAGTTAACGATGAAATCAGTTAAATGAAGATGAAATCAGTTAAAGATGAAATCAGTTAACGATGAAATCAGTTAACGGTGAAATCAGTTAAATGAAGATGAAATCAGTTAACGATGAAATCAGTTAACGATGAAATCAGTTAACGATGAAATCAATTAACGATGAAATCAGTTAAATGAAGATGAAATCAGTTAACAATGAAATCAGTTAAAGATGAAATCAGTTAAATGAAGAATGAAGATGAAATCAGTTAACGATGAAATCAGTTAAATGAAGATGAAATCAGTTAACGATGAAATCAGTTAACGATGAAATCAGTTAACGATGAAATCAGTTAAATGAAGATGAAATCAGTTAACGATGAAATCAGTTAAATGAAGAATGAAGATGAAATCAGTTAACGATGAAATCAATTAACGATGAAATCAGTTAACGATGAAATCAGTTAAATGAAGATGAAATCAGTTAACGATGAAATCAGTTAACGATGAAATCAGTTAAATGAAGAATGAAAATGAAATCAGTTAACGATGAAATCAATTAACGATGAAATCAGTTAACGATGAAATCAGTTAAATGAAGATGAAATCAGTTAACGATGAAATCAGTTAACGATGAAATCAGTTAAATGAAGATGAAATCAGTTAACGATGAAATCAGTTAACGATGAAATCAGTTAACGATGAAATCAGTTAAATGAAGATGAAATCAGTTAACGATGAAATCAGTTAACGATGAAATCAGTTAACGATGAAATCAATTAAATGAAGATGAAATCAGTTAACGATGAAATCAGTTAACGATGAAATCAGTTAAATGAAGATGAAATCAGTTAAATGAAGATGAAATCAGTTAACGATGAAATCAGTTAACGATGAAATCAGTTAACGATGAAATCAGTTAAATGAAGATGAAATCAGTTAAAGATGAAATCAGTTAACGATGAAATCAGTTAACGATGAAATCAGTTAAATGAAGATGAAATCAGTTAACGATGAAATCAGTTAACGATGAAATCAATTAACGATGAAATCAGTTAAATGAAGATGAAATCAGTTAACGATGAAATCAGTTAAAGATGAAATCAGTTAAATGAAGAATGAAGATGAAATCAGTTAACGATGAAATCAGTTAAATGAAGATGAAATCAGTTAACGATGAAATCAATTAACGATGAAATCAGTTAACGATGAAATCAATTAACGATGAAATCAGTTAAATGAAGATGAAATCAGTTAACGATGAAATCAGTTAAAGATGAAATCAGTTAAATGAAGAATGAAGATGAAATCAGTTAACGATGAAATCAGTTAACGATGAAATCAGTTAACGATGAAATCAATTAACGATGAAATCAGTTAAATGAAGATGAAATCAGTTAACGATGAAATCAGTTAAATATGAAATCAGTTAAATGAAGAATGAAGATGAAATCAGTTAACGATGAAATCAGTTAAATGAAGATGAAATCAGTTAACGATGAAATCAGTTAACGATGAAATCAGTTAACGATGAAATCAGTTAACGATGAAATCAATTAAATGAAGATGAAATCAGTTAACGATGAAATCAGTTAAATGAAGATGAAATCAGTTAACGATGAAATCAGTTAAAGATGAAATCAGTTAACGATGAAATCAGTTAACGATGAAATCAGTTAAATGAAGATGAAATCAGTTAACGATGAAATCAGTTAAATGAAGAATGAAAATGAAATCAGTTAAATGAAGATGAAATCAGTTAACGATGAAATCAGTTAACGATGAAATCAGTTAACGATGAAATCAGTTAAATGAAGATGAAATCAGTTAACGATGAAATCAGTTAACAATGAAATCAGTTAAATGAAGATGAAATCAGTTAACGATGAAATCAGTTAACGATGAAATCAGTTAACGATGAAATCAGTTAAATGAAGATGAAATCAGTTAACGATGAAATCAGTTAAATGAAGAATGAAGATGAAATCAGTTAACGATGAAATCAATTAACGATGAAATCAGTTAACGATGAAATCAGTTAAATGAAGATGAAATCAGTTAACGATGAAATCAGTTAACGATGAAATCAGTTAAATGAAGAATGAAAATGAAATCAGTTAACGATGAAATCAATTAACGATGAAATCAGTTAACGATGAAATCAGTTAAATGAAGATGAAATCAGTTAACGATGAAATCAGTTAACGATGAAATCAGTTAAATGAAGATGAAATCAGTTAACGATGAAATCAGTTAACGATGAAATCAGTTAACGATGAAATCAGTTAAATGAAGATGAAATCAGTTAACGATGAAATCAGTTAACGATGAAATCAGTTAACGATGAAATCAGTTAAATGAAGATGAAATCAGTTAACGATGAAATCAGTTAAATGAAGAATGAAAATGAAATCAGTTAAATGAAGATGAAATCAGTTAACGATGAAATCAGTTAACGATGAAATCAGTTAAATGAAGATGAAATCAGTTAACGATGAAATCAGTTAACGATGAAATCAGTTAACGATGAAATCAATTAAATGAAGATGAAATCAGTTAACGATGAAATCAGTTAAATGAAGATGAAATCAGTTAACGATGAAATCAGTTAAAGATGAAATCAGTTAACGATGAAATCAGTTAACGATGAAATCAGTTAACGATGAAATCAGTTAAATGAAGATGAAATCAGTTAACGATGAAATCAGTTAAATGAAGAATGAAAATGAAATCAGTTAAATGAAGATGAAATCAGTTAACGATGAAATCAGTTAACGATGAAATCAGTTAACGATGAAATCAGTTAAATGAAGATGAAATCAGTTAACGATGAAATCAGTTAACGATGAAATCAATTAACGATGAAATCAGTTAAATGAAGATGAAATCAGTTAACGATGAAATCAGTTAAAGATGAAATCAGTTAAATGAAGAATGAAGATGAAATCAGTTAACGATGAAATCAGTTAAATGAAGATGAAATCAGTTAAATGAAGATGAAATCAGTTAACGATGAAATCAATTAACGATGAAATCAGTTAACGATGAAATCAATTAACGATGAAATCAGTTAAATGAAGATGAAATCAGTTAACGATGAAATCAGTTAAAGATGAAATCAGTTAAATGAAGAATGAAGATGAAATCAGTTAACGATGAAATCAGTTAACGATGAAATCAGTTAACGATGAAATCAATTAACGATGAAATCAGTTAACGATGAAATCAATTAAATGAAGATGAAATCAGTTAACGATGAAATCAGTTAACGATGAAATCAGTTAACGATGAAATCAATTAACGATGAAATCAGTTAACGATGAAATCAATTAACGATGAAATCAGTTAAATGAAGATGAAATCAGTTAACGATGAAATCAGTTAACGATGAAATCAGTTAACGATGAAATCAATTAACGATGAAATCAGTTAAATGAAGATGAAATCAGTTAACGATGAAATCAGTTAAAGATGAAATCAGTTAAATGAAGAATGAAGATGAAATCAGTTAACGATGAAATCAGTTAAATGAAGATGAAATCAGTTAACGATGAAATCAGTTAACGATGAAATCAGTTAACGATGAAATCAGTTAAATGAAGATGAAATCAGTTAACGATGAAATCAGTTAAATGAAGAATGAAGATGAAATCAGTTGACGATGAAATCAATTAACGATGAAATCAGTTAACGATGAAATCAGTTAAATGAAGATGAAATCAGTTAACGATGAAATCAGTTAACGATGAAATCAGTTAAATGAAGAATGAAAATGAAATCAGTTAACGATGAAATCAATTAACGATGAAATCAGTTAACGATGAAATCAGTTAAATGAAGATGAAATCAGTTAACGATGAAATCAGTTAAATGAAGATGAAATCAGTTAAATGAAGATGAAATCAGTTAACGATGAAATCAGTTAACGATGAAATCAGTTAACGATGAAATCAGTTAACGATGAAATCAATTAACGATGAAATCAGTTAAATGAAGATGAAATCAGTTAACGATGAAATCAGTTAACGATGAAATCAGTTAACGATGAAATCAATTAACGATGAAATCAGTTAAATGAAGATGAAATCAGTTAACGATGAAATCAGTTAACGATGAAATCAGTTAAATGAAGAATGAAAATGAAATCAGTTAACGATGAAATCAATTAACGATGAAATCAGTTAACGATGAAATCAGTTAAATGAAGATGAAATCAGTTAACGATGAAATCAGTTAACGATGAAATCAGTTAAATGAAGATGAAATCAGTTAACGATGAAATCAGTTAACGATGAAATCAGTTAACGATGAAATCAATTAAATGAAGATGAAATCAGTTAACGATGAAATCAGTTAAATGAAGATGAAATCAGTTAACGATGAAATCAGTTAAAGATGAAATCAGTTAACGATGAAATCAGTTAACGATGAAATCAGTTAACGATGAAATCAGTTAAATGAAGATGAAATCAGTTAACGATGAAATCAGTTAAATGAAGAATGAAAATGAAATCAGTTAAATGAAGATGAAATCAGTTAACGATGAAATCAGTTAACGATGAAATCAGTTAAATGAAGATGAAATCAGTTAACGATGAAATCAGTTAACAATGAAATCAGTTAAATGAAGATGAAATCAGTTAACGATGAAATCAGTTAACGATGAAATCAGTTAACGATGAAATCAGTTAAATGAAGATGAAATCAGTTAAAGATGAAATCAGTTAACGATGAAATCAGTTAACGATGAAATCAGTTAAATGAAGATGAAATCAGTTAACGATGAAATCAGTTAACGATGAAATCAATTAACGATGAAATCAGTTAAATGAAGATGAAATCAGTTAACGATGAAATCAGTTAACGATGAAATCAGTTAAATGAAGATGAAATCAGTTAACGATGAAATCAGTTAAATGAAGAATGAAGATGAAATCAGTTAACGATGAAATCAATTAACGATGAAATCAGTTAACGATGAAATCAGTTAAATGAAGATGAAATCAGTTAACGATGAAATCAGTTAACGATGAAATCAGTTAAATGAAGAATGAAAATGAAATCAGTTAACGATGAAATCAATTAACGATGAAATCAGTTAACGATGAAATCAGTTAAATGAAGATGAAATCAGTTAACGATGAAATCAGTTAACGATGAAATCAGTTAAATGAAGATGAAATCAGTTAACGATGAAATCAGTTAACGATGAAATCAGTTAACGATGAAATCAGTTAAATGAAGATGAAATCAGTTAACGATGAAATCAGTTAACGATGAAATCAGTTAACGATGAAATCAATTAACGATGAAATCAGTTAAATGAAGATGAAATCAGTTAACGATGAAATCAGTTAACGATGAAATCAGTTAACGATGAAATCAATTAACGATGAAATCAGTTAAATGAAGATGAAATCAGTTAACGATGAAATCAGTTAAAGATGAAATCAGTTAAATGAAGAATGAAGATGAAATCAGTTAACGATGAAATCAGTTAAATGAAGATGAAATCAGTTAACGATGAAATCAGTTAACGATGAAATCAGTTAACGATGAAATCAGTTAAATGAAGATGAAATCAGTTAACGATGAAATCAGTTAAATGAAGAATGAAGATGAAATCAGTTAACGATGAAATCAATTAACGATGAAATCAGTTAACGATGAAATCAGTTAAATGAAGATGAAATCAGTTAACGATGAAATCAGTTAACGATGAAATCAGTTAAATGAAGAATGAAAATGAAATCAGTTAACGATGAAATCAATTAACGATGAAATCAGTTAACGATGAAATCAGTTAAATGAAGATGAAATCAGTTAACGATGAAATCAGTTAACGATGAAATCAGTTAAATGAAGATGAAATCAGTTAACGATGAAATCAGTTAACGATGAAATCAGTTAACGATGAAATCAGTTAAATGAAGATGAAATCAGTTAACGATGAAATCAGTTAACGATGAAATCAGTTAACGATGAAATCAATTAAATGAAGATGAAATCAGTTAACGATGAAATCAGTTAAATGAAGAATGAAAATGAAATCAGTTAAATGAAGATGAAATCAGTTAACGATGAAATCAGTTAACGATGAAATCAGTTAACGATGAAATCAATTAAATGAAGATGAAATCAGTTAACGATGAAATCAGTTAAATGAAGATGAAATCAGTTAACGATGAAATCAGTTAAAGATGAAATCAGTTAACGATGAAATCAGTTAACGATGAAATCAGTTAACGATGAAATCAGTTAAATGAAGATGAAATCAGTTAACGATGAAATCAGTTAAATGAAGAATGAAAATGAAATCAGTTAAATGAAGATGAAATCAGTTAACGATGAAATCAGTTAACGATGAAATCAGTTAAATGAAGATGAAATCAGTTAACGATGAAATCAGTTAACAATGAAATCAGTTAAATGAAGATGAAATCAGTTAACGATGAAATCAGTTAACGATGAAATCAGTTAACGATGAAATCAGTTAAATGAAGATGAAATCAGTTAACGATGAAATCAGTTAACGATGAAATCAGTTAAATGAAGATGAAATCAGTTAACGATGAAATCAGTTAACGATGAAATCAGTTAAATGAAGAATGAAAATGAAATCAGTTAACGATGAAATCAATTAACGATGAAATCAGTTAACGATGAAATCAGTTAAATGAAGATGAAATCAGTTAACGATGAAATCAGTTAACGATGAAATCAGTTAAATGAAGATGAAATCAGTTAACGATGAAATCAGTTAACGATGAAATCAGTTAACGATGAAATCAATTAAATGAAGATGAAATCAGTTAACGATGAAATCAGTTAAATGAAGATGAAATCAGTTAACGATGAAATCAGTTAAAGATGAAATCAGTTAACGATGAAATCAGTTAACGATGAAATCAGTTAACGATGAAATCAGTTAAATGAAGATGAAATCAGTTAACGATGAAATCAGTTAAATGAAGAATGAAAATGAAATCAGTTAAATGAAGATGAAATCAGTTAACGATGAAATCAGTTAACGATGAAATCAGTTAACGATGAAATCAGTTAAATGAAGATGAAATCAGTTAACGATGAAATCAGTTAACAATGAAATCAGTTAAATGAAGATGAAATCAGTTAACGATGAAATCAGTTAACGATGAAATCAGTTAACGATGAAATCAGTTAAATGAAGATGAAATCAGTTAAAGATGAAATCAGTTAACGATGAAATCAGTTAACGGTGAAATCAGTTAAATGAAGATGAAATCAGTTAACGATGAAATCAGTTAACGATGAAATCAATTAACGATGAAATCAGTTAAATGAAGATGAAATCAGTTAACAATGAAATCAGTTAAAGATGAAATCAGTTAAATGAAGAATGAAGATGAAATCAGTTAACGATGAAATCAGTTAAATGAAGATGAAATCAGTTAACGATGAAATCAGTTAACGATGAAATCAGTTAAATGAAGATGAAATCAGTTAACGATGAAATCAGTTAAATGAAGAATGAAGATGAAATCAGTTAACGATGAAATCAATTAACGATGAAATCAGTTAACGATGAAATCAGTTAAATGAAGATGAAATCAGTTAACGATGAAATCAGTTAACGATGAAATCAGTTAAATGAAGAATGAAAATGAAATCAGTTAACGATGAAATCAATTAACGATGAAATCAGTTAACGATGAAATCAGTTAAATGAAGATGAAATCAGTTAACGATGAAATCAGTTAACGATGAAATCAGTTAAATGAAGATGAAATCAGTTAACGATGAAATCAGTTAACGATGAAATCAGTTAACGATGAAATCAGTTAAATGAAGATGAAATCAGTTAACGATGAAATCAGTTAACGATGAAATCAGTTAACGATGAAATCAATTAAATGAAGATGAAATCAGTTAACGATGAAATCAGTTAACGATGAAATCAGTTAAATGAAGATGAAATCAGTTAAATGAAGATGAAATCAGTTAACGATGAAATCAGTTAACGATGAAATCAGTTAACGATGAAATCAGTTAAATGAAGATGAAATCAGTTAAAGATGAAATCAGTTAACGATGAAATCAGTTAACGATGAAATCAGTTAAATGAAGATGAAATCAGTTAACGATGAAATCAGTTAACGATGAAATCAATTAACGATGAAATCAGTTAAATGAAGATGAAATCAGTTAACGATGAAATCAGTTAAAGATGAAATCAGTTAAATGAAGAATGAAGATGAAATCAGTTAACGATGAAATCAGTTAAATGAAGATGAAATCAGTTAACGATGAAATCAATTAACGATGAAATCAGTTAACGATGAAATCAGTTAACGATGAAATCAGTTAAATGAATATGAAATCAGTTAAAGATGAAATCAGTTAACGATGAAATCAGTTAACGATGAAATCAGTTAAATGAAGATGAAATCAGTTAACGATGAAATCAGTTAACGATGAAATCAATTAACGATGAAATCAGTTAAATGAAGATGAAATCAGTTAACGATGAAATCAGTTAAAGATGAAATCAGTTAAATGAAGAATGAAGATGAAATCAGTTAACGATGAAATCAGTTAAATGAAGATGAAATCAGTTAACGATGAAATCAATTAACGATGAAATCAGTTAACGATGAAATCAATTAACGATGAAATCAGTTAAATGAAGATGAAATCAGTTAACGATGAAATCAGTTAAAGATGAAATCAGTTAAATGAAGAATGAAGATGAAATCAGTTAACGATGAAATCAGTTAACGATGAAATCAGTTAACGATGAAATCAATTAACGATGAAATCAGTTAAATGAAGATGAAATCAGTTAACGATGAAATCAGTTAAATATGAAATCAGTTAAATGAAGAATGAAGATGAAATCAGTTAACGATGAAATCAGTTAAATGAAGATGAAATCAGTTAACGATGAAATCAGTTAACGATGAAATCAGTTAACGATGAAATCAGTTAACGATGAAATCAATTAAATGAAGATGAAATCAGTTAACGATGAAATCAGTTAAATGAAGATGAAATCAGTTAACGATGAAATCAGTTAAAGATGAAATCAGTTAACGATGAAATCAGTTAACGATGAAATCAGTTAAATGAAGATGAAATCAGTTAACGATGAAATCAGTTAAATGAAGAATGAAAATGAAATCAGTTAAATGAAGATGAAATCAGTTAACGATGAAATCAGTTAACGATGAAATCAGTTAACGATGAAATCAGTTAAATGAAGATGAAATCAGTTAACGATGAAATCAGTTAACAATGAAATCAGTTAAATGAAGATGAAATCAGTTAACGATGAAATCAGTTAACGATGAAATCAGTTAACGATGAAATCAGTTAAATGAAGATGAAATCAGTTAACGATGAAATCAGTTAAATGAAGAATGAAGATGAAATCAGTTAACGATGAAATCAATTAACGATGAAATCAGTTAACGATGAAATCAGTTAAATGAAGATGAAATCAGTTAACGATGAAATCAGTTAACGATGAAATCAGTTAAATGAAGAATGAAAATGAAATCAGTTAACGATGAAATCAATTAACGATGAAATCAGTTAACGATGAAATCAGTTAAATGAAGATGAAATCAGTTAACGATGAAATCAGTTAACGATGAAATCAGTTAAATGAAGATGAAATCAGTTAACGATGAAATCAGTTAACGATGAAATCAGTTAAATGAAGATGAAATCAGTTAACGATGAAATCAGTTAACGATGAAATCAGTTAACGATGAAATCAGTTAAATGAAGATGAAATCAGTTAACGATGAAATCAGTTAAATGAAGAATGAAAATGAAATCAGTTAAATGAAGATGAAATCAGTTAACGATGAAATCAGTTAACGATGAAATCAGTTAAATGAAGATGAAATCAGTTAACGATGAAATCAGTTAACGATGAAATCAGTTAACGATGAAATCAATTAAATGAAGATGAAATCAGTTAACGATGAAATCAGTTAAATGAAGATGAAATCAGTTAACGATGAAATCAGTTAAAGATGAAATCAGTTAACGATGAAATCAGTTAACGATGAAATCAGTTAACGATGAAATCAGTTAAATGAAGATGAAATCAGTTAACGATGAAATCAGTTAAATGAAGAATGAAAATGAAATCAGTTAAATGAAGATGAAATCAGTTAACGATGAAATCAGTTAACGATGAAATCAGTTAACGATGAAATCAGTTAAATGAAGATGAAATCAGTTAACGATGAAATCAGTTAACGATGAAATCAATTAACGATGAAATCAGTTAAATGAAGATGAAATCAGTTAACGATGAAATCAGTTAAAGATGAAATCAGTTAAATGAAGAATGAAGATGAAATCAGTTAACGATGAAATCAGTTAAATGAAGATGAAATCAGTTAAATGAAGATGAAATCAGTTAACGATGAAATCAATTAACGATGAAATCAGTTAACGATGAAATCAATTAACGATGAAATCAGTTAAATGAAGATGAAATCAGTTAACGATGAAATCAGTTAAAGATGAAATCAGTTAAATGAAGAATGAAGATGAAATCAGTTAACGATGAAATCAGTTAACGATGAAATCAGTTAACGATGAAATCAATTAACGATGAAATCAGTTAAATGAAGATGAAATCAGTTAACGATGAAATCAGTTAAAGATGAAATCAGTTAAATGAAGAATGAAGATGAAATCAGTTAACGATGAAATCAATTAACGATGAAATCAGTTAACGATGAAATTAGTTAAATGAAGATGAAATCAGTTAACGATGAAATCAGTTAACGATGAAATCAGTTAAATGAAGATGAAATCAGTTAACGATGAAATCAGTTAACGATGAAATCAATTAAATGAAGATGAAATCAGTTAACGATGAAATCAGTTAAATGAAGAATGAAAATGAAATCAGTTAAATGAAGATGAAATCAGTTAACGATGAAATCAGTTAACGATGAAATCAGTTAAATGAAGATGAAATCAGTTAACGATGAAATCAGTTAACGATGAAATCAATTAAATGAAGATGAAATCAGTTAACGATGAAATCAGTTAAATGAAGATGAAATCAGTTAACGATGAAATCAGTTAAAGATGAAATCAGTTAACGATGAAATCAGTTAACGATGAAATCAGTTAACGATGAAATCAGTTAAATGAAGATGAAATCAGTTAACGATGAAATCAGTTAAATGAAGAATGAAAATGAAATCAGTTAAATGAAGATGAAATCAGTTAACGATGAAATCAGTTAACGATGAAATCAGTTAACGATGAAATCAGTTAAATGAAGATGAAATCAGTTAACGATGAAATCAGTTAACAATGAAATCAGTTAAATGAAGATGAAATCAGTTAACGATGAAATCAGTTAACGATGAAATCAGTTAACGATGAAATCAGTTAAATGAAGATGAAATCAGTTAAAGATGAAATCAGTTAACGATGAAATCAGTTAACGATGAAATCAGTTAAATGAAGATGAAATCAGTTAACGATGAAATCAGTTAACGATGAAATCAATTAACGATGAAATCAGTTAAATGAAGATGAAATCAGTTAACGATGAAATCAGTTAAAGATGAAATCAGTTAAATGAAGAATGAAGATGAAATCAGTTAACGATGAAATCAGTTAAATGAAGATGAAATCAGTTAACGATGAAATCAGTTAACGATGAAATCAGTTAACGATGAAATCAGTTAAATGAAGATGAAATCAGTTAACGATGAAATCAGTTAAATGAAGAATGAAGATGAAATCAGTTAACGATGAAATCAATTAACGATGAAATCAGTTAACGATGAAATCAGTTAAATGAAGATGAAATCAGTTAACGATGAAATCAGTTAACGATGAAATCAGTTAAATGAAGAATGAAAATGAAATCAGTTAACGATGAAATCAATTAACGATGAAATCAGTTAACGATGAAATCAGTTAAATGAAGATGAAATCAGTTAACGATGAAATCAGTTAACGATGAAATCAGTTAAATGAAGATGAAATCAGTTAACGATGAAATCAGTTAACGATGAAATCAGTTAACGATGAAATCAGTTAAATGAAGATGAAATCAGTTAACGATGAAATCAGTTAACGATGAAATCAATTAACGATGAAATCAATTAAATGAAGATGAAATCAGTTAACGATGAAATCAGTTAACGATGAAATCAGTTAACGATGAAATCAATTAAATGAAGATGAAATCAGTTAACGATGAAATCAGTTAACGATGAAATCAGTTAAATGAAGATGAAATCAGTTAAATGAAGATGAAATCAGTTAACGATGAAATCAGTTAACGATGAAATCAGTTAACGATGAAATCAGTTAAATGAAGATGAAATCAGTTAAAGATGAAATCAGTTAACGATGAAATCAGTTAACGATGAAATCAGTTAAATGAAGATGAAATCAGTTAACGATGAAATCAGTTAACGATGAAATCAATTAACGATGAAATCAGTTAAATGAAGATGAAATCAGTTAACGATGAAATCAGTTAAAGATGAAATCAGTTAAATGAAGAATGAAGATGAAATCAGTTAACGATGAAATCAGTTAAATGAAGATGAAATCAGTTAACGATGAAATCAATTAACGATGAAATCAGTTAACGATGAAATCAATTAACGATGAAATCAGTTAAATGAAGATGAAATCAGTTAACGATGAAATCAGTTAAAGATGAAATCAGTTAAATGAAGAATGAAGATGAAATCAGTTAACGATGAAATCAGTTAAATGAAGATGAAATCAGTTAACGATGAAATCAATTAACGATGAAATCAGTTAACGATGAAATCAATTAACGATGAAATCAATTAACGATGAAATCAGTTAAATGAAGATGAAATCAGTTAACGATGAAATCAGTTAAAGATGAAATCAGTTAAATGAAGAATGAAGATGAAATCAGTTAACGATGAAATCAGTTAAATGAAGATGAAATCAGTTAACGATGAAATCAGTTAACGATGAAATCAGTTAACGATGAAATCAGTTAAATGAAGATGAAATCAGTTAACGATGAAATCAGTTAAATGAAGAATGAAGATGAAATCAGTTAACGATGAAATCAATTAACGATGAAATCAGTTAACGATGAAATCAGTTAAATGAAGATGAAATCAGTTAACGATGAAATCAGTTAACGATGAAATCAGTTAACGATGAAATCAATTAAATGAAGATGAAATCAGTTAACGATGAAATCAGTTAAATGAAGATGAAATCAGTTAACGATGAAATCAGTTAAAGATGAAATCAGTTAACGATGAAATCAGTTAACGATGAAATCAGTTAAATGAAGATGAAATCAGTTAACGATGAAATCAGTTAAATGAAGAATGAAAATGAAATCAGTTAAATGAAGATGAAATCAGTTAACGATGAAATCAGTTAACGATGAAATCAGTTAACGATGAAATCAGTTAAATGAAGATGAAATCAGTTAACGATGAAATCAGTTAACAATGAAATCAGTTAAATGAAGATGAAATCAGTTAACGATGAAATCAGTTAACGATGAAATCAGTTAACGATGAAATCAGTTAAATGAAGATGAAATCAGTTAACGATGAAATCAGTTAACGATGAAATCAGTTAAATGAAGATGAAATCAGTTAACGATGAAATCAGTTAACGATGAAATCAGTTAAATGAAGATGAAATCAGTTAACGATGAAATCAGTTAACGATGAAATCAGTTAACGATGAAATCAATTAAATGAAGATGAAATCAGTTAACGATGAAATCAATTAAATGAAGATGAAATCAGTTAACGATGAAATCAGTTAACAATGAAATCAGTTAAATGAAGATGAAATCAGTTAACGATGAAATCAGTTAACGATGAAATCAGTTAACGATGAAATCAGTTAAATGAAGATGAAATCAGTTAACGATGAAATCAATTAACGATGAAATCAGTTAACAATGAAATCAGTTAAATGAAGATGAAATCAGTTAACGATGAAATCAGTTAACGATGAAATCAGTTAAAGATGAAATCAGTTAACGATGAAATCAGTTAACGATGAAATCAGTTAAATGAAGAATGAAAATGAAATCAGTTAACGATGAAATCAATTAACGATGAAATCAGTTAACGATGAAATCAGTTAAATGAAGATGAAATCAGTTAACGATGAAATCAGTTAACGATGAAATCAGTTAAATGAAGATGAAATCAGTTAACGATGAAATCAGTTAACGATGAAATCAGTTAACGATGAAATCAATTAAATGAAGATGAAATCAGTTAACGATGAAATCAGTTAACGATGAAATCAGTTAACGATGAAATCAGTTAAATGAAGAATGAAAATGAAATCAGTTAACGATGAAATCAATTAACGATGAAATCAGTTAACGATGAAATCAGTTAAATGAAGATGAAATCAGTTAACGATGAAATCAGTTAACGATGAAATCAATTAAATGAAGATGAAATCAGTTAAAGATGAAATCAGTTAACGATGAAATCAGTTAACGATGAAATCAGTTAAATGAAGAATGAAAATGAAATCAGTTAACGATGAAATCAATTAACGATGAAATCAGTTAACGATGAAATCAGTTAAATGAAGATGAAATCAGTTAACGATGAAATCAGTTAACGATGAAATCAGTTAAATGAAGATGAAATCAGTTAACGATGAAATCAGTTAAAGATGAAATCAGTTAACGATGAAATCAGTTAACGATGAAATCAGTTAACGATGAAATCAGTTAAATGAAGATGAAATCAGTTAACGATGAAATCAGTTAAATGAAGAATGAAAATGAAATCAGTTAAATGAAGATGAAATCAGTTAACGATGAAATCAGTTAACGATGAAATCAGTTAACGATGAAATCAGTTAAATGAAGATGAAATCAGTTAACGATGAAATCAGTTAACAATGAAATCAGTTAAATGAAGATGAAATCAGTTAACGATGAAATCAGTTAACGATGAAATCAGTTAACGATGAAATCAGTTAAATGAAGATGAAATCAGTTAAAGATGAAATCAGTTAACGATGAAATCAGTTAACGATGAAATCAGTTAAATGAAGATGAAATCAGTTAACGATGAAATCAGTTAACGATGAAATCAATTAACGATGAAATCAGTTAAATGAAGATGAAATCAGTTAACGATGAAATCAGTTAAAGATGAAATCAGTTAAATGAAGAATGAAGATGAAATCAGTTAACGATGAAATCAGTTAAATGAAGATGAAATCAGTTAACGATGAAATCAGTTAACGATGAAATCAGTTAACGATGAAATCAGTTAAATGAAGATGAAATCAGTTAACGATGAAATCAGTTAAATGAAGAATGAAGATGAAATCAGTTAACGATGAAATCAATTAACGATGAAATCAGTTAACGATGAAATCAGTTAAATGAAGATGAAATCAGTTAACGATGAAATCAGTTAACGATGAAATCAGTTAAATGAAGGATGAAAATGAAATCAGTTAACGATGAAATCAATTAACGATGAAATCAGTTAACGATGAAATCAGTTAAATGAAGATGAAATCAGTTAACGATGAAATCAGTTAAATGAAGAATGAAAATGAAATCAGTTAAATGAAGATGAAATCAGTTAACGATGAAATCAGTTAACGATGAAATCAGTTAACGATGAAATCAGTTAAATGAAGATGAAATCAGTTAACGATGAAATCAGTTAACGATGAAATCAGTTAAATGAAGATGAAATCAGTTAACGATGAAATCAGTTAACGATGAAATCAGTTAAATGAAGATGAAATCAGTTAACGATGAAATCAGTTAACGATGAAATCAGTTAACGATGAAATCAATTAAATGAAGATGAAATCAGTTAACGATGAAATCAATTAAATGAAGATGAAATCAGTTAACGATGAAATCAGTTAACGATGAAATCAGTTAACGATGAAATCAGTTAAATGAAGATGAAATCAGTTAACGATGAAATCAGTTAACGATGAAATCAGTTAACGATGAAATCAGTTAAATGAAGATGAAATCAGTTAACGATGAAATCAGTTAACAATGAAATCAGTTAAATGAAGATGAAATCAGTTAACGATGAAATCAGTTAACGATGAAATCAGTTAACGATGAAATCAGTTAACGATGAAATCAGTTAAATGAAGATGAAATCAGTTAACGATGAAATCAGTTAACGATGAAATCAGTTAAATGAAGAATGAAAATGAAATCAGTTAACGATGAAATCAATTAACGATGAAATCAGTTAACGATGAAATCAGTTAAATGAAGATGAAATCAGTTAACGATGAAATCAGTTAACGATGAAATCAGTTAAATGAAGATGAAATCAGTTAACGATGAAATCAGTTAACGATGAAATCAGTTAACGATGAAATCAATTAAATGAAGATGAAATCAGTTAACGATGAAATCAGTTAAATGAAGATGAAATCAGTTAACGATGAAATCAGTTAAAGATGAAATCAGTTAACGATGAAATCAGTTAACGATGAAATCAGTTAACGATGAAATCAGTTAAATGAAGATGAAATCAGTTAACGATGAAATCAGTTAAATGAAGAATGAAAATGAAATCAGTTAAATGAAGATGAAATCAGTTAACGATGAAATCAGTTAACGATGAAATCAGTTAAATGAAGATGAAATCAGTTAACGATGAAATCAGTTAACAATGAAATCAGTTAAATGAAGATGAAATCAGTTAACGATGAAATCAGTTAACGATGAAATCAGTTAACGATGAAATCAGTTAAATGAAGATGAAATCAGTTAAAGATGAAATCAGTTAACGATGAAATCAGTTAACGATGAAATCAGTTAAATGAAGATGAAATCAGTTAACGATGAAATCAGTTAACGATGAAATCAATTAACGATGAAATCAGTTAAATGAAGATGAAATCAGTTAACGATGAAATCAGTTAAAGATGAAATCAGTTAAATGAAGAATGAAGATGAAATCAGTTAACGATGAAATCAGTTAAATGAAGATGAAATCAGTTAACGATGAAATCAGTTAACGATGAAATCAGTTAACGATGAAATCAGTCAAATGAAGATGAAATCAGTTAACGATGAAATCAGTTAAATGAAGAATGAAGATGAAATCAGTTAACGATGAAATCAATTAACGATGAAATCAGTTAACGATGAAATCAGTTAAATGAAGATGAAATCAGTTAACGATGAAATCAGTTAACGATGAAATCAGTTAAATGAAGAATGAAAATGAAATCAGTTAACGATGAAATCAATTAACGATGAAATCAGTTAACGATGAAATCAGTTAAATGAAGATGAAATCAGTTAACGATGAAATCAGTTAACGATGAAATCAGTTAAATGAAGATGAAATCAGTTAACGATGAAATCAGTTAACGATGAAATCAGTTAACGATGAAATCAGTTAACGATGAAATCAGTTAAATGAAGATGAAATCAGTTAACGATGAAATCAGTTAACGATGAAATCAGTTAACGATGAAATCAATTAAATGAAGATGAAATCAGTTAACGATGAAATCAGTTAACGATGAAATCAGTTAACGATGAAATCAATTAACGATGAAATCAGTTAACGATGAAATCAATTAACGATGAAATCAGTTAAATGAAGATGAAATCAGTTAACGATGAAATCAGTTAACGATGAAATCAGTTAACGATGAAATCAATTAACGATGAAATCAGTTAAATGAAGATGAAATCAGTTAACGCTGAAATCAGTTAAAGATGAAATCAGTTAAATGAAGAATGAAGATGAAATCAGTTAACGATGAAATCAGTTAAATGAAGATGAAATCAGTTAACGATGAAATCAGTTAACGATGAAATCAGTTAACGATGAAATCAGTTAAATGAAGATGAAATCAGTTAACGATGAAATCAGTTAAATGAAGAATGAAGATGAAATCAGTTAACGATGAAATCAATTAACGATGAAATCAGTTAACGATGAAATCAGTTAAATGAAGATGAAATCAGTTAACGATGAAATCAGTTAACGATGAAATCAGTTAAATGAAGAATGAAAATGAAATCAGTTAACGATGAAATCAATTAACGATGAAATCAGTTAACGATGAAATCAGTTAAATGAAGATGAAATCAGTTAACGATGAAATCAGTTAAATGAAGATGAAATCAGTTAAATGAAGATGAAATCAGTTAACGATGAAATCAGTTAACGATGAAATCAGTTAACGATGAAATCAGTTAACGATGAAATCAATTAACGATGAAATCAGTTAAATGAAGATGAAATCAGTTAACGATGAAATCAGTTAACGATGAAATCAATTAACGATGAAATCAGTTAAATGAAGATGAAATCAGTTAACGATGAAATCAGTTAACGATGAAATCAGTTAAATGAAGAATGAAAATGAAATCAGTTAACGATGAAATCAATTAACGATGAAATCAGTTAACGATGAAATCAGTTAAATGAAGATGAAATCAGTTAACGATGAAATCAGTTAACGATGAAATCAGTTAAATGAAGATGAAATCAGTTAACGATGAAATCAGTTAACGATGAAATCAGTTAACGATGAAATCAATTAAATGAAGATGAAATCAGTTAACGATGAAATCAGTTAAATGAAGATGAAATCAGTTAACGATGAAATCAGTTAAAGATGAAATCAGTTAACGATGAAATCAGTTAACGATGAAATCAGTTAACGATGAAATCAGTTAAATGAAGATGAAATCAGTTAACGATGAAATCAGTTAAATGAAGAATGAAAATGAAATCAGTTAAATGAAGATGAAATCAGTTAACGATGAAATCAGTTAACGATGAAATCAGTTAAATGAAGATGAAATCAGTTAACGATGAAATCAGTTAACAATGAAATCAGTTAAATGAAGATGAAATCAGTTAACGATGAAATCAGTTAACGATGAAATCAGTTAACGATGAAATCAGTTAAATGAAGATGAAATCAGTTAAAGATGAAATCAGTTAACGATGAAATCAGTTAACGATGAAATCAGTTAAATGAAGATGAAATCAGTTAACGATGAAATCAGTTAACGATGAAATCAATTAACGATGAAATCAGTTAAATGAAGATGAAATCAGTTAACGATGAAATCAGTTAACGATGAAATCAGTTAAATGAAGATGAAATCAGTTAACGATGAAATCAGTTAAATGAAGAATGAAGATGAAATCAGTTAACGATGAAATCAATTAACGATGAAATCAGTTAACGATGAAATCAGTTAACGATGAAATCAGTTAAATGAAGATGAAATCAGTTAACGATGAAATCAGTTAACGATGAAATCAGTTAAATGAAGATGAAATCAGTTAACGATGAAATCAGTTAACGATGAAATCAGTTAACGATGAAATCAGTTAAATGAAGATGAAATCAGTTAACGATGAAATCAGTTAACGATGAAATCAGTTAACGATGAAATCAATTAAATGAAGATGAAATCAGTTAACGATGAAATCAGTTAACGATGAAATCAGTTAACGATGAAATCAATTAACGATGAAATCAGTTAACGATGAAATCAATTAACGATGAAATCAGTTAAATGAAGATGAAATCAGTTAACGATGAAATCAGTTAACGATGAAATCAGTTAACGATGAAATCAATTAACGATGAAATCAGTTAAATGAAGATGAAATCAGTTAACGATGAAATCAGTTAAAGATGAAATCAGTTAAATGAAGAATGAAGATGAAATCAGTTAACGATGAAATCAGTTAAATGAAGATGAAATCAGTTAACGATGAAATCAGTTAACGATGAAATCAGTTAACGATGAAATCAGTTAAATGAAGATGAAATCAGTTAACGATGAAATCAGTTAAATGAAGAATGAAGATGAAATCAGTTAACGATGAAATCAATTAACGATGAAATCAGTTAACGATGAAATCAGTTAAATGAAGATGAAATCAGTTAACGATGAAATCAGTTAACGATGAAATCAGTTAAATGAAGAATGAAAATGAAATCAGTTAACGATGAAATCAATTAACGATGAAATCAGTTAACGATGAAATCAGTTAAATGAAGATGAAATCAGTTAACGATGAAATCAGTTAACGATGAAATCAGTTAAATGAAGATGAAATCAGTTAACGATGAAATCAGTTAACGATGAAATCAGTTAACGATGAAATCAGTTAAATGAAGATGAAATCAGTTAACGATGAAATCAGTTAACGATGAAATCAGTTAACGATGAAATCAATTAAATGAAGATGAAATCAGTTAACGATGAAATCAGTTAAATGAAGAATGAAAATGAAATCAGTTAAATGAAGATGAAATCAGTTAACGATGAAATCAGTTAACGATGAAATCAGTTAAATGAAGATGAAATCAGTTAACGATGAAATCAGTTAACGATGAAATCAGTTAACGATGAAATCAATTAAATGAAGATGAAATCAGTTAACGATGAAATCAGTTAAATGAAGATGAAATCAGTTAACGATGAAATCAGTTAAAGATGAAATCAGTTAACGATGAAATCAGTTAACGATGAAATCAGTTAACGATGAAATCAGTTAAATGAAGATGAAATCAGTTAACGATGAAATCAGTTAAATGAAGAATGAAAATGAAATCAGTTAAATGAAGATGAAATCAGTTAACGATGAAATCAGTTAACGATGAAATCAGTTAAATGAAGATGAAATCAGTTAAATGAAGATGAAATCAGTTAACGATGAAATCAGTTAACAATGAAATCAGTTAAATGAAGATGAAATCAGTTAACGATGAAATCAGTTAACGATGAAATCAGTTAACGATGAAATCAGTTAAATGAAGATGAAATCAGTTAACGATGAAATCAGTTAACGATGAAATCAGTTAAATGAAGATGAAATCAGTTAACGATGAAATCAGTTAACGATGAAATCAGTTAAATGAAGAATGAAAATGAAATCAGTTAACGATGAAATCAATTAACGATGAAATCAGTTAACGATGAAATCAGTTAAATGAAGATGAAATCAGTTAACGATGAAATCAGTTAACGATGAAATCAGTTAAATGAAGATGAAATCAGTTAACGATGAAATCAGTTAACGATGAAATCAGTTAACGATGAAATCAATTAAATGAAGATGAAATCAGTTAACGATGAAATCAGTTAAATGAAGATGAAATCAGTTAACGATGAAATCAGTTAAAGATGAAATCAGTTAACGATGAAATCAGTTAACGATGAAATCAGTTAACGATGAAATCAGTTAAATGAAGATGAAATCAGTTAACGATGAAATCAGTTAAATGAAGAATGAAAATGAAATCAGTTAAATGAAGATGAAATCAGTTAACGATGAAATCAGTTAACGATGAAATCAGTTAACGATGAAATCAGTTAAATGAAGATGAAATCAGTTAACGATGAAATCAGTTAACAATGAAATCAGTTAAATGAAGATGAAATCAGTTAACGATGAAATCAGTTAACGATGAAATCAGTTAACGATGAAATCAGTTAAATGAAGATGAAATCAGTTAAAGATGAAATCAGTTAACGATGAAATCAGTTAACGGTGAAATCAGTTAAATGAAGATGAAATCAGTTAACGATGAAATCAGTTAACGATGAAATCAGTTAACGATGAAATCAATTAACGATGAAATCAGTTAAATGAAGATGAAATCAGTTAACAATGAAATCAGTTAAAGATGAAATCAGTTAAATGAAGAATGAAGATGAAATCAGTTAACGATGAAATCAGTTAAATGAAGATGAAATCAGTTAACGATGAAATCAGTTAACGATGAAATCAGTTAACGATGAAATCAGTTAAATGAAGATGAAATCAGTTAACGATGAAATCAGTTAAATGAAGAATGAAGATGAAATCAGTTAACGATGAAATCAATTAACGATGAAATCAGTTAACGATGAAATCAGTTAAATGAAGATGAAATCAGTTAACGATGAAATCAGTTAACGATGAAATCAGTTAAATGAAGAATGAAAATGAAATCAGTTAACGATGAAATCAATTAACGATGAAATCAGTTAACGATGAAATCAGTTAAATGAAGATGAAATCAGTTAACGATGAAATCAGTTAACGATGAAATCAGTTAAATGAAGATGAAATCAGTTAACGATGAAATCAGTTAACGATGAAATCAGTTAACGATGAAATCAGTTAAATGAAGATGAAATCAGTTAACGATGAAATCAGTTAACGATGAAATCAGTTAACGATGAAATCAATTAAATGAAGATGAAATCAGTTAACGATGAAATCAGTTAACGATGAAATCAGTTAAATGAAGATGAAATCAGTTAAATGAAGATGAAATCAGTTAACGATGAAATCAGTTAACGATGAAATCAGTTAACGATGAAATCAGTTAAATGAAGATGAAATCAGTTAAAGATGAAATCAGTTAACGATGAAATCAGTTAACGATGAAATCAGTTAAATGAAGATGAAATCAGTTAACGATGAAATCAGTTAACGATGAAATCAATTAACGATGAAATCAGTTAAATGAAGATGAAATCAGTTAACGATGAAATCAGTTAAAGATGAAATCAGTTAAATGAAGAATGAAGATGAAATCAGTTAACGATGAAATCAGTTAAATGAAGATGAAATCAGTTAACGATGAAATCAATTAACGATGAAATCAGTTAACGATGAAATCAATTAACGATGAAATCAGTTAAATGAAGATGAAATCAGTTAACGATGAAATCAGTTAAAGATGAAATCAGTTAAATGAAGAATGAAGATGAAATCAGTTAACGATGAAATCAGTTAACGATGAAATCAGTTAACGATGAAATCAATTAACGATGAAATCAGTTAAATGAAGATGAAATCAGTTAACGATGAAATCAGTTAAATATGAAATCAGTTAAATGAAGAATGAAGATGAAATCAGTTAACGATGAAATCAGTTAAATGAAGATGAAATCAGTTAACGATGAAATCAGTTAACGATGAAATCAGTTAACGATGAAATCAGTTAACGATGAAATCAATTAAATGAAGATGAAATCAGTTAACGATGAAATCAGTTAAATGAAGATGAAATCAGTTAACGATGAAATCAGTTAAAGATGAAATCAGTTAACGATGAAATCAGTTAACGATGAAATCAGTTAAATGAAGATGAAATCAGTTAACGATGAAATCAGTTAAATGAAGAATGAAAATGAAATCAGTTAAATGAAGATGAAATCAGTTAACGATGAAATCAGTTAACGATGAAATCAGTTAACGATGAAATCAGTTAAATGAAGATGAAATCAGTTAACGATGAAATCAGTTAACAATGAAATCAGTTAAATGAAGATGAAATCAGTTAACGATGAAATCAGTTAACGATGAAATCAGTTAACGATGAAATCAGTTAAATGAAGATGAAATCAGTTAACGATGAAATCAGTTAAATGAAGAATGAAGATGAAATCAGTTAACGATGAAATCAATTAACGATGAAATCAGTTAACGATGAAATCAGTTAAATGAAGATGAAATCAGTTAACGATGAAATCAGTTAACGATGAAATCAGTTAAATGAAGAATGAAAATGAAATCAGTTAACGATGAAATCAATTAACGATGAAATCAGTTAACGATGAAATCAGTTAAATGAAGATGAAATCAGTTAACGATGAAATCAGTTAACGATGAAATCAGTTAAATGAAGATGAAATCAGTTAACGATGAAATCAGTTAACGATGAAATCAGTTAACGATGAAATCAGTTAAATGAAGATGAAATCAGTTAACGATGAAATCAGTTAACGATGAAATCAGTTAACGATGAAATCAGTTAAATGAAGATGAAATCAGTTAACGATGAAATCAGTTAAATGAAGAATGAAAATGAAATCAGTTAAATGAAGATGAAATCAGTTAACGATGAAATCAGTTAACGATGAAATCAGTTAAATGAAGATGAAATCAGTTAACGATGAAATCAGTTAACGATGAAATCAGTTAACGATGAAATCAATTAAATGAAGATGAAATCAGTTAACGATGAAATCAGTTAAATGAAGATGAAATCAGTTAACGATGAAATCAGTTAAAGATGAAATCAGTTAACGATGAAATCAGTTAACGATGAAATCAGTTAACGATGAAATCAGTTAAATGAAGATGAAATCAGTTAACGATGAAATCAGTTAAATGAAGAATGAAAATGAAATCAGTTAAATGAAGATGAAATCAGTTAACGATGAAATCAGTTAACGATGAAATCAGTTAACGATGAAATCAGTTAAATGAAGATGAAATCAGTTAACGATGAAATCAGTTAACGATGAAATCAATTAACGATGAAATCAGTTAAATGAAGATGAAATCAGTTAACGATGAAATCAGTTAAAGATGAAATCAGTTAAATGAAGAATGAAGATGAAATCAGTTAACGATGAAATCAGTTAAATGAAGATGAAATCAGTTAAATGAAGATGAAATCAGTTAACGATGAAATCAATTAACGATGAAATCAGTTAACGATGAAATCAATTAACGATGAAATCAGTTAAATGAAGATGAAATCAGTTAACGATGAAATCAGTTAAAGATGAAATCAGTTAAATGAAGAATGAAGATGAAATCAGTTAACGATGAAATCAGTTAACGATGAAATCAGTTAACGATGAAATCAATTAACGATGAAATCAGTTAACGATGAAATCAATTAAATGAAGATGAAATCAGTTAACGATGAAATCAGTTAACGATGAAATCAGTTAACGATGAAATCAATTAACGATGAAATCAGTTAACGATGAAATCAATTAACGATGAAATCAGTTAAATGAAGATGAAATCAGTTAACGATGAAATCAGTTAACGATGAAATCAGTTAACGATGAAATCAATTAACGATGAAATCAGTTAAATGAAGATGAAATCAGTTAACGATGAAATCAGTTAAAGATGAAATCAGTTAAATGAAGAATGAAGATGAAATCAGTTAACGATGAAATCAGTTAAATGAAGATGAAATCAGTTAACGATGAAATCAGTTAACGATGAAATCAGTTAACGATGAAATCAGTTAAATGAAGATGAAATCAGTTAACGATGAAATCAGTTAAATGAAGAATGAAGATGAAATCAGTTGACGATGAAATCAATTAACGATGAAATCAGTTAACGATGAAATCAGTTAAATGAAGATGAAATCAGTTAACGATGAAATCAGTTAACGATGAAATCAGTTAAATGAAGAATGAAAATGAAATCAGTTAACGATGAAATCAATTAACGATGAAATCAGTTAACGATGAAATCAGTTAAATGAAGATGAAATCAGTTAACGATGAAATCAGTTAAATGAAGATGAAATCAGTTAAATGAAGATGAAATCAGTTAACGATGAAATCAGTTAACGATGAAATCAGTTAACGATGAAATCAGTTAACGATGAAATCAATTAACGATGAAATCAGTTAAATGAAGATGAAATCAGTTAACGATGAAATCAGTTAACGATGAAATCAGTTAACGATGAAATCAATTAACGATGAAATCAGTTAAATGAAGATGAAATCAGTTAACGATGAAATCAGTTAACGATGAAATCAGTTAAATGAAGAATGAAAATGAAATCAGTTAACGATGAAATCAATTAACGATGAAATCAGTTAACGATGAAATCAGTTAAATGAAGATGAAATCAGTTAACGATGAAATCAGTTAACGATGAAATCAGTTAAATGAAGATGAAATCAGTTAACGATGAAATCAGTTAACGATGAAATCAGTTAACGATGAAATCAATTAAATGAAGATGAAATCAGTTAACGATGAAATCAGTTAAATGAAGATGAAATCAGTTAACGATGAAATCAGTTAAAGATGAAATCAGTTAACGATGAAATCAGTTAACGATGAAATCAGTTAACGATGAAATCAGTTAAATGAAGATGAAATCAGTTAACGATGAAATCAGTTAAATGAAGAATGAAAATGAAATCAGTTAAATGAAGATGAAATCAGTTAACGATGAAATCAGTTAACGATGAAATCAGTTAAATGAAGATGAAATCAGTTAACGATGAAATCAGTTAACAATGAAATCAGTTAAATGAAGATGAAATCAGTTAACGATGAAATCAGTTAACGATGAAATCAGTTAACGATGAAATCAGTTAAATGAAGATGAAATCAGTTAAAGATGAAATCAGTTAACGATGAAATCAGTTAACGATGAAATCAGTTAAATGAAGATGAAATCAGTTAACGATGAAATCAGTTAACGATGAAATCAATTAACGATGAAATCAGTTAAATGAAGATGAAATCAGTTAACGATGAAATCAGTTAACGATGAAATCAGTTAAATGAAGATGAAATCAGTTAACGATGAAATCAGTTAAATGAAGAATGAAGATGAAATCAGTTAACGATGAAATCAATTAACGATGAAATCAGTTAACGATGAAATCAGTTAAATGAAGATGAAATCAGTTAACGATGAAATCAGTTAACGATGAAATCAGTTAAATGAAGAATGAAAATGAAATCAGTTAACGATGAAATCAATTAACGATGAAATCAGTTAACGATGAAATCAGTTAAATGAAGATGAAATCAGTTAACGATGAAATCAGTTAACGATGAAATCAGTTAAATGAAGATGAAATCAGTTAACGATGAAATCAGTTAACGATGAAATCAGTTAACGATGAAATCAGTTAAATGAAGATGAAATCAGTTAACGATGAAATCAGTTAACGATGAAATCAGTTAACGATGAAATCAATTAACGATGAAATCAGTTAAATGAAGATGAAATCAGTTAACGATGAAATCAGTTAACGATGAAATCAGTTAACGATGAAATCAATTAACGATGAAATCAGTTAAATGAAGATGAAATCAGTTAACGATGAAATCAGTTAAAGATGAAATCAGTTAAATGAAGAATGAAGATGAAATCAGTTAACGATGAAATCAGTTAAATGAAGATGAAATCAGTTAACGATGAAATCAGTTAACGATGAAATCAGTTAACGATGAAATCAGTTAAATGAAGATGAAATCAGTTAACGATGAAATCAGTTAAATGAAGAATGAAGATGAAATCAGTTAACGATGAAATCAATTAACGATGAAATCAGTTAACGATGAAATCAGTTAAATGAAGATGAAATCAGTTAACGATGAAATCAGTTAACGATGAAATCAGTTAAATGAAGAATGAAAATGAAATCAGTTAACGATGAAATCAATTAACGATGAAATCAGTTAACGATGAAATCAGTTAAATGAAGATGAAATCAGTTAACGATGAAATCAGTTAACGATGAAATCAGTTAAATGAAGATGAAATCAGTTAACGATGAAATCAGTTAACGATGAAATCAGTTAACGATGAAATCAGTTAAATGAAGATGAAATCAGTTAACGATGAAATCAGTTAACGATGAAATCAGTTAACGATGAAATCAATTAAATGAAGATGAAATCAGTTAACGATGAAATCAGTTAAATGAAGAATGAAAATGAAATCAGTTAAATGAAGATGAAATCAGTTAACGATGAAATCAGTTAACGATGAAATCAGTTAACGATGAAATCAATTAAATGAAGATGAAATCAGTTAACGATGAAATCAGTTAAATGAAGATGAAATCAGTTAACGATGAAATCAGTTAAAGATGAAATCAGTTAACGATGAAATCAGTTAACGATGAAATCAGTTAACGATGAAATCAGTTAAATGAAGATGAAATCAGTTAACGATGAAATCAGTTAAATGAAGAATGAAAATGAAATCAGTTAAATGAAGATGAAATCAGTTAACGATGAAATCAGTTAACGATGAAATCAGTTAAATGAAGATGAAATCAGTTAACGATGAAATCAGTTAACAATGAAATCAGTTAAATGAAGATGAAATCAGTTAACGATGAAATCAGTTAACGATGAAATCAGTTAACGATGAAATCAGTTAAATGAAGATGAAATCAGTTAACGATGAAATCAGTTAACGATGAAATCAGTTAAATGAAGATGAAATCAGTTAACGATGAAATCAGTTAACGATGAAATCAGTTAAATGAAGAATGAAAATGAAATCAGTTAACGATGAAATCAATTAACGATGAAATCAGTTAACGATGAAATCAGTTAAATGAAGATGAAATCAGTTAACGATGAAATCAGTTAACGATGAAATCAGTTAAATGAAGATGAAATCAGTTAACGATGAAATCAGTTAACGATGAAATCAGTTAACGATGAAATCAATTAAATGAAGATGAAATCAGTTAACGATGAAATCAGTTAAATGAAGATGAAATCAGTTAACGATGAAATCAGTTAAAGATGAAATCAGTTAACGATGAAATCAGTTAACGATGAAATCAGTTAACGATGAAATCAGTTAAATGAAGATGAAATCAGTTAACGATGAAATCAGTTAAATGAAGAATGAAAATGAAATCAGTTAAATGAAGATGAAATCAGTTAAAGATGAAATCAGTTAACGATGAAATCAATTAACGATGAAATCAGTTAAATGAAGATGAAATCAGTTAACAATGAAATCAGTTAAAGATGAAATCAGTTAAATGAAGAATGAAGATGAAATCAGTTAACGATGAAATCAGTTAAATGAAGATGAAATCAGTTAACGATGAAATCAGTTAACGATGAAATCAGTTAAATGAAGATGAAATCAGTTAACGATGAAATCAGTTAAATGAAGAATGAAGATGAAATCAGTTAACGATGAAATCAATTAACGATGAAATCAGTTAACGATGAAATCAGTTAAATGAAGATGAAATCAGTTAACGATGAAATCAGTTAACGATGAAATCAGTTAAATGAAGAATGAAAATGAAATCAGTTAACGATGAAATCAATTAACGATGAAATCAGTTAACGATGAAATCAGTTAAATGAAGATGAAATCAGTTAACGATGAAATCAGTTAACGATGAAATCAGTTAAATGAAGATGAAATCAGTTAACGATGAAATCAGTTAACGATGAAATCAGTTAACGATGAAATCAGTTAAATGAAGATGAAATCAGTTAACGATGAAATCAGTTAACGATGAAATCAGTTAACGATGAAATCAATTAAATGAAGATGAAATCAGTTAACGATGAAATCAGTTAACGATGAAATCAGTTAAATGAAGATGAAATCAGTTAAATGAAGATGAAATCAGTTAACGATGAAATCAGTTAACGATGAAATCAGTTAACGATGAAATCAGTTAAATGAAGATGAAATCAGTTAAAGATGAAATCAGTTAACGATGAAATCAGTTAACGATGAAATCAGTTAAATGAAGATGAAATCAGTTAACGATGAAATCAGTTAACGATGAAATCAATTAACGATGAAATCAGTTAAATGAAGATGAAATCAGTTAACGATGAAATCAGTTAAAGATGAAATCAGTTAAATGAAGAATGAAGATGAAATCAGTTAACGATGAAATCAGTTAAATGAAGATGAAATCAGTTAACGATGAAATCAATTAACGATGAAATCAGTTAACGATGAAATCAGTTAACGATGAAATCAGTTAAATGAAGATGAAATCAGTTAAAGATGAAATCAGTTAACGATGAAATCAGTTAACGATGAAATCAGTTAAATGAAGATGAAATCAGTTAACGATGAAATCAGTTAACGATGAAATCAATTAACGATGAAATCAGTTAAATGAAGATGAAATCAGTTAACGATGAAATCAGTTAAAGATGAAATCAGTTAAATGAAGAATGAAGATGAAATCAGTTAACGATGAAATCAGTTAAATGAAGATGAAATCAGTTAACGATGAAATCAATTAACGATGAAATCAGTTAACGATGAAATCAATTAACGATGAAATCAGTTAAATGAAGATGAAATCAGTTAACGATGAAATCAGTTAAAGATGAAATCAGTTAAATGAAGAATGAAGATGAAATCAGTTAACGATGAAATCAGTTAACGATGAAATCAGTTAACGATGAAATCAATTAACGATGAAATCAGTTAAATGAAGATGAAATCAGTTAACGATGAAATCAGTTAAATATGAAATCAGTTAAATGAAGAATGAAGATGAAATCAGTTAACGATGAAATCAGTTAAATGAAGATGAAATCAGTTAACGATGAAATCAGTTAACGATGAAATCAGTTAACGATGAAATCAGTTAACGATGAAATCAATTAAATGAAGATGAAATCAGTTAACGATGAAATCAGTTAAATGAAGATGAAATCAGTTAACGATGAAATCAGTTAAAGATGAAATCAGTTAACGATGAAATCAGTTAACGATGAAATCAGTTAAATGAAGATGAAATCAGTTAACGATGAAATCAGTTAAATGAAGAATGAAAATGAAATCAGTTAAATGAAGATGAAATCAGTTAACGATGAAATCAGTTAACGATGAAATCAGTTAACGATGAAATCAGTTAAATGAAGATGAAATCAGTTAACGATGAAATCAGTTAACAATGAAATCAGTTAAATGAAGATGAAATCAGTTAACGATGAAATCAGTTAACGATGAAATCAGTTAACGATGAAATCAGTTAAATGAAGATGAAATCAGTTAACGATGAAATCAGTTAAATGAAGAATGAAGATGAAATCAGTTAACGATGAAATCAATTAACGATGAAATCAGTTAACGATGAAATCAGTTAAATGAAGATGAAATCAGTTAACGATGAAATCAGTTAACGATGAAATCAGTTAAATGAAGAATGAAAATGAAATCAGTTAACGATGAAATCAATTAACGATGAAATCAGTTAACGATGAAATCAGTTAAATGAAGATGAAATCAGTTAACGATGAAATCAGTTAACGATGAAATCAGTTAAATGAAGATGAAATCAGTTAACGATGAAATCAGTTAACGATGAAATCAGTTAAATGAAGATGAAATCAGTTAACGATGAAATCAGTTAACGATGAAATCAGTTAACGATGAAATCAGTTAAATGAAGATGAAATCAGTTAACGATGAAATCAGTTAAATGAAGAATGAAAATGAAATCAGTTAAATGAAGATGAAATCAGTTAACGATGAAATCAGTTAACGATGAAATCAGTTAAATGAAGATGAAATCAGTTAACGATGAAATCAGTTAACGATGAAATCAGTTAACGATGAAATCAATTAAATGAAGATGAAATCAGTTAACGATGAAATCAGTTAAATGAAGATGAAATCAGTTAACGATGAAATCAGTTAAAGATGAAATCAGTTAACGATGAAATCAGTTAACGATGAAATCAGTTAACGATGAAATCAGTTAAATGAAGATGAAATCAGTTAACGATGAAATCAGTTAAATGAAGAATGAAAATGAAATCAGTTAAATGAAGATGAAATCAGTTAACGATGAAATCAGTTAACGATGAAATCAGTTAACGATGAAATCAGTTAAATGAAGATGAAATCAGTTAACGATGAAATCAGTTAACGATGAAATCAATTAACGATGAAATCAGTTAAATGAAGATGAAATCAGTTAACGATGAAATCAGTTAAAGATGAAATCAGTTAAATGAAGAATGAAGATGAAATCAGTTAACGATGAAATCAGTTAAATGAAGATGAAATCAGTTAAATGAAGATGAAATCAGTTAACGATGAAATCAATTAACGATGAAATCAGTTAACGATGAAATCAATTAACGATGAAATCAGTTAAATGAAGATGAAATCAGTTAACGATGAAATCAGTTAAAGATGAAATCAGTTAAATGAAGAATGAAGATGAAATCAGTTAACGATGAAATCAGTTAACGATGAAATCAGTTAACGATGAAATCAATTAACGATGAAATCAGTTAAATGAAGATGAAATCAGTTAACGATGAAATCAGTTAAAGATGAAATCAGTTAAATGAAGAATGAAGATGAAATCAGTTAACGATGAAATCAATTAACGATGAAATCAGTTAACGATGAAATTAGTTAAATGAAGATGAAATCAGTTAACGATGAAATCAGTTAACGATGAAATCAGTTAAATGAAGATGAAATCAGTTAACGATGAAATCAGTTAACGATGAAATCAATTAAATGAAGATGAAATCAGTTAACGATGAAATCAGTTAAATGAAGAATGAAAATGAAATCAGTTAAATGAAGATGAAATCAGTTAACGATGAAATCAGTTAACGATGAAATCAGTTAAATGAAGATGAAATCAGTTAACGATGAAATCAGTTAACGATGAAATCAATTAAATGAAGATGAAATCAGTTAACGATGAAATCAGTTAAATGAAGATGAAATCAGTTAACGATGAAATCAGTTAAAGATGAAATCAGTTAACGATGAAATCAGTTAACGATGAAATCAGTTAACGATGAAATCAGTTAAATGAAGATGAAATCAGTTAACGATGAAATCAGTTAAATGAAGAATGAAAATGAAATCAGTTAAATGAAGATGAAATCAGTTAACGATGAAATCAGTTAACGATGAAATCAGTTAACGATGAAATCAGTTAAATGAAGATGAAATCAGTTAACGATGAAATCAGTTAACAATGAAATCAGTTAAATGAAGATGAAATCAGTTAACGATGAAATCAGTTAACGATGAAATCAGTTAACGATGAAATCAGTTAAATGAAGATGAAATCAGTTAAAGATGAAATCAGTTAACGATGAAATCAGTTAACGATGAAATCAGTTAAATGAAGATGAAATCAGTTAACGATGAAATCAGTTAACGATGAAATCAATTAACGATGAAATCAGTTAAATGAAGATGAAATCAGTTAACGATGAAATCAGTTAAAGATGAAATCAGTTAAATGAAGAATGAAGATGAAATCAGTTAACGATGAAATCAGTTAAATGAAGATGAAATCAGTTAACGATGAAATCAGTTAACGATGAAATCAGTTAACGATGAAATCAGTTAAATGAAGATGAAATCAGTTAACGATGAAATCAGTTAAATGAAGAATGAAGATGAAATCAGTTAACGATGAAATCAATTAACGATGAAATCAGTTAACGATGAAATCAGTTAAATGAAGATGAAATCAGTTAACGATGAAATCAGTTAACGATGAAATCAGTTAAATGAAGAATGAAAATGAAATCAGTTAACGATGAAATCAATTAACGATGAAATCAGTTAACGATGAAATCAGTTAAATGAAGATGAAATCAGTTAACGATGAAATCAGTTAACGATGAAATCAGTTAAATGAAGATGAAATCAGTTAACGATGAAATCAGTTAACGATGAAATCAGTTAACGATGAAATCAGTTAAATGAAGATGAAATCAGTTAACGATGAAATCAGTTAACGATGAAATCAATTAACGATGAAATCAATTAAATGAAGATGAAATCAGTTAACGATGAAATCAGTTAACGATGAAATCAGTTAACGATGAAATCAATTAAATGAAGATGAAATCAGTTAACGATGAAATCAGTTAACGATGAAATCAGTTAAATGAAGATGAAATCAGTTAAATGAAGATGAAATCAGTTAACGATGAAATCAGTTAACGATGAAATCAGTTAACGATGAAATCAGTTAAATGAAGATGAAATCAGTTAAAGATGAAATCAGTTAACGATGAAATCAGTTAACGATGAAATCAGTTAAATGAAGATGAAATCAGTTAACGATGAAATCAGTTAACGATGAAATCAATTAACGATGAAATCAGTTAAATGAAGATGAAATCAGTTAACGATGAAATCAGTTAAAGATGAAATCAGTTAAATGAAGAATGAAGATGAAATCAGTTAACGATGAAATCAGTTAAATGAAGATGAAATCAGTTAACGATGAAATCAATTAACGATGAAATCAGTTA
The DNA here is from genome assembly GCF_022749685.1 of Semicossyphus pulcher. NCBI lineage: Eukaryota > Metazoa > Chordata > Actinopteri > Labriformes > Labridae > Semicossyphus > Semicossyphus pulcher. The sequence goes on along the minus strand of NW_027211711.1, from coordinate 826,609 downwards.
ACGATGAAATCAATTAACGATGAAATCAGTTAAATGAAGATGAAATCAGTTAACGATGAAATCAGTTAAAGATGAAATCAGTTAAATGAAGAATGAAGATGAAATCAGTTAACGATGAAATCAGTTAAATGAAGATGAAATCAGTTAACGATGAAATCAATTAACGATGAAATCAGTTAACGATGAAATCAATTAACGATGAAATCAATTAACGATGAAATCAGTTAAATGAAGATGAAATCAGTTAACGATGAAATCAGTTAAAGATGAAATCAGTTAAATGAAGAATGAAGATGAAATCAGTTAACGATGAAATCAGTTAAATGAAGATGAAATCAGTTAACGATGAAATCAGTTAACGATGAAATCAGTTAACGATGAAATCAGTTAAATGAAGATGAAATCAGTTAACGATGAAATCAGTTAAATGAAGAATGAAGATGAAATCAGTTAACGATGAAATCAATTAACGATGAAATCAGTTAACGATGAAATCAGTTAAATGAAGATGAAATCAGTTAACGATGAAATCAGTTAACGATGAAATCAGTTAACGATGAAATCAATTAAATGAAGATGAAATCAGTTAACGATGAAATCAGTTAAATGAAGATGAAATCAGTTAACGATGAAATCAGTTAAAGATGAAATCAGTTAACGATGAAATCAGTTAACGATGAAATCAGTTAAATGAAGATGAAATCAGTTAACGATGAAATCAGTTAAATGAAGAATGAAAATGAAATCAGTTAAATGAAGATGAAATCAGTTAACGATGAAATCAGTTAACGATGAAATCAGTTAACGATGAAATCAGTTAAATGAAGATGAAATCAGTTAACGATGAAATCAGTTAACAATGAAATCAGTTAAATGAAGATGAAATCAGTTAACGATGAAATCAGTTAACGATGAAATCAGTTAACGATGAAATCAGTTAAATGAAGATGAAATCAGTTAACGATGAAATCAGTTAACGATGAAATCAGTTAAATGAAGATGAAATCAGTTAACGATGAAATCAGTTAACGATGAAATCAGTTAAATGAAGATGAAATCAGTTAACGATGAAATCAGTTAACGATGAAATCAGTTAACGATGAAATCAATTAAATGAAGATGAAATCAGTTAACGATGAAATCAATTAAATGAAGATGAAATCAGTTAACGATGAAATCAGTTAACAATGAAATCAGTTAAATGAAGATGAAATCAGTTAACGATGAAATCAGTTAACGATGAAATCAGTTAACGATGAAATCAGTTAAATGAAGATGAAATCAGTTAACGATGAAATCAATTAACGATGAAATCAGTTAACAATGAAATCAGTTAAATGAAGATGAAATCAGTTAACGATGAAATCAGTTAACGATGAAATCAGTTAAAGATGAAATCAGTTAACGATGAAATCAGTTAACGATGAAATCAGTTAAATGAAGAATGAAAATGAAATCAGTTAACGATGAAATCAATTAACGATGAAATCAGTTAACGATGAAATCAGTTAAATGAAGATGAAATCAGTTAACGATGAAATCAGTTAACGATGAAATCAGTTAAATGAAGATGAAATCAGTTAACGATGAAATCAGTTAACGATGAAATCAGTTAACGATGAAATCAATTAAATGAAGATGAAATCAGTTAACGATGAAATCAGTTAACGATGAAATCAGTTAACGATGAAATCAGTTAAATGAAGAATGAAAATGAAATCAGTTAACGATGAAATCAATTAACGATGAAATCAGTTAACGATGAAATCAGTTAAATGAAGATGAAATCAGTTAACGATGAAATCAGTTAACGATGAAATCAATTAAATGAAGATGAAATCAGTTAAAGATGAAATCAGTTAACGATGAAATCAGTTAACGATGAAATCAGTTAAATGAAGAATGAAAATGAAATCAGTTAACGATGAAATCAATTAACGATGAAATCAGTTAACGATGAAATCAGTTAAATGAAGATGAAATCAGTTAACGATGAAATCAGTTAACGATGAAATCAGTTAAATGAAGATGAAATCAGTTAACGATGAAATCAGTTAAAGATGAAATCAGTTAACGATGAAATCAGTTAACGATGAAATCAGTTAACGATGAAATCAGTTAAATGAAGATGAAATCAGTTAACGATGAAATCAGTTAAATGAAGAATGAAAATGAAATCAGTTAAATGAAGATGAAATCAGTTAACGATGAAATCAGTTAACGATGAAATCAGTTAACGATGAAATCAGTTAAATGAAGATGAAATCAGTTAACGATGAAATCAGTTAACAATGAAATCAGTTAAATGAAGATGAAATCAGTTAACGATGAAATCAGTTAACGATGAAATCAGTTAACGATGAAATCAGTTAAATGAAGATGAAATCAGTTAAAGATGAAATCAGTTAACGATGAAATCAGTTAACGATGAAATCAGTTAAATGAAGATGAAATCAGTTAACGATGAAATCAGTTAACGATGAAATCAATTAACGATGAAATCAGTTAAATGAAGATGAAATCAGTTAACGATGAAATCAGTTAAAGATGAAATCAGTTAAATGAAGAATGAAGATGAAATCAGTTAACGATGAAATCAGTTAAATGAAGATGAAATCAGTTAACGATGAAATCAGTTAACGATGAAATCAGTTAACGATGAAATCAGTTAAATGAAGATGAAATCAGTTAACGATGAAATCAGTTAAATGAAGAATGAAGATGAAATCAGTTAACGATGAAATCAATTAACGATGAAATCAGTTAACGATGAAATCAGTTAAATGAAGATGAAATCAGTTAACGATGAAATCAGTTAACGATGAAATCAGTTAAATGAAGAATGAAAATGAAATCAGTTAACGATGAAATCAATTAACGATGAAATCAGTTAACGATGAAATCAGTTAAATGAAGATGAAATCAGTTAACGATGAAATCAGTTAAATGAAGAATGAAAATGAAATCAGTTAAATGAAGATGAAATCAGTTAACGATGAAATCAGTTAACGATGAAATCAGTTAACGATGAAATCAGTTAAATGAAGATGAAATCAGTTAACGATGAAATCAGTTAACGATGAAATCAGTTAAATGAAGATGAAATCAGTTAACGATGAAATCAGTTAACGATGAAATCAGTTAAATGAAGATGAAATCAGTTAACGATGAAATCAGTTAACGATGAAATCAGTTAACGATGAAATCAATTAAATGAAGATGAAATCAGTTAACGATGAAATCAATTAAATGAAGATGAAATCAGTTAACGATGAAATCAGTTAACAATGAAATCAGTTAAATGAAGATGAAATCAGTTAACGATGAAATCAGTTAACGATGAAATCAGTTAAAGATGAAATCAGTTAACGATGAAATCAGTTAACGATGAAATCAGTTAAATGAAGATGAAATCAGTTAACGATGAAATCAGTTAAAGATGAAATCAGTTAACGATGAAATCAGTTAACGATGAAATCAGTTAAAGATGAAATCAGTTAACGATGAAATCAGTTAACGATGAAATCAGTTAACGATGAAATCAGTTAAATGAAGATGAAATCAGTTAACGATGAAATCAGTTAAATGAAGAATGAAAATGAAATCAGTTAAATGAAGATGAAATCAGTTAACGATGAAATCAGTTAACGATGAAATCAGTTAACGATGAAATCAGTTAAATGAAGATGAAATCAGTTAACGATGAAATCAGTTAACAATGAAATCAGTTAAATGAAGATGAAATCAGTTAACGATGAAATCAGTTAACGATGAAATCAGTTAACGATGAAATCAGTTAACGATGAAATCAGTTAAATGAAGATGAAATCAGTTAACGATGAAATCAGTTAACGATGAAATCAGTTAAATGAAGAATGAAAATGAAATCAGTTAACGATGAAATCAGTTAACGATGAAATCAGTTAACGATGAAATCAATTAAATGAAGATGAAATCAGTTAACGATGAAATCAGTTAAATGAAGAATGAAAATGAAATCAGTTAAATGAAGATGAAATCAGTTAACGATGAAATCAGTTAACGATGAAATCAGTTAAATGAAGATGAAATCAGTTAACGATGAAATCAGTTAACGATGAAATCAGTTAACGATGAAATCAATTAAATGAAGATGAAATCAGTTAACGATGAAATCAGTTAAATGAAGATGAAATCAGTTAACGATGAAATCAGTTAAAGATGAAATCAGTTAACGATGAAATCAGTTAACGATGAAATCAGTTAAATGAAGATGAAATCAGTTAACGATGAAATCAGTTAAATGAAGAATGAAAATGAAATCAGTTAAATGAAGATGAAATCAGTTAACGATGAAATCAGTTAACGATGAAATCAGTTAACGATGAAATCAGTTAACGATGAAATCAGTTAAATGAAGATGAAATCAGTTAACGATGAAATCAGTTAACAATGAAATCAGTTAAATGAAGATGAAATCAGTTAACGATGAAATCAGTTAACGATGAAATCAGTTAACGATGAAATCAGTTAACGATGAAATCAGTTAAATGAAGATGAAATCAGTTAACGATGAAATCAGTTAACGATGAAATCAGTTAAATGAAGATGAAATCAGTTAACGATGAAATCAGTTAACGATGAAATCAGTTAAATGAAGATGAAATCAGTTAACGATGAAATCAGTTAACGATGAAATCAGTTAACGATGAAATCAATTAAATGAAGATGAAATCAGTTAACGATGAAATCAATTAAATGAAGATGAAATCAGTTAACGATGAAATCAGTTAACAATGAAATCAGTTAAATGAAGATGAAATCAGTTAACGATGAAATCAGTTAACGATGAAATCAGTTAAAGATGAAATCAGTTAACGATGAAATCAGTTAACGATGAAATCAGTTAAATGAAGATGAAATCAGTTAACGATGAAATCAATTAACGATGAAATCAGTTAACAATGAAATCAGTTAAATGAAGATGAAATCAGTTAACGATGAAATCAGTTAACGATGAAATCAGTTAACGATGAAATCAGTTAAATGAAGATGAAATCAGTTAACGATGAAATCAGTTAACGATGAAATCAGTTAAATGAAGATGAAATCAGTTAACGATGAAATCAGTTAACGATGAAATCAATTAAATGAAGATGAAATCAGTTAACGATGAAATCAGTTAAATGAAGAATGAAAATGAAATCAGTTAAATGAAGATGAAATCAGTTAACGATGAAATCAGTTAACGATGAAATCAGTTAAATGAAGATGAAATCAGTTAACGATGAAATCAGTTAACGATGAAATCAGTTAACGATGAAATCAATTAAATGAAGATGAAATCAGTTAACGATGAAATCAGTTAAATGAAGATGAAATCAGTTAACGATGAAATCAGTTAAAGATGAAATCAGTTAACGATGAAATCAGTTAACGATGAAATCAGTTAACGATGAAATCAGTTAAATGAAGATGAAATCAGTTAACGATGAAATCAGTTAAATGAAGAATGAAAATGAAATCAGTTAAATGAAGATGAAATCAGTTAACGATGAAATCAGTTAACGATGAAATCAGTTAACGATGAAATCAGTTAAATGAAGATGAAATCAGTTAACGATGAAATCAGTTAACAATGAAATCAGTTAAATGAAGATGAAATCAGTTAACGATGAAATCAGTTAACGATGAAATCAGTTAACGATGAAATCAGTTAAATGAAGATGAAATCAGTTAAAGATGAAATCAGTTAACGATGAAATCAGTTAACGATGAAATCAGTTAAATGAAGATGAAATCAGTTAACGATGAAATCAGTTAACGATGAAATCAATTAACGATGAAATCAGTTAAATGAAGATGAAATCAGTTAACGATGAAATCAGTTAAAGATGAAATCAGTTAAATGAAGAATGAAGATGAAATCAGTTAACGATGAAATCAGTTAAATGAAGATGAAATCAGTTAACGATGAAATCAGTTAACGATGAAATCAGTTAACGATGAAATCAGTTAAATGAAGATGAAATCAGTTAACGATGAAATCAGTTAAATGAAGAATGAAGATGAAATCAGTTAACGATGAAATCAATTAACGATGAAATCAGTTAACGATGAAATCAGTTAAATGAAGATGAAATCAGTTAACGATGAAATCAGTTAACGATGAAATCAGTTAAATGAAGAATGAAAATGAAATCAGTTAACGATGAAATCAATTAACGATGAAATCAGTTAACGATGAAATCAGTTAAATGAAGATGAAATCAGTTAACGATGAAATCAGTTAACGATGAAATCAGTTAAATGAAGATGAAATCAGTTAACGATGAAATCAGTTAACGATGAAATCAGTTAACGATGAAATCAGTTAACGATGAAATCAGTTAAATGAAGATGAAATCAGTTAACGATGAAATCAGTTAACGATGAAATCAGTTAACGATGAAATCAATTAAATGAAGATGAAATCAGTTAACGATGAAATCAGTTAACGATGAAATCAGTTAAATGAAGATGAAATCAGTTAAATGAAGATGAAATCAGTTAACGATGAAATCAGTTAACGATGAAATCAGTTAACGATGAAATCAGTTAACGATGAAATCAGTTAAATGAAGATGAAATCAGTTAACGATGAAATCAGTTAACAATGAAATCAGTTAAATGAAGATGAAATCAGTTAACGATGAAATCAGTTAACGATGAAATCAGTTAACGATGAAATCAGTTAACGATGAAATCAGTTAAATGAAGATGAAATCAGTTAACGATGAAATCAGTTAACGATGAAATCAGTTAAATGAAGATGAAATCAGTTAACGATGAAATCAGTTAACGATGAAATCAGTTAAATGAAGATGAAATCAGTTAACGATGAAATCAGTTAACGATGAAATCAGTTAACGATGAAATCAATTAAATGAAGATGAAATCAGTTAACGATGAAATCAATTAAATGAAGATGAAATCAGTTAACGATGAAATCAGTTAACAATGAAATCAGTTAAATGAAGATGAAATCAGTTAACGATGAAATCAGTTAACGATGAAATCAGTTAAAGATGAAATCAGTTAACGAAGAAATCAGTTAACGATGAAATCAGTTAAATGAAGATGAAATCAGTTAACGATGAAATCAATTAACGATGAAATCAGTTAACAATGAAATCAGTTAAATGAAGATGAAATCAGTTAACGATGAAATCAGTTAACGATGAAATCAGTTAACGATGAAATCAGTTAAATGAAGATGAAATCAGTTAACGATGAAATCAGTTAACGATGAAATCAGTTAAATGAAGATGAAATCAGTTAACGATGAAATCAGTTAACGATGAAATCAATTAAATGAAGATGAAATCAGTTAACGATGAAATCAGTTAAATGAAGAATGAAAATGAAATCAGTTAAATGAAGATGAAATCAGTTAACGATGAAATCAGTTAACGATGAAATCAGTTAAATGAAGATGAAATCAGTTAACGATGAAATCAGTTAACGATGAAATCAGTTAACGATGAAATCAATTAAATGAAGATGAAATCAGTTAACGATGAAATCAGTTAAATGAAGATGAAATCAGTTAACGATGAAATCAGTTAAAGATGAAATCAGTTAACGATGAAATCAGTTAACGATGAAATCAGTTAACGATGAAATCAGTTAAATGAAGATGAAATCAGTTAACGATGAAATCAGTTAAATGAAGAATGAAAATGAAATCAGTTAAATGAAGATGAAATCAGTTAACGATGAAATCAGTTAACGATGAAATCAGTTAACGATGAAATCAGTTAAATGAAGATGAAATCAGTTAACGATGAAATCAGTTAACAATGAAATCAGTTAAATGAAGATGAAATCAGTTAACGATGAAATCAGTTAACGATGAAATCAGTTAACGATGAAATCAGTTAAATGAAGATGAAATCAGTTAAAGATGAAATCAGTTAACGATGAAATCAGTTAACGATGAAATCAGTTAAATGAAGATGAAATCAGTTAACGATGAAATCAGTTAACGATGAAATCAATTAACGATGAAATCAGTTAAATGAAGATGAAATCAGTTAACGATGAAATCAGTTAAAGATGAAATCAGTTAAATGAAGAATGAAGATGAAATCAGTTAACGATGAAATCAGTTAAATGAAGATGAAATCAGTTAACGATGAAATCAGTTAACGATGAAATCAGTTAACGATGAAATCAGTTAAATGAAGATGAAATCAGTTAACGATGAAATCAGTTAAATGAAGAATGAAGATGAAATCAGTTAACGATGAAATCAATTAACGATGAAATCAGTTAACGATGAAATCAGTTAAATGAAGATGAAATCAGTTAACGATGAAATCAGTTAACGATGAAATCAGTTAAATGAAGAATGAAAATGAAATCAGTTAACGATGAAATCAATTAACGATGAAATCAGTTAACGATGAAATCAGTTAAATGAAGATGAAATCAGTTAACGATGAAATCAGTTAACGATGAAATCAGTTAAATGAAGATGAAATCAGTTAACGATGAAATCAGTTAACGATGAAATCAGTTAACGATGAAATCAGTTAAATGAAGATGAAATCAGTTAACGATGAAATCAGTTAACGATGAAATCAGTTAACGATGAAATCAATTAAATGAAGATGAAATCAGTTAACGATGAAATCAGTTAACGATGAAATCAGTTAAATGAAGATGAAATCAGTTAAATGAAGATGAAATCAGTTAACGATGAAATCAGTTAACGATGAAATCAGTTAACGATGAAATCAGTTAAATGAAGATGAAATCAGTTAAAGATGAAATCAGTTAACGATGAAATCAGTTAACGATGAAATCAGTTAAATGAAGAATGAAAATGAAATCAGTTAACGATGAAATCAATTAACGATGAAATCAGTTAACGATGAAATCAGTTAAATGAAGATGAAATCAGTTAACGATGAAATCAGTTAACGATGAAATCAGTTAAATGAAGATGAAATCAGTTAACGATGAAATCAGTTAACGATGAAATCAGTTAAATGAAGATGAAATCAGTTAACGATGAAATCAGTTAACGATGAAATCAGTTAACGATGAAATCAATTAAATGAAGATGAAATCAGTTAACGATGAAATCAGTTAAATGAAGAATGAAAATGAAATCAGTTAAATGAAGATGAAATCAGTTAACGATGAAATCAGTTAACGATGAAATCAGTTAAATGAAGATGAAATCAGTTAACGATGAAATCAGTTAACGATGAAATCAGTTAACGATGAAATCAATTAAATGAAGATGAAATCAGTTAACGATGAAATCAGTTAAATGAAGATGAAATCAGTTAACGATGAAATCAGTTAACGATGAAATCAGTTAAAGATGAAATCAGTTAACGATGAAATCAGTTAACGATGAAATCAGTTAACGATGAAATCAGTTAAATGAAGATGAAATCAGTTAACGATGAAATCAGTTAAATGAAGAATGAAAATGAAATGAGTTAAATGAAGATGAAATCAGTTAACGATGAAATCAGTTAACGATGAAATCAGTTAACGATGAAATCAGTTAACGATGAAATCAGTTAAATGAAGATGAAATCAGTTAACGATGAAATCAGTTAACAATGAAATCAGTTAACGATGAAATCAGTTAACGATGAAATCAGTTAACGATGAAATCAGTTAACGATGAAATCAGTTAAATGAAGATGAAATCAGTTAACGATGAAATCAGTTAACGATGAAATCAGTTAAATGAAGATGAAATCAGTTAACGATGAAATCAGTTAACGATGAAATCAGTTAACGATGAAATCAGTTAAATGAAGATGAAATCAGTTAACGATGAAATCAGTTAACGATGAAATCAGTTAACGATGAAATCAATTAAATGAAGATGAAATCAGTTAACGATGAAATCAATTAAATGAAGATGAAATCAGTTAACGATGAAATCAGTTAACAATGAAATCAGTTAAATGAAGATGAAATCAGTTAACGATGAAATCAGTTAACGATGAAATCAGTTAACGATGAAATCAGTTAAATGAAGATGAAATCAGTTAACGATGAAATCAGTTAAATGAAGAATGAAAATGAAATCAGTTAAATGAAGATGAAATCAGTTAACGATGAAATCAGTTAACGATGAAATCAGTTAAATGAACATGAAATCAGTTAACGATGAAATCAGTTAACAATGAAATCAGTTAAATGAAGATGAAATCAGTTAACGATGAAATCAGTTAACGATGAAATCAGTTAACGATGAAATCAGTTAAATGAAGATGAAATCAGTTAACGATGAAATCAGTTAACGATGAAATCAGTTAAATGAAGATGAAATCAGTTAACGATGAAATCAGTTAACGATGAAATCAGTTAACGATGAAATCAGTTAAAGATGAAATCAGTTAACGATGAAATCAGTTAACGATGAAATCAGTTAACGATGAAATCAGTTAAATGAAGATGAAATCAGTTAACGATGAAATCAGTTAAATGAAGAATGAAAATGAAATCAGTTAAATGAAGATGAAATCAGTTAACGATGAAATCAGTTAACGATGAAATCAGTTAACGATGAAATCAGTTAAATGAAGATGAAATCAGTTAACGATGAAATCAGTTAACAATGAAATCAGTTAAATGAAGATGAAATCAGTTAACGATGAAATCAGTTAACGATGAAATCAGTTAACAATGAAATCAGTTAAATGAAGATGAAATCAGTTAACGATGAAATCAGTTAACGATGAAATCAGTTAACAATGAAATCAGTTAAATGAAGATGAAATCAGTTAACGATGAAATCAGTTAACGATGAAATCAGTTAACGATGAAATCAGTTAACGATGAAATCAGTTAAATGAAGATGAAATCAGTTAACGATGAAATCAGTTAACGATGAAATCAATTAACGATGAAATCAGTTAAATGAAGATGAAATCAGTTAACGATGAAATCAGTTAAAGATGAAATCAGTTAAATGAAGAATGAAGATGAAATCAGTTAACGATGAAATCAGTTAAATGAAGATGAAATCAGTTAACGATGAAATCAGTTAACGATGAAATCAGTTAAATGAAGATGAAATCAGTTAACGATGAAATCAGTTAAATGAAGAATGAAGATGAAATCAGTTAACGATGAAATCAATTAACGATGAAATCAGTTAACGATGAAATCAGTTAAATGAAGATGAAATCAGTTAACGATGAAATCAGTTAACGATGAAATCAGTTAAATGAAGAATGAAAATGAAATCAGTTAACGATGAAATCAATTAACGATGAAATCAGTTAACGATGAAATCAGTTAAATGAAGATGAAATCAGTTAACGATGAAATCAGTTAACGATGAAATCAGTTAACGATGAAATCAGTTAAATGAAGATGAAATCAGTTAACGATGAAATCAGTTAACGATGAAATCAGTTAACGATGAAATCAATTAAATGAAGATGAAATCAGTTAACGATGAAATCAGTTAACGATGAAATCAGTTAAATGAAGATGAAATCAGTTAAATGAAGATGAAATCAGTTAACGATGAAATCAGTTAACGATGAAATCAGTTAAATGAAGATGAAATCAGTTAAAGATGAAATCAGTTAACGATGAAATCAGTTAACGATGAAATCAGTTAAATGAAGATGAAATCAGTTAACGATGAAATCAGTTAACGATGAAATCAATTAACGATGAAATCAGTTAAATGAAGATGAAATCAGTTAACGATGAAATCAGTTAAAGATGAAATCAGTTAAATGAAGAATGAAGATGAAATCAGTTAACGATGAAATCAGTTAAATGAAGATGAAATCAGTTAACGATGAAATCAGTTAACGATGAAATCAGTTAACGATGAAATCAGTTAAATGAAGATGAAATCAGTTAACGATGAAATCAGTTAAATGAAGAATGAAGATGAAATCAGTTAACGATGAAATCAATTAACGATGAAATCAGTTAACGATGAAATCAGTTAAATGAAGATGAAATCAGTTAACGATGAAATCAGTTAACGATGAAATCAGTTAAATGAAGAATGAAAATGAAATCAGTTAACGATGAAATCAATTAACGATGAAATCAGTTAACGATGAAATCAGTTAAATGAAGATGAAATCAGTTAACGATGAAATCAGTTAACGATGAAATCAGTTAAATGAAGATGAAATCAGTTAACGATGAAATCAGTTAACGATGAAATCAGTTAACGATGAAATCAGTTAAATGAAGATGAAATCAGTTAACGATGAAATCAGTTAACGATGAAATCAGTTAACGATGAAATCAATTAAATGAAGATGAAATCAGTTAACGATGAAATCAGTTAACGATGAAATCAGTTAAATGAAGATGAAATCAGTTAAATGAAGATGAAATCAGTTAACGATGAAATCAGTTAACGATGAAATCAGTTAACGATGAAATCAGTTAACGATGAAATCAGTTAACGATGAAATCAGTTAAATGAAGATGAAATCAGTTAACGATGAAATCAGTTAACAATGAAATCAGTTAAATGAAGATGAAATCAGTTAACGATGAAATCAGTTAACGATGAAATCAGTTAACGATGAAATCAGTTAACGATGAAATCAGTTAAATGAAGATGAAATCAGTTAACGATGAAATCAGTTAACGATGAAATCAGTTAAATGAAGATGAAATCAGTTAACGATGAAATCAGTTAACGATGAAATCAGTTAAATGAAGATGAAATCAGTTAACGATGAAATCAGTTAACGATGAAATCAGTTAACGATGAAATCAATTAAATGAAGATGAAATCAGTTAACGATGAAATCAATTAAATGAAGATGAAATCAGTTAACGATGAAATCAGTTAACAATGAAATCAGTTAAATGAAGATGAAATCAGTTAACGATGAAATCAGTTAACGATGAAATCAGTTAAAGATGAAATCAGTTAACGATGAAATCAGTTAACGATGAAATCAGTTAAATGAAGATGAAATCAGTTAACGATGAAATCAATTAACGATGAAATCAGTTAACAATGAAATCAGTTAAATGAAGATGAAATCAGTTAACGATGAAATCAGTTAACGATGAAATCAGTTAACGATGAAATCAGTTAAATGAAGATGAAATCAGTTAACGATGAAATCAGTTAACGATGAAATCAGTTAAATGAAGATGAAATCAGTTAACGATGAAATCAGTTAACGATGAAATCAATTAAATGAAGATGAAATCAGTTAACGATGAAATCAGTTAAATGAAGAATGAAAATGAAATCAGTTAAATGAAGATGAAATCAGTTAACGATGAAATCAGTTAACGATGAAATCAGTTAACGATGAAATCAGTTAAATGAAGATGAAATCAGTTAACGATGAAATCAGTTAACGATGAAATCAGTTAACGATGAAATCAATTAAATGAAGATGAAATCAGTTAACGATGAAATCAGTTAAATGAAGATGAAATCAGTTAACGATGAAATCAGTTAAAGATGAAATCAGTTAACGATGAAATCAGTTAACGATGAAATCAGTTAACGATGAAATCAGTTAAATGAAGATGAAATCAGTTAACGATGAAATCAGTTAAATGAAGAATGAAAATGAAATCAGTTAAATGAAGATGAAATCAGTTAACGATGAAATCAGTTAACGATGAAATCAGTTAACGATGAAATCAGTTAAATGAAGATGAAATCAGTTAACGATGAAATCAGTTAACAATGAAATCAGTTAAATGAAGATGAAATCAGTTAACGATGAAATCAGTTAACGATGAAATCAGTTAACGATGAAATCAGTTAAATGAAGATGAAATCAGTTAAAGATGAAATCAGTTAACGATGAAATCAGTTAACGATGAAATCAGTTAAATGAAGATGAAATCAGTTAACGATGAAATCAGTTAACGATGAAATCAATTAACGATGAAATCAGTTAAATGAAGATGAAATCAGTTAACGATGAAATCAGTTAAAGATGAAATCAGTTAAATGAAGAATGAAGATGAAATCAGTTAACGATGAAATCAGTTAAATGAAGATGAAATCAGTTAACGATGAAATCAGTTAACGATGAAATCAGTTAACGATGAAATCAGTTAAATGAAGATGAAATCAGTTAACGATGAAATCAGTTAAATGAAGAATGAAGATGAAATCAGTTAACGATGAAATCAATTAACGATGAAATCAGTTAACGATGAAATCAGTTAAATGAAGATGAAATCAGTTAACGATGAAATCAGTTAACGATGAAATCAGTTAAATGAAGAATGAAAATGAAATCAGTTAACGATGAAATCAATTAACGATGAAATCAGTTAACGATGAAATCAGTTAAATGAAGATGAAATCAGTTAACGATGAAATCAGTTAACGATGAAATCAGTTAAATGAAGATGAAATCAGTTAACGATGAAATCAGTTAACGATGAAATCAGTTAAATGAAGATGAAATCAGTTAACGATGAAATCAGTTAACGATGAAATCAGTTAACGATGAAATCAATTAAATGAAGATGAAATCAGTTAACGATGAAATCAGTTAACGATGAAATCAGTTAAATGAAGATGAAATCAGTTAAATGAAGATGAAATCAGTTAACGATGAAATCAGTTAACGATGAAATCAGTTAACGATGAAATCAGTTAAATGAAGATGAAATCAGTTAAAGATGAAATCAGTTAACGATGAAATCAGTTAACGATGAAATCAGTTAAATGAAGAATGAAAATGAAATCAGTTAACGATGAAATCAATTAACGATGAAATCAGTTAACGATGAAATCAGTTAAATGAAGATGAAATCAGTTAACGATGAAATCAGTTAACGATGAAATCAGTTAAATGAAGATGAAATCAGTTAACGATGAAATCAGTTAACGATGAAATCAGTTAAATGAAGATGAAATCAGTTAACGATGAAATCAGTTAACGATGAAATCAGTTAACGATGAAATCAATTAAATGAAGATGAAATCAGTTAACGATGAAATCAGTTAAATGAAGAATGAAAATGAAATCAGTTAAATGAAGATGAAATCAGTTAACGATGAAATCAGTTAACGATGAAATCAGTTAAATGAAGATGAAATCAGTTAACGATGAAATCAGTTAACGATGAAATCAGTTAACGATGAAATCAATTAAATGAAGATGAAATCAGTTAACGATGAAATCAGTTAAATGAAGATGAAATCAGTTAACGATGAAATCAGTTAACGATGAAATCAGTTAAAGATGAAATCAGTTAACGATGAAATCAGTTAACGATGAAATCAGTTAACGATGAAATCAGTTAAATGAAGATGAAATCAGTTAACGATGAAATCAGTTAAATGAAGAATGAAAATGAAATGAGTTAAATGAAGATGAAATCAGTTAACGATGAAATCAGTTAACGATGAAATCAGTTAACGATGAAATCAGTTAACGATGAAATCAGTTAAATGAAGATGAAATCAGTTAACGATGAAATCAGTTAACAATGAAATCAGTTAACGATGAAATCAGTTAACGATGAAATCAGTTAACGATGAAATCAGTTAAATGAAGATGAAATCAGTTAACGATGAAATCAGTTAACGATGAAATCAGTTAAATGAAGATGAAATCAGTTAACGATGAAATCAGTTAACGATGAAATCAGTTAACGATGAAATCAGTTAAATGAAGATGAAATCAGTTAACGATGAAATCAGTTAACGATGAAATCAGTTAACGATGAAATCAATTAAATGAAGATGAAATCAGTTAACGATGAAATCAATTAAATGAAGATGAAATCAGTTAACGATGAAATCAGTTAACAATGAAATCAGTTAAATGAAGATGAAATCAGTTAACGATGAAATCAGTTAACGATGAAATCAGTTAACGATGAAATCAGTTAAATGAAGATGAAATCAGTTAACGATGAAATCAGTTAAATGAAGAATGAAAATGAAATCAGTTAAATGAAGATGAAATCAGTTAACGATGAAATCAGTTAAATGAAGAATGAAAATGAAATCAGTTAAATGAAGATGAAATCAGTTAACGATGAAATCAGTTAACGATGAAATCAGTTAAATGAACATGAAATCAGTTAACGATGAAATCAGTTAACAATGAAATCAGTTAAATGAAGATGAAATCAGTTAACGATGAAATCAGTTAACGATGAAATCAGTTAACGATGAAATCAGTTAAATGAAGATGAAATCAGTTAACGATGAAATCAGTTAACGATGAAATCAGTTAAATGAAGATGAAATCAGTTAACGATGAAATCAGTTAACGATGAAATCAGTTAACGATGAAATCAGTTAAATGAAGATGAAATCAGTCAACGATGAAATCAGTTAAAGATGAAATCAGTTAACGATGAAATCAGTTAACGATGAAATCAGTTAACGATGAAATCAGTTAAATGAAGATGAAATCAGTTAACGATGAAATCAGTTAAATGAAGAATGAAAATGAAATCAGTTAAATGAAGATGAAATCAGTTAACGATGAAATCAGTTAACGATGAAATCAGTTAACGATGAAATCAGTTAAATGAAGATGAAATCAGTTAACGATGAAATCAGTTAACAATGAAATCAGTTAAATGAAGATGAAATCAGTTAACGATGAAATCAGTTAACGATGAAATCAGTTAACAATGAAATCAGTTAAATGAAGATGAAATCAGTTAACGATGAAATCAGTTAACGATGAAATCAGTTAACAATGAAATCAGTTAAATGAAGATGAAATCAGTTAACGATGAAATCAGTTAACGATGAAATCAGTTAACGATGAAATCAGTTAACGATGAAATCAGTTAAATGAAGATGAAATCAGTTAACGATGAAATCAGTTAACGATGAAATCAATTAACGATGAAATCAGTTAAATGAAGATGAAATCAGTTAACGATGAAATCAGTTAAAGATGAAATCAGTTAAATGAAGAATGAAGATGAAATCAGTTAACGATGAAATCAGTTAAATGAAGATGAAATCAGTTAACGATGAAATCAGTTAACGATGAAATCAGTTAAATGAAGATGAAATCAGTTAACGATGAAATCAGTTAAATGAAGAATGAAGATGAAATCAGTTAACGATGAAATCAATTAACGATGAAATCAGTTAACGATGAAATCAGTTAAATGAAGATGAAATCAGTTAACGATGAAATCAGTTAACGATGAAATCAGTTAAATGAAGAATGAAAATGAAATCAGTTAACGATGAAATCAATTAACGATGAAATCAGTTAACGATGAAATCAGTTAAATGAAGATGAAATCAGTTAACGATGAAATCAGTTAACGATGAAATCAGTTAACGATGAAATCAGTTAAATGAAGATGAAATCAGTTAACGATGAAATCAGTTAACGATGAAATCAGTTAACGATGAAATCAATTAAATGAAGATGAAATCAGTTAACGATGAAATCAGTTAACGATGAAATCAGTTAAATGAAGATGAAATCAGTTAAATGAAGATGAAATCAGTTAACGATGAAATCAGTTAACGATGAAATCAGTTAACGATGAAATCAGTTAAATGAAGATGAAATCAGTTAAAGATGAAATCAGTTAACGATGAAATCAGTTAACGATGAAATCAGTTAAATGAAGATGAAATCAGTTAACGATGAAATCAGTTAACGATGAAATCAATTAACGATGAAATCAGTTAAATGAAGATGAAATCAGTTAACGATGAAATCAGTTAAAGATGAAATCAGTTAAATGAAGAATGAAGATGAAATCAGTTAACGATGAAATCAGTTAAATGAAGATGAAATCAGTTAACGATGAAATCAATTAACGATGAAATCAGTTAACGATGAAATCAATTAACGATGAAATCAGTTAAATGAAGATGAAATCAGTTAACGATGAAATCAGTTAAAGATGAAATCAGTTAAATGAAGAATGAAGATGAAATCAGTTAACGATGAAATCAGTTAACGATGAAATCAGTTAACGATGAAATCAATTAACGATGAAATCAGTTAAATGAAGATGAAATCAGTTAACGATGAAATCAATTAACGATGAAATCAGTTAAATGAAGATGAAATCAGTTAACGATGAAATCAGTTAACGATGAAATCAGTTAAATGAAGAATGAAAATGAAATCAGTTAACGATGAAATCAATTAACGATGAAATCAGTTAACGATGAAATCAGTTAAATGAAGATGAAATCAGTTAACGATGAAATCAGTTAACGATGAAATCAGTTAAATGAAGATGAAATCAGTTAACGATGAAATCAGTTAACGATGAAATCAGTTAACGATGAAATCAGTTAAATGAAGATGAAATCAGTTAACGATGAAATCAGTTAACGATGAAATCAGTTAACGATGAAATCAATTAAATGAAGATGAAATCAGTTAACGATGAAATCAGTTAACGATGAAATCAGTTAAATGAAGATGAAATCAGTTAAATGAAGATGAAATCAGTTAACGATGAAATCAGTTAACGATGAAATCAGTTAAATGAAGATGAAATCAGTTAAAGATGAAATCAGTTAACGATGAAATCAGTTAACGATGAAATCAGTTAAATGAAGATGAAATCAGTTAACGATGAAATCAGTTAACGATGAAATCAATTAACGATGAAATCAGTTAAATGAAGATGAAATCAGTTAACGATGAAATCAGTTAAAGATGAAATCAGTTAAATGAAGAATGAAGATGAAATCAGTTAACGATGAAATCAGTTAAATGAAGATGAAATCAGTTAACGATGAAATCAATTAACGATGAAATCAGTTAACGATGAAATCAATTAACGATGAAATCAGTTAAATGAAGATGAAATCAGTTAACGATGAAATCAGTTAACGATGAAATCAGTTAAATGAAGAATGAAAATGAAATCAGTTAACGATGAAATCAATTAACGATGAAATCAGTTAACGATGAAATCAGTTAAATGAAGATGAAATCAGTTAACGATGAAATCAGTTAACGATGAAATCAGTTAAATGAAGATGAAATCAGTTAACGATGAAATCAGTTAACGATGAAATCAGTTAACGATGAAATCAGTTAAATGAAGATGAAATCAGTTAACGATGAAATCAGTTAACGATGAAATCAGTTAACGATGAAATCAATTAAATGAAGATGAAATCAGTTAACGATGAAATCAGTTAAATGAAGAATGAAAATGAAATCAGTTAAATGAAGATGAAATCAGTTAACGATGAAATCAGTTAACGATGAAATCAGTTAAATGAAGATGAAATCAGTTAACGATGAAATCAGTTAACGATGAAATCAGTTAACGATGAAATCAATTAAATGAAGATGAAATCAGTTAACGATGAAATCAGTTAAATGAAGATGAAATCAGTTAACGATGAAATCAGTTAAAGATGAAATCAGTTAACGATGAAATCAGTTAACGATGAAATCAGTTAACGATGAAATCAGTTAAATGAAGATGAAATCAGTTAACGATGAAATCAGTTAAATGAAGAATGAAAATGAAATCAGTTAAATGAAGATGAAATCAGTTAACGATGAAATCAGTTAACGATGAAATCAGTTAACGATGAAATCAGTTAAATGAAGATGAAATCAGTTAACGATGAAATCAGTTAACAATGAAATCAGTTAAATGAAGATGAAATCAGTTAACGATGAAATCAGTTAACGATGAAATCAGTTAACGATGAAATCAGTTAAATGAAGATGAAATCAGTTAACGATGAAATCAGTTAACGATGAAATCAGTTAAATGAAGAATGAAAATGAAATCAGTTAACGATGAAATCAATTAACGATGAAATCAGTTAACGATGAAATCAGTTAAATGAAGATGAAATCAGTTAACGATGAAATCAGTTAACGATGAAATCAGTTAAATGAAGATGAAATCAGTTAACGATGAAATCAGTTAACGATGAAATCAGTTAACGATGAAATCAATTAAATGAAGATGAAATCAGTTAACGATGAAATCAGTTAAATGAAGATGAAATCAGTTAACGATGAAATCAGTTAAAGATGAAATCAGTTAACGATGAAATCAGTTAACGATGAAATCAGTTAACGATGAAATCAGTTAAATGAAGATGAAATCAGTTAACGATGAAATCAGTTAAATGAAGAATGAAAATGAAATCAGTTAAATGAAGATGAAATCAGTTAACGATGAAATCAGTTAACGATGAAATCAGTTAAATGAAGATGAAATCAGTTAACGATGAAATCAGTTAACAATGAAATCAGTTAAATGAAGATGAAATCAGTTAACGATGAAATCAGTTAACGATGAAATCAGTTAACGATGAAATCAGTTAAATGAAGATGAAATCAGTTAAAGATGAAATCAGTTAACGATGAAATCAGTTAACGATGAAATCAGTTAAATGAAGATGAAATCAGTTAACGATGAAATCAGTTAACGATGAAATCAATTAACGATGAAATCAGTTAAATGAAGATGAAATCAGTTAACGATGAAATCAGTTAAAGATGAAATCAGTTAAATGAAGAATGAAGATGAAATCAGTTAACGATGAAATCAGTTAAATGAAGATGAAATCAGTTAACGATGAAATCAGTTAACGATGAAATCAGTTAAATGAAGATGAAATCAGTTAACGATGAAATCAGTTAAATGAAGAATGAAGATGAAATCAGTTAACGATGAAATCAATTAACGATGAAATCAGTTAACGATGAAATCAGTTAAATGAAGATGAAATCAGTTAACGATGAAATCAGTTAACGATGAAATCAGTTAAATGAAGAATGAAAATGAAATCAGTTAACGATGAAATCAATTAACGATGAAATCAGTTAACGATGAAATCAGTTAAATGAAGATGAAATCAGTTAACGATGAAATCAGTTAACGATGAAATCAGTTAAATGAAGATGAAATCAGTTAACGATGAAATCAGTTAACGATGAAATCAGTTAACGATGAAATCAGTTAAATGAAGATGAAATCAGTTAACGATGAAATCAGTTAACGATGAAATCAGTTAACGATGAAATCAATTAAATGAAGATGAAATCAGTTAACGATGAAATCAGTTAACGATGAAATCAGTTAACGATGAAATCAATTAACGATGAAATCAGTTAACGATGAAATCAATTAACGATGAAATCAGTTAAATGAAGATGAAATCAGTTAACGATGAAATCAGTTAACGATGAAATCAGTTAACGATGAAATCAATTAACGATGAAATCAGTTAAATGAAGATGAAATCAGTTAACGATGAAATCAGTTAAAGATGAAATCAGTTAAATGAAGAATGAAGATGAAATCAGTTAACGATGAAATCAGTTAAATGAAGATGAAATCAGTTAACGATGAAATCAGTTAACGATGAAATCAGTTAACGATGAAATCAGTTAAATGAAGATGAAATCAGTTAACGATGAAATCAGTTAAATGAAGAATGAAGATGAAATCAGTTAACGATGAAATCAATTAACGATGAAATCAGTTAACGATGAAATCAGTTAAATGAAGATGAAATCAGTTAACGATGAAATCAGTTAACGATGAAATCAGTTAAATGAAGAATGAAAATGAAATCAGTTAACGATGAAATCAATTAACGATGAAATCAGTTAACGATGAAATCAGTTAAATGAAGATGAAATCAGTTAACGATGAAATCAGTTAAATGAAGATGAAATCAGTTAAATGAAGATGAAATCAGTTAACGATGAAATCAGTTAACGATGAAATCAGTTAACGATGAAATCAATTAACGATGAAATCAGTTAAATGAAGATGAAATCAGTTAACGATGAAATCAGTTAACGATGAAATCAATTAACGATGAAATCAGTTAAATGAAGATGAAATCAGTTAACGATGAAATCAGTTAACGATGAAATCAGTTAAATGAAGAATGAAAATGAAATCAGTTAACGATGAAATCAATTAACGATGAAATCAGTTAACGATGAAATCAGTTAAATGAAGATGAAATCAGTTAACGATGAAATCAGTTAACGATGAAATCAGTTAAATGAAGATGAAATCAGTTAACGATGAAATCAGTTAACGATGAAATCAGTTAACGATGAAATCAATTAAATGAAGATGAAATCAGTTAACGATGAAATCAGTTAAATGAAGATGAAATCAGTTAACGATGAAATCAGTTAAAGATGAAATCAGTTAACGATGAAATCAGTTAACGATGAAATCAGTTAACGATGAAATCAGTTAAATGAAGATGAAATCAGTTAACGATGAAATCAGTTAAATGAAGAATGAAAATGAAATCAGTTAAATGAAGATGAAATCAGTTAACGATGAAATCAGTTAACGATGAAATCAGTTAAATGAAGATGAAATCAGTTAACGATGAAATCAGTTAACAATGAAATCAGTTAAATGAAGATGAAATCAGTTAACGATGAAATCAGTTAACGATGAAATCAGTTAACGATGAAATCAGTTAAATGAAGATGAAATCAGTTAAAGATGAAATCAGTTAACGATGAAATCAGTTAACGATGAAATCAGTTAAATGAAGATGAAATCAGTTAACGATGAAATCAGTTAACGATGAAATCAATTAACGATGAAATCAGTTAAATGAAGATGAAATCAGTTAACGATGAAATCAGTTAACGATGAAATCAGTTAAATGAAGATGAAATCAGTTAACGATGAAATCAGTTAAATGAAGAATGAAGATGAAATCAGTTAACGATGAAATCAATTAACGATGAAATCAGTTAACGATGAAATCAGTTAAATGAAGATGAAATCAGTTAACGATGAAATCAGTTAACGATGAAATCAGTTAAATGAAGAATGAAAATGAAATCAGTTAACGATGAAATCAATTAACGATGAAATCAGTTAACGATGAAATCAGTTAAATGAAGATGAAATCAGTTAACGATGAAATCAGTTAACGATGAAATCAGTTAAATGAAGATGAAATCAGTTAACGATGAAATCAGTTAACGATGAAATCAGTTAAATGAAGATGAAATCAGTTAACGATGAAATCAGTTAACGATGAAATCAGTTAACGATGAAATCAATTAAATGAAGATGAAATCAGTTAACGATGAAATCAGTTAACGATGAAATCAGTTAACGATGAAATCAATTAACGATGAAATCAGTTAACGATGAAATCAATTAACGATGAAATCAGTTAAATGAAGATGAAATCAGTTAACGATGAAATCAGTTAACGATGAAATCAGTTAACGATGAAATCAATTAACGATGAAATCAGTTAAATGAAGATGAAATCAGTTAACGATGAAATCAGTTAAAGATGAAATCAGTTAAATGAAGAATGAAGATGAAATCAGTTAACGATGAAATCAGTTAAATGAAGATGAAATCAGTTAACGATGAAATCAGTTAACGATGAAATCAGTTAACGATGAAATCAGTTAAATGAAGATGAAATCAGTTAACGATGAAATCAGTTAAATGAAGAATGAAGATGAAATCAGTTAACGATGAAATCAATTAACGATGAAATCAGTTAAATGAAGATGAAATCAGTTAACGATGAAATCAGTTAACGATGAAATCAGTTAAATGAAGAATGAAAATGAAATCAGTTAACGATGAAATCAATTAACGATGAAATCAGTTAACGATGAAATCAGTTAAATGAAGATGAAATCAGTTAACGATGAAATCAGTTAACGATGAAATCAGTTAAATGAAGATGAAATCAGTTAACGATGAAATCAGTTAACGATGAAATCAGTTAAATGAAGATGAAATCAGTTAACGATGAAATCAGTTAACGATGAAATCAGTTAACGATGAAATCAATTAAATGAAGATGAAATCAGTTAACGATGAAATCAGTTAAATGAAGAATGAAAATGAAATCAGTTAAATGAAGATGAAATCAGTTAACGATGAAATCAGTTAACGATGAAATCAGTTAAATGAAGATGAAATCAGTTAACGATGAAATCAGTTAACGATGAAATCAGTTAACGATGAAATCAATTAAATGAAGATGAAATCAGTTAACGATGAAATCAGTTAAATGAAGATGAAATCAGTTAACGATGAAATCAGTTAAAGATGAAATCAGTTAACGATGAAATCAGTTAACGATGAAATCAGTTAAATGAAGATGAAATCAGTTAACGATGAAATCAGTTAAATGAAGAATGAAAATGAAATCAGTTAAATGAAGATGAAATCAGTTAACGATGAAATCAGTTAACGATGAAATCAGTTAAATGAAGATGAAATCAGTTAAATGAAGATGAAATCAGTTAACGATGAAATCAGTTAACAATGAAATCAGTTAAATGAAGATGAAATCAGTTAACGATGAAATCAGTTAACGATGAAATCAGTTAACGATGAAATCAGTTAACGATGAAATCAGTTAAATGAAGATGAAATCAGTTAACGATGAAATCAGT
The DNA here is from genome assembly GCF_022749685.1 of Semicossyphus pulcher. Classification (NCBI taxonomy): domain Eukaryota; kingdom Metazoa; phylum Chordata; class Actinopteri; order Labriformes; family Labridae; genus Semicossyphus; species Semicossyphus pulcher. Next base: position 802,226 of record NW_027211711.1, on the reverse strand, counting down.
TAACGATGAAATCAGTTAAATGAAGATGAAATCAGTTAACGATGAAATCAGTTAACGATGAAATCAGTTAAATGAAGAATGAAAATGAAATCAGTTAACGATGAAATCAATTAACGATGAAATCAGTTAACGATGAAATCAGTTAAATGAAGATGAAATCAGTTAACGATGAAATCAGTTAACGATGAAATCAGTTAAATGAAGATGAAATCAGTTAACGATGAAATCAGTTAACGATGAAATCAGTTAACGATGAAATCAATTAAATGAAGATGAAATCAGTTAACGATGAAATCAGTTAAATGAAGATGAAATCAGTTAACGATGAAATCAGTTAAAGATGAAATCAGTTAACGATGAAATCAGTTAACGATGAAATCAGTTAACGATGAAATCAGTTAAATGAAGATGAAATCAGTTAACGATGAAATCAGTTAAATGAAGAATGAAAATGAAATCAGTTAAATGAAGATGAAATCAGTTAACGATGAAATCAGTTAACGATGAAATCAGTTAACGATGAAATCAGTTAAATGAAGATGAAATCAGTTAACGATGAAATCAGTTAACAATGAAATCAGTTAAATGAAGATGAAATCAGTTAACGATGAAATCAGTTAACGATGAAATCAGTTAACGATGAAATCAGTTAAATGAAGATGAAATCAGTTAAAGATGAAATCAGTTAACGATGAAATCAGTTAACGGTGAAATCAGTTAAATGAAGATGAAATCAGTTAACGATGAAATCAGTTAACGATGAAATCAATTAACGATGAAATCAGTTAAATGAAGATGAAATCAGTTAACGATGAAATCAGTTAAAGATGAAATCAGTTAAATGAAGAATGAAGATGAAATCAGTTAACGATGAAATCAGTTAAATGAAGATGAAATCAGTTAACGATGAAATCAGTTAACGATGAAATCAGTTAACGATGAAATCAGTTAAATGAAGATGAAATCAGTTAACGATGAAATCAGTTAAATGAAGAATGAAGATGAAATCAGTTAACGATGAAATCAATTAACGATGAAATCAGTTAACGATGAAATCAGTTAAATGAAGATGAAATCAGTTAACGATGAAATCAGTTAACGATGAAATCAGTTAAATGAAGAATGAAAATGAAATCAGTTAACGATGAAATCAATTAACGATGAAATCAGTTAACGATGAAATCAGTTAAATGAAGATGAAATCAGTTAACGATGAAATCAGTTAACGATGAAATCAGTTAAATGAAGATGAAATCAGTTAACGATGAAATCAGTTAACGATGAAATCAGTTAACGATGAAATCAGTTAAATGAAGATGAAATCAGTTAACGATGAAATCAGTTAACGATGAAATCAGTTAACGATGAAATCAATTAAATGAAGATGAAATCAGTTAACGATGAAATCAGTTAACGATGAAATCAGTTAAATGAAGATGAAATCAGTTAAATGAAGATGAAATCAGTTAACGATGAAATCAGTTAACGATGAAATCAGTTAACGATGAAATCAGTTAAATGAAGATGAAATCAGTTAAAGATGAAATCAGTTAACGATGAAATCAGTTAAATGAAGATGAAATCAGTTAACGATGAAATCAGTTAACGATGAAATCAATTAACGATGAAATCAGTTAAATGAAGATGAAATCAGTTAACGATGAAATCAGTTAAAGATGAAATCAGTTAAATGAAGAATGAAGATGAAATCAGTTAACGATGAAATCAGTTAAATGAAGATGAAATCAGTTAACGATGAAATCAATTAACGATGAAATCAGTTAACGATGAAATCAGTTAACGATGAAATCAGTTAAATGAAGATGAAATCAGTTAAAGATGAAATCAGTTAACGATGAAATCAGTTAACGATGAAATCAGTTAAATGAAGATGAAATCAGTTAACGATGAAATCAGTTAACGATGAAATCAATTAACGATGAAATCAGTTAAATGAAGATGAAATCAGTTAACGATGAAATCAGTTAAAGATGAAATCAGTTAAATGAAGAATGAAGATGAAATCAGTTAACGATGAAATCAGTTAAATGAAGATGAAATCAGTTAACGATGAAATCAATTAACGATGAAATCAGTTAAATGAAGATGAAATCAGTTAACGATGAAATCAGTTAAAGATGAAATCAGTTAAATGAAGAATGAAGATGAAATCAGTTAACGATGAAATCAGTTAACGATGAAATCAGTTAACGATGAAATCAATTAACGATGAAATCAGTTAAATGAAGATGAAATCAGTTAACGATGAAATCAGTTAAAGATGAAATCAGTTAAATGAAGAATGAAGATGAAATCAGTTAACGATGAAATCAGTTAAATGAAGATGAAATCAGTTAACGATGAAATCAGTTAACGATGAAATCAGTTAACGATGAAATCAGTTAACGATGAAATCAATTAAATGAAGATGAAATCAGTTAACGATGAAATCAGTTAAATGAAGATGAAATCAGTTAACGATGAAATCAGTTAAAGATGAAATCAGTTAACGATGAAATCAGTTAACGATGAAATCAGTTAAATGAAGATGAAATCAGTTAACGATGAAATCAGTTAAATGAAGAATGAAAATGAAATCAGTTAAATGAAGATGAAATCAGTTAACGATGAAATCAGTTAACGATGAAATCAGTTAACGATGAAATCAGTTAAATGAAGATGAAATCAGTTAACGATGAAATCAGTTAACAATGAAATCAGTTAAATGAAGATGAAATCAGTTAACGATGAAATCAGTTAACGATGAAATCAGTTAACGATGAAATCAGTTAAATGAAGATGAAATCAGTTAACGATGAAATCAGTTAAATGAAGAATGAAGATGAAATCAGTTAACGATGAAATCAATTAACGATGAAATCAGTTAACGATGAAATCAGTTAAATGAAGATGAAATCAGTTAACGATGAAATCAGTTAACGATGAAATCAGTTAAATGAAGAATGAAAATGAAATCAGTTAACGATGAAATCAATTAACGATGAAATCAGTTAACGATGAAATCAGTTAAATGAAGATGAAATCAGTTAACGATGGAATCAGTTAACGATGAAATCAGTTAAATGAAGATGAAATCAGTTAACGATGAAATCAGTTAACGATGAAATCAGTTAACGATGAAATCAGTTAAATGAAGATGAAATCAGTTAACGATGAAATCAGTTAACGATGAAATCAGTTAACGATGAAATCAATTAAATGAAGATGAAATCAGTTAACGATGAAATCAGTTAAATGAAGAATGAAAATGAAATCAGTTAAATGAAGATGAAATCAGTTAACGATGAAATCAGTTAACGATGAAATCAGTTAAATGAAGATGAAATCAGTTAACGATGAAATCAGTTAACGATGAAATCAGTTAACGATGAAATCAGTTAACGATGAAATCAATTAAATGAAGATGAAATCAGTTAACGATGAAATCAGTTAAATGAAGATGAAATCAGTTAACGATGAAATCAGTTAAAGATGAAATCAGTTAACGATGAAATCAGTTAACGATGAAATCAGTTAACGATGAAATCAGTTAAATGAAGATGAAATCAGTTAACGATGAAATCAGTTAAATGAAGAATGAAAATGAAATCAGTTAAATGAAGATGAAATCAGTTAACGATGAAATCAGTTAACGATGAAATCAGTTAACGAGGAAATCAGTTAAATGAAGATGAAATCAGTTAACGATGAAATCAGTTAACAATGAAATCAGTTAAATGAAGATGAAATCAGTTAACGATGAAATCAGTTAACGATGAAATCAGTTAACGATGAAATCAGTTAAATGAAGATGAAATCAGTTAAAGATGAAATCAGTTAACGATGAAATCAGTTAACGATGAAATCAGTTAAATGAAGATGAAATCAGTTAACGATGAAATCAGTTAACGATGAAATCAATTAACGATGAAATCAGTTAAATGAAGATGAAATCAGTTAACGATGAAATCAGTTAAAGATGAAATCAGTTAAATGAAGAATGAAGATGAAATCAGTTAACGATGAAATCAGTTAACGATGAAATCAGTTAAATGAAGAATGAAAATGAAATCAGTTAACGATGAAATCAATTAACGATGAAATCAGTTAACGATGAAATCAGTTAAATGAAGATGAAATCAGTTAACGATGAAATCAGTTAACGATGAAATCAGTTAAATGAAGATGAAATCAGTTAACGATGAAATCAGTTAACGATGAAATCAGTTAACGATGAAATCAGTTAAATGAAGATGAAATCAGTTAACGATGAAATCAGTTAACGATGAAATCAGTTAACGATGAAATCAATTAAATGAAGATGAAATCAGTTAACGATGAAATCAGTTAACGATGAAATCAGTTAAAGATGAAATCAGTTAAATGAAGAATGAAGATGAAATCAGTTAACGATGAAATCAGTTAAATGAAGATGAAATCAGTTAACGATGAAATCAGTTAACGATGAAATCAGTTAACGATGAAATCAGTTAACGATGAAATCAATTAAATGAAGATGAAATCAGTTAACGATGAAATCAGTTAAATGAAGATGAAATCAGTTAACGATGAAATCAGTTAAAGATGAAATCAGTTAACGATGAAATCAGTTAACGATGAAATCAGTTAAATGAAGATGAAATCAGTTAACGATGAAATCAGTTAAATGAAGAATGAAAATGAAATCAGTTAAATGAAGATGAAATCAGTTAACGATGAAATCAGTTAACGATGAAATCAGTTAACGATGAAATCAGTTAAATGAAGATGAAATCAGTTAACGATGAAATCAGTTAACAATGAAATCAGTTAAATGAAGATGAAATCAGTTAACGATGAAATCAGTTAACGATGAAATCAGTTAACGATGAAATCAGTTAAATGAAGATGAAATCAGTTAACGATGAAATCAGTTAAATGAAGAATGAAGATGAAATCAGTTAACGATGAAATCAATTAACGATGAAATCAGTTAACGATGAAATCAGTTAAATGAAGATGAAATCAGTTAACGATGAAATCAGTTAACGATGAAATCAGTTAAATGAAGAATGAAAATGAAATCAGTTAACGATGAAATCAATTAACGATGAAATCAGTTAACGATGAAATCAGTTAAATGAAGATGAAATCAGTTAACGATGGAATCAGTTAACGATGAAATCAGTTAAATGAAGATGAAATCAGTTAACGATGAAATCAGTTAACGATGAAATCAGTTAACGATGAAATCAGTTAAATGAAGATGAAATCAGTTAACGATGAAATCAGTTAACGATGAAATCAGTTAACGATGAAATCAATTAAATGAAGATGAAATCAGTTAACGATGAAATCAGTTAAATGAAGAATGAAAATGAAATCAGTTAAATGAAGATGAAATCAGTTAACGATGAAATCAGTTAACGATGAAATCAGTTAAATGAAGATGAAATCAGTTAACGATGAAATCAGTTAACGATGAAATCAGTTAACGATGAAATCAGTTAACGATGAAATCAATTAAATGAAGATGAAATCAGTTAACGATGAAATCAGTTAAATGAAGATGAAATCAGTTAACGATGAAATCAGTTAAAGATGAAATCAGTTAACGATGAAATCAGTTAACGATGAAATCAGTTAACGATGAAATCAGTTAAATGAAGATGAAATCAGTTAACGATGAAATCAGTTAAATGAAGAATGAAAATGAAATCAGTTAAATGAAGATGAAATCAGTTAACGATGAAATCAGTTAACGATGAAATCAGTTAACGAGGAAATCAGTTAAATGAAGATGAAATCAGTTAACGATGAAATCAGTTAACAATGAAATCAGTTAAATGAAGATGAAATCAGTTAACGATGAAATCAGTTAACGATGAAATCAGTTAACGATGAAATCAGTTAAATGAAGATGAAATCAGTTAAAGATGAAATCAGTTAACGATGAAATCAGTTAACGATGAAATCAGTTAAATGAAGATGAAATCAGTTAACGATGAAATCAATTAACGATGAAATCAGTTAAATGAAGATGAAATCAGTTAACGATGAAATCAGTTAAAGATGAAATCAGTTAAATGAAGAATGAAGATGAAATCAGTTAACGATGAAATCAATTAACGATGAAATCAGTTAACGATGAAATCAGTTAAATGAAGATGAAATCAGTTAACGATGAAATCAGTTAACGATGAAATCAGTTAAATGAAGAATGAAAATGAAATCAGTTAACGATGAAATCAATTAACGATGAAATCAGTTAACGATGAAATCAGTTAAATGAAGATGAAATCAGTTAACGATGAAATCAGTTAACGATGAAATCAGTTAAATGAAGATGAAATCAGTTAACGATGAAATCAGTTAACGATGAAATCAGTTAACGATGAAATCAGTTAAATGAAGATGAAATCAGTTAACGATGAAATCAGTTAACGATGAAATCAGTTAACGATGAAATCAATTAAATGAAGATGAAATCAGTTAACGATGAAATCAGTTAACGATGAAATCAGTTAAATGAAGATGAAATCAGTTAAATGAAGATGAAATCAGTTAACGATGAAATCAGTTAACGATGAAATCAGTTAAATGAAGATGAAATCAGTTAAAGATGAAATCAGTTAACGATGAAATCAGTTAACGATGAAATCAGTTAACGATGAAATCAGTTAAATGAAGATGAAATCAGTTAACGATGAAATCAGTTAAATGAAGAATGAAAATGAAATCAGTTAAATGAAGATGAAATCAGTTAACGATGAAATCAGTTAACGATGAAATCAGTTAACGATGAAATCAGTTAAATGAAGATGAAATCAGTTAACGATGAAATCAGTTAACAATGAAATCAGTTAAATGAAGATGAAATCAGTTAACGATGAAATCAGTTAACGATGAAATCAGTTAACGATGAAATCAGTTAAATGAAGATGAAATCAGTTAAAGATGAAATCAGTTAACGATGAAATCAGTTAACGGTGAAATCAGTTAAATGAAGATGAAATCAGTTAACGATGAAATCAGTTAACGATGAAATCTATTAACGATGAAATCAGTTAAATGAAGATGAAATCAGTTAACGATGAAATCAGTTAAAGATGAAATCAGTTAAATGAAGAATGAAGATGAAATCAGTTAACGATGAAATCAGTTAAATGAAGATGAAATCAGTTAACGATGAAATCAGTTAACGATGAAATCAGTTAACGATGAAATCAGTTAAATGAAGATGAAATCAGTTAACGATGAAATCAGTTAAATGAAGAATGAAGATGAAATCAGTTAACGATGAAATCAATTAACGATGAAATCAGTTAACGATGAAATCAGTTAAATGAAGATGAAATCAGTTAACGATGAAATCAGTTAACGATGAAATCAGTTAAATGAAGAATGAAAATGAAATCAGTTAACGATGAAATCAATTAACGATGAAATCAGTTAACGATGAAATCAGTTAAATGAAGATGAAATCAGTTAACGATGAAATCAGTTAACGATGAAATCAGTTAAATGAAGATGAAATCAGTTAACGATGAAATCAGTTAACGATGAAATCAGTTAACGATGAAATCAGTTAAATGAAGATGAAATCAGTTAACGATGAAATCAGTTAACGATGAAATCAGTTAACGATGAAATCAATTAAATGAAGATGAAATCAGTTAACGATGAAATCAGTTAACGATGAAATCAGTTAAATGAAGATGAAATCAGTTAAATGAAGATGAAATCAGTTAACGATGAAATCAGTTAACGATGAAATCAGTTAACGATGAAATCAGTTAAATGAAGATGAAATCAGTTAAAGATGAAATCAGTTAACGATGAAATCAGTTAACGATGAAATCAGTTAAATGAAGATGAAATCAGTTAACGATGAAATCAGTTAACGATGAAATCAATTAACGATGAAATCAGTTAAATGAAGATGAAATCAGTTAACGATGAAATCAGTTAAAGATGAAATCAGTTAAATGAAGAATGAAGATGAAATCAGTTAACGATGAAATCAGTTAAATGAAGATGAAATCAGTTAACGATGAAATCAATTAACGATGAAATCAGTTAACGATGAAATCAGTTAACGATGAAATCAGTTAAATGAAGATGAAATCAGTTAAAGATGAAATCAGTTAACGATGAAATCAGTTAACGATGAAATCAGTTAAATGAAGATGAAATCAGTTAACGATGAAATCAGTTAACGATGAAATCAATTAACGATGAAATCAGTTAAATGAAGATGAAATCAGTTAACGATGAAATCAGTTAAAGATGAAATCAGTTAAATGAAGAATGAAGATGAAATCAGTTAACGATGAAATCAGTTAAATGAAGATGAAATCAGTTAACGATGAAATCAATTAACGATGAAATCAGTTAACGATGAAATCAATTAACGATGAAATCAGTTAAATGAAGATGAAATCAGTTAACGATGAAATCAGTTAAAGATGAAATCAGTTAAATGAAGAATGAAGATGAAATCAGTTAACGATGAAATCAGTTAACGATGAAATCAGTTAACGATGAAATCAATTAACGATGAAATCAGTTAAATGAAGATGAAATCAGTTAACGATGAAATCAGTTAAAGATGAAATCAGTTAAATGAAGAATGAAGATGAAATCAGTTAACGATGAAATCAGTTAAATGAAGATGAAATCAGTTAACGATGAAATCAGTTAACGATGAAATCAGTTAACGATGAAATCAGTTAACGATGAAATCAATTAAATGAAGATGAAATCAGTTAACGATGAAATCAGTTAAATGAAGATGAAATCAGTTAACGATGAAATCAGTTAAAGATGAAATCAGTTAACGATGAAATCAGTTAACGATGAAATCAGTTAAATGAAGATGAAATCAGTTAACGATGAAATCAGTTAAATGAAGAATGAAAATGAAATCAGTTAAATGAAGATGAAATCAGTTAACGATGAAATCAGTTAACGATGAAATCAGTTAACGATGAAATCAGTTAAATGAAGATGAAATCAGTTAACGATGAAATCAGTTAACAATGAAATCAGTTAAATGAAGATGAAATCAGTTAACGATGAAATCAGTTAACGATGAAATCAGTTAACGATGAAATCAGTTAAATGAAGAATGAAGATGAAATCAGTTAACGATGAAATCAATTAACGATGAAATCAGTTAACGATGAAATCAGTTAAATGAAGATGAAATCAGTTAACGATGAAATCAGTTAACGATGAAATCAGTTAAATGAAGAATGAAAATGAAATCAGTTAACGATGAAATCAGTTAAATGAAGAATGAAAATGAAATCAGTTAAATGAAGATGAAATCAGTTAACGATGAAATCAGTTAACGATGAAATCAGTTAAATGAAGATGAAATCAGTTAACGATGAAATCAGTTAACGATGAAATCAGTTAACGATGAAATCAGTTAACGATGAAATCAATTAAATGAAGATGAAATCAGTTAACGATGAAATCAGTTAAATGAAGATGAAATCAGTTAACGATGAAATCAGTTAAAGATGAAATCAGTTAACGATGAAATCAGTTAACGATGAAATCAGTTAACGATGAAATCAGTTAAATGAAGATGAAATCAGTTAACGATGAAATCAGTTAACGATGAAATCAGTTAACGAGGAAATCAGTTAAATGAAGATGAAATCAGTTAACGATGAAATCAGTTAACAATGAAATCAGTTAAATGAAGATGAAATCAGTTAACGATGAAATCAGTTAACGATGAAATCAGTTAACGATGAAATCAGTTAAATGAAGATGAAATCAGTTAAAGATGAAATCAGTTAACGATGAAATCAGTTAACGATGAAATCAGTTAAATGAAGATGAAATCAGTTAACGATGAAATCAGTTAACGATGAAATCAATTAACGATGAAATCAGTTAAATGAAGATGAAATCAGTTAACGATGAAATCAGTTAAAGATGAAATCAGTTAAATGAAGAATGAAGATGAAATCAGTTAACGATGAAATCAATTAACGATGAAATCAGTTAACGATGAAATCAGTTAAATGAAGATGAAATCAGTTAACGATGAAATCAGTTAACGATGAAATCAGTTAAATGAAGAATGAAAATGAAATCAGTTAACGATGAAATCAATTAACGATGAAATCAGTTAACGATGAAATCAGTTAAATGAAGATGAAATCAGTTAACGATGAAATCAGTTAACGATGAAATCAGTTAAATGAAGATGAAATCAGTTAACGATGAAATCAGTTAATGATGAAATCAGTTAACGATGAAATCAGTTAAATGAAGATGAAATCAGTTAACGATGAAATCAGTTAACGATGAAATCAGTTAACGATGAAATCAATTAAATGAAGATGAAATCAGTTAACGATGAAATCAGTTAACGATGAAATCAGTTAAATGAAGATGAAATCAGTTAAATGAAGATGAAATCAGTTAAATGAAGATGAAATCAGTTAACGATGAAATCAGTTAACGATGAAATCAGTTAAATGAAGATGAAATCAGTTAAAGATGAAATCAGTTAACGATGAAATCAGTTAACGATGAAATCAGTTAAATGAAGATGAAATCAGTTAACGATGAAATCAGTTAACGATGAAATCAATTAACGATGAAATCAGTTAAATGAAGATGAAATCAGTTAACGATGAAATCAGTTAAAGATGAAATCAGTTAAATGAAGAATGAAGATGAAATCAGTTAACGATGAAATCAGTTAAATGAAGATGAAATCAGTTAACGATGAAATCAATTAACGATGAAATCAGTTAACGATGAAATCAATTAACGATGAAATCAGTTAAATGAAGATGAAATCAGTTAACGATGAAATCAGTTAACGATGAAATCAGTTAACGATGAAATCAATTAACGATGAAATCAGTTAAATGAAGATGAAATCAGTTAACGATGAAATCAGTTAAAGATGAAATCAGTTAAATGAAGAATGAAGATGAAATCAGTTAACGATGAAATCAGTTAAATGAAGATGAAATCAGTTAACGATGAAATCAATTAACGATGAAATCAGTTAACGATGAAATCAATTAACGATGAAATCAGTTAAATGAAGATGAAATCAGTTAACGATGAAATCAGTTAAAGATGAAATCAGTTAAATGAAGAATGAAGATGAAATCAGTTAACGATGAAATCAGTTAAATGAAGATGAAATCAGTTAACGATGAAATCAATTAACGATGAAATCAGTTAACGATGAAATCAATTAACGATGAAATCAGTTAAATGAAGATGAAATCAGTTAACGATGAAATCAGTTAAAGATGAAATCAGTTAAATGAAGAATGAAGATGAAATCAGTTAACGATGAAATCAGTTAAATGAAGATGAAATCAGTTAACGATGAAATCAATTAACGATGAAATCAGTTAACGATGAAATCAATTAACGATGAAATCAGTTAAATGAAGATGAAATCAGTTAACGATGAAATCAGTTAACGATGAAATCAGTTAACGATGAAATCAATTAACGATGAAATCAGTTAAATGAAGATGAAATCAGTTAACGATGAAATCAGTTAAAGATGAAATCAGTTAAATGAAGAATGAAGATGAAATCAGTTAACGATGAAATCAGTTAAATGAAGATGAAATCAGTTAACGATGAAATCAGTTAACGATGAAATCAGTTAACGATGAAATCAGTTAAATGAAGATGAAATCAGTTAACGATGAAATCAGTTAAATGAAGAATGAAGATGAAATCAGTTAACGATGAAATCAATTAACGATGAAATCAGTTAACGATGAAATCAGTTAAATGAAGATGAAATCAGTTAACGATGAAATCAGTTAACGATGAAATCAGTTAAATGAAGAATGAAAATGAAATCAGTTAACGATGAAATCAATTAACGATGAAATCAGTTAACGATGAAATCAGTTAAATGAAGATGAAATCAGTTAACGATGAAATCAGTTAACGATGAAATCAGTTAAATGAAGATGAAATCAGTTAACGATGAAATCAGTTAACGATGAAATCAGTTAACGATGAAATCAGTTAAATGAAGATGAAATCAGTTAACGATGAAATCAGTTAACGATGAAATCAGTTAACGATGAAATCAATTAAATGAAGATGAAATCAGTTAACGATGAAATCAGTTAAATGAAGAATGAAAATGAAATCAGTTAAATGAAGATGAAATCAGTTAACGATGAAATCAGTTAACGATGAAATCAGTTAAATGAAGATGAAATCAGTTAACGATGAAATCAGTTAACGATGAAATCAGTTAACGATGAAATCAATTAAATGAAGATGAAATCAGTTAACGATGAAATCAGTTAAATGAAGATGAAATCAGTTAACGATGAAATCAGTTAAAGATGAAATCAGTTAACGATGAAATCAGTTAACGATGAAATCAGTTAAATGAAGATGAAATCAGTTAACGATGAAATCAGTTAAATGAAGAATGAAAATGAAATCAGTTAAATGAAGATGAAATCAGTTAACGATGAAATCAGTTAACGATGAAATCAGTTAACGATGAAATCAGTTAAATGAAGATGAAATCAGTTAACGATGAAATCAGTTAACAATGAAATCAGTTAAATGAAGATGAAATCAGTTAACGATGAAATCAGTTAACGATGAAATCAGTTAACGATGAAATCAGTTAAATGAAGATGAAATCAGTTAACGATGAAATCAGTTAAATGAAGAATGAAGATGAAATCAGTTAACGATGAAATCAATTAACGATGAAATCAGTTAACGATGAAATCAGTTAAATGAAGATGAAATCAGTTAACGATGAAATCAGTTAACGATGAAATCAGTTAAATGAAGAATGAAAATGAAATCAGTTAACGATGAAATCAATTAAATGAAGAATGAAAATGAAATCAATTAAATGAAGATGAAATCAGTTAACGATGAAATCAGTTAAATGAAGAATGAAAATGAAATCAGTTAAATGAAGATGAAATCAGTTAACGATGAAATCAGTTAACGATGAAATCAGTTAAATGAAGATGAAATCAGTTAACGATGAAATCAGTTAACGATGAAATCAGTTAACGATGAAATCAGTTAACGATGAAATCAGTTAAATGAAGAATGAAAATGAAATCAGTTAACGATGAAATCAATTAACGATGAAATCAGTTAACGATGAAATCAGTTAAATGAAGATGAAATCAGTTAACGATGAAATCAGTTAAATGAAGATGAAATCAGTTAACGATGAAATCAGTTAACGATGAAATCAGTTAACGATGAAATCAATTAAATGAAGATGAAATCAGTTAACGATGAAATCAGTTAAATGAAGAATGAAAATGAAATCAGTTAAATGAAGATGAAATCAGTTAACGATGAAATCAGTTAACGATGAAATCAGTTAAATGAAGATGAAATCAGTTAACGATGAAATCAGTTAACGATGAAATCAGTTAACGATGAAATCAATTAAATGAAGATGAAATCAGTTAACGATGAAATCAGTTAAATGAAGATGAAATCAGTTAACGATGAAATCAGTTAAAGATGAAATCAGTTAAATGAAGATGAAATCAGTTAACGATGAAATCAGTTAAATGAAGAATGAAAATGAAATCAGTTAAATGAAGATGAAATCAGTTAACGATGAAATCAGTTAACGATGAAATCAGTTAACGATGAAATCAGTTAAATGAAGATGAAATCAGTTAACGATGAAATCAGTTAAATGAAGAATGAAAATGAAATCAGTTAAATGAAGATGAAATCAGTTAACGATGAAATCAGTTAACGAGGAAATCAGTTAAATGAAGATGAAATCAGTTAACGATGAAATCAGTTAACAATGAAATCAGTTAAATGAAGATGAAATCAGTTAACGATGAAATCAGTTAACGATGAAATCAGTTAACGATGAAATCAGTTAAATGAAGATGAAATCAGTTAAAGATGAAATCAGTTAACGATGAAATCAGTTAACGATGAAATCAGTTAAATGAAGATGAAATCAGTTAACGATGAAATCAGTTAACGATGAAATCAATTAACGATGAAATCAGTTAAATGAAGATGAAATCAGTTAACGATGAAATCAGTTAAAGATGAAATCAGTTAAATGAAGAATGAAGATGAAATCAGTTAACGATGAAATCAATTAACGATGAAATCAGTTAACGATGAAATCAGTTAAATGAAGATGAAATCAGTTAACGATGAAATCAGTTAACGATGAAATCAGTTAAATGAAGAATGAAAATGAAATCAGTTAACGATGAAATCAATTAACGATGAAATCAGTTAACGATGAAATCAGTTAAATGAAGATGAAATCAGTTAACGATGAAATCAGTTAACGATGAAATCAGTTAAATGAAGATGAAATCAGTTAACGATGAAATCAGTTAACGATGAAATCAGTTAACGATGAAATCAGTTAAATGAAGATGAAATCAGTTAACGATGAAATCAGTTAACGATGAAATCAGTTAACGATGAAATCAATTAAATGAAGATGAAATCAGTTAACGATGAAATCAGTTAACGATGAAATCAGTTAAATGAAGATGAAATCAGTTAAATGAAGATGAAATCAGTTAACGATGAAATCAGTTAACGATGAAATCAGTTAACGATGAAATCAGTTAAATGAAGATGAAATCAGTTAAAGATGAAATCAGTTAACGATGAAATCAGTTAACGATGAAATCAGTTAAATGAAGATGAAATCAGTTAACGATGAAATCAGTTAACGATGAAATCAATTAACGATGAAATCAGTTAAATGAAGATGAAATCAGTTAACGATGAAATCAGTTAAAGATGAAATCAGTTAAATGAAGAATGAAGATGAAATCAGTTAACGATGAAATCAGTTAAATGAAGATGAAATCAGTTAACGATGAAATCAATTAACGATGAAATCAGTTAACGATGAAATCAATTAACGATGAAATCAGTTAAATGAAGATGAAATCAGTTAACGATGAAATCAGTTAAAGATGAAATCAGTTAAATGAAGAATGAAGATGAAATCAGTTAACGATGAAATCAGTTAAATGAAGATGAAATCAGTTAACGATGAAATCAATTAACGATGAAATCAGTTAACGATGAAATCAATTAACGATGAAATCAGTTAAATGAAGATGAAATCAGTTAACGATGAAATCAGTTAAAGATGAAATCAGTTAAATGAAGAATGAAGATGAAATCAGTTAACGATGAAATCAGTTAAATGAAGATGAAATCAGTTAACGATGAAATCAATTAACGATGAAATCAGTTAACGATGAAATCAATTAACGATGAAATCAGTTAAATGAAGATGAAATCAGTTAACGATGAAATCAGTTAACGATGAAATCAGTTAACGATGAAATCAATTAACGATGAAATCAGTTAAATGAAGATGAAATCAGTTAACGATGAAATCAGTTAAAGATGAAATCAGTTAAATGAAGAATGAAGATGAAATCAGTTAACGATGAAATCAGTTAAATGAAGATGAAATCAGTTAACGATGAAATCAGTTAACGATGAAATCAGTTAAATGAAGAATGAAAATGAAATCAGTTAACGATGAAATCAATTAACGATGAAATCAGTTAACGATGAAATCAGTTAAATGAAGATGAAATCAGTTAACGATGAAATCAGTTAACGATGAAATCAGTTAAATGAAGATGAAATCAGTTAACGATGAAATCAGTTAACGATGAAATCAGTTAACGATGAAATCAGTTAAATGAAGATGAAATCAGTTAACGATGAAATCAGTTAACGATGAAATCAGTTAACGATGAAATCAATTAAATGAAGATGAAATCAGTTAACGATGAAATCAGTTAAATGAAGAATGAAAATGAAATCAGTTAAATGAAGATGAAATCAGTTAACGATGAAATCAGTTAACGATGAAATCAGTTAAATGAAGATGAAATCAGTTAACGATGAAATCAGTTAACGATGAAATCAGTTAACGATGAAATCAATTAAATGAAGATGAAATCAGTTAACGATGAAATCAGTTAAATGAAGATGAAATCAGTTAACGATGAAATCAGTTAAAGATGAAATCAGTTAACGATGAAATCAGTTAACGATGAAATCAGTTAACGATGAAATCAGTTAAATGAAGATGAAATCAGTTAACGATGAAATCAGTTAAATGAAGAATGAAAATGAAATCAGTTAAATGAAGATGAAATCAGTTAACGATGAAATCAGTTAACGATGAAATCAGTTAACGATGAAATCAGTTAAATGAAGATGAAATCAGTTAACGATGAAATCAGTTAACAATGAAATCAGTTAAATGAAGATGAAATCAGTTAACGATGAAATCAGTTAACGATGAAATCAGTTAACGATGAAATCAGTTAAATGAAGATGAAATCAGTTAACGATGAAATCAGTTAACGATGAAATCAGTTAAATGAAGATGAAATCAGTTAACGATGAAATCAGTTAACGATGAAATCAGTTAAATGAAGATGAAATCAGTTAACGATGAAATCAGTTAACGATGAAATCAGTTAACGATGAAATCAATTAAATGAAGATGAAATCAGTTAACGATGAAATCAATTAAATGAAGATGAAATCAGTTAACGATGAAATCAGTTAACAATGAAATCAGTTAAATGAAGATGAAATCAGTTAACGATGAAATCAGTTAACGATGAAATCAGTTAAAGATGAAATCAGTTCACGATGAAATCAGTTAAATGAAGAATGAAAATGAAATCAGTTAAATGAAGATGAAATCAGTTAACGATGAAATCAGTTAAATGAAGAATGAAAATGAAATCAGTTAAATGAAGATGAAATCAGTTAACGATGAAATCAGTTAAATGAAGATGAAATCAGTTAACGATGAAATCAGTTAACGATGAAATCAATTAAATGAAGATGAAATCAGTTAACGATGAAATCAGTTAAATGAAGAATGAAAATGAAATCAGTTAAATGAAGATGAAATCAGTTAACGATGAAATCAGTTAACGATGAAATCAGTTAAATGAAGATGAAATCAGTTAACGATGAAATCAGTTAACGATGAAATCAGTTAACGATGAAATCAATTAAATGAAGATGAAATCAGTTAACGATGAAATCAGTTAAATGAAGATGAAATCAGTTAACGATGAAATCAGTTAAAGATGAAATCAGTTAACGATGAAATCAGTTAACGATGAAATCAGTTAACGATGAAATCAGTTAAATGAAGATGAAATCAGTTAACGATGAAATCAGTTAAATGAAGAATGAAAATGAAATCAGTTAAATGAAGATGAAATCAGTTAACGATGAAATCAGTTAACGATGAAATCAGTTAACGATGAAATCAGTTAAATGAAGATGAAATCAGTTAACGATGAAATCAGTTAACAATGAAATCAGTTAAATGAAGATGAAATCAGTTAACGATGAAATCAGTTAACGATGAAATCAGTTAACGATGAAATCAGTTAACGATGAAATCAGTTAAATGAAGATGAAATCAGTTAAAGATGAAATCAGTTAACGATGAAATCAGTTAACGATGAAATCAGTTAAATGAAGATGAAATCAGTTAACGATGAAATCAGTTAAAGATGAAATCAGTTAAATGAAGAATGAAGATGAAATCAGTTAACGATGAAATCAGTTAAATGAAGATGAAATCAGTTAACGATGAAATCAATTAACGATGAAATCAGTTAACGATGAAATCAATTAACGATGAAATCAGTTAAATGAAGATGAAATCAGTTAACGATGAAATCAGTTAAAGATGAAATCAGTTAAATGAAGAATGAAGATGAAATCAGTTAACGATGAAATCAGTTAAATGAAGATGAAATCAGTTAACGATGAAATCAGTTAAAGATGAAATCAGTTAACGATGAAATCAGTTAAATGAAGATGAAATCAGTTAACGATGAAATCAGTTAAATGAAGAATGAAGATGAAATCAGTTAACGATGAAATCAATTAACGATGAAATCAGTTAACGATGAAATCAGTTAAATGAAGATGAAATCAGTTAACGATGAAATCAGTTAACGATGAAATCAGTTAAATGAAGAATGAAAATGAAATCAGTTAACGATGAAATCAATTAACGATGAAATCAGTTAACGATGAAATCAGTTAAATGAAGATGAAATCAGTTAACGATGAAATCAGTTAACGATGAAATCAGTTAAATGAAGATGAAATCAGTTAACGATGAAATCAGTTAACGATGAAATCAGTTAACGATGAAATCAGTTAAATGAAGATGAAATCAGTTAACGATGAAATCAGTTAACGATGAAATCAGTTAACGATGAAATCAATTAAATGAAGATGAAATCAGTTAACGATGAAATCAGTTAAATGAAGAATGAAAATGAAATCAGTTAAATGAAGATGAAATCAGTTAACGATGAAATCAGTTAACGATGAAATCAGTTAAATGAAGATGAAATCAGTTAACGATGAAATCAGTTAACGATGAAATCAGTTAACGATGAAATCAATTAAATGAAGATGAAATCAGTTAACGATGAAATCAGTTAAATGAAGATGAAATCAGTTAACGATGAAATCAGTTAAAGATGAAATCAGTTAACGATGAAATCAGTTAACGATGAAATCAGTTAACGATGAAATCAGTTAAATGAAGATGAAATCAGTTAACGATGAAATCAGTTAAATGAAGAATGAAAATGAAATCAGTTAAATGAAGATGAAATCAGTTAACGATGAAATCAGTTAACGATGAAATCAGTTAACGATGAAATCAGTTAAATGAAGATGAAATCAGTTAACGATGAAATCAGTTAACAATGAAATCAGTTAAATGAAGATGAAATCAGTTAACGATGAAATCAGTTAACGATGAAATCAGTTAACGATGAAATCAGTTAAATGAAGATGAAATCAGTTAACGATGAAATCAGTTAACGATGAAATCAGTTAAATGAAGATGAAATCAGTTAACGATGAAATCAGTTAACGATGAAATCAGTTAAATGAAGATGAAATCAGTTAACGATGAAATCAGTTAACGATGAAATCAGTTAACGATGAAATCAATTAAATGAAGATGAAATCAGTTAACGATGAAATCAGTTAAATGAAGATGAAATCAGTTAACGATGAAATCAGTTAAAGATGAAATCAGTTAACGATGAAATCAGTTAACGATGAAATCAGTTAACGATGAAATCAGTTAAATGAAGATGAAATCAGTTAACGATGAAATCAGTTAAATGAAGAATGAAAATGAAATCAGTTAAATGAAGATGAAATCAGTTAACGATGAAATCAGTTAACGATGAAATCAGTTAACGATGAAATCAGTTAAATGAAGAATGAAAATGAAATCAGTTAACGATGAAATCAATTAACGATGAAATCAGTTAACGATGAAATCAGTTAAATGAAGATGAAATCAGTTAACGATGAAATCAGTTAACGATGAAATCAGTTAAATGAAGATGAAATCAGTTAACGATGAAATCAGTTAACGATGAAATCAGTTAACGATGAAATCAGTTAAATGAAGATGAAATCAGTTAACGATGAAATCAGTTAACGATGAAATCAGTTAACGATGAAATCAATTAAATGAAGATGAAATCAGTTAACGATGAAATCAGTTAAATGAAGAATGAAAATGAAATCAGTTAAATGAAGATGAAATCAGTTAACGATGAAATCAGTTAACGATGAAATCAGTTAAATGAAGATGAAATCAGTTAACGATGAAATCAGTTAACGATGAAATCAGTTAACGATGAAATCAATTAAATGAAGATGAAATCAGTTAACGATGAAATCAGTTAAATGAAGATGAAATCAGTTAACGATGAAATCAGTTAAAGATGAAATCAGTTAACGATGAAATCAGTTAACGATGAAATCAGTTAACGATGAAATCAGTTAAATGAAGATGAAATCAGTTAACGATGAAATCAGTTAAAAGAAGAATGAAAATGAAATCAGTTAAATGAAGATGAAATCAGTTAACGATGAAATCAGTTAACGATGAAATCAGTTAACGATGAAATCAGTTAAATGAAGATGAAATCAGTTAACGATGAAATCAGTTAACAATGAAATCAGTTAAATGAAGATGAAATCAGTTAACGATGAAATCAGTTAACGATGAAATCAGTTAACGATGAAATCAGTTAAATGAAGATGAAATCAGTTAACGATGAAATCAGTTAACGATGAAATCAGTTAAATGAAGATGAAATCAGTTAACGATGAAATCAGTTAACGATGAAATCAGTTAAATGAAGATGAAATCAGTTAACGATGAAATCAGTTAACGATGAAATCAGTTAACGATGAAATCAGTTAAATGAAGATGAAATCAGTTAACGATGAAATCAGTTAACGATGAAATCAGTTAACGATGAAATCAATTAAATGAAGATGAAATCAGTTAACGATGAAATCAGTTAACGATGAAATCAGTTAAATGAAGATGAAATCAGTTAAATGAAGATGAAATCAGTTAACGATGAAATCAGTTAACGATGAAATCAGTTAAATGAAGATGAAATCAGTTAAAGATGAAATCAGTTAACGATGAAATCAGTTAACGATGAAATCAGTTAAATGAAGATGAAATCAGTTAACGATGAAATCAGTTAACGATGAAATCAATTAACGATGAAATCAGTTAAATGAAGATGAAATCAGTTAACGATGAAATCAGTTAAAGATGAAATCAGTTAAATGAAGAATGAAGATGAAATCAGTTAACGATGAAATCAGTTAAATGAAGATGAAATCAGTTAACGATGAAATCAATTAACGATGAAATCAGTTAACGATGAA
Source organism: Semicossyphus pulcher (assembly GCF_022749685.1). Classification (NCBI taxonomy): domain Eukaryota; kingdom Metazoa; phylum Chordata; class Actinopteri; order Labriformes; family Labridae; genus Semicossyphus; species Semicossyphus pulcher. The sequence continues at coordinate 781,439 of NW_027211711.1, read as the reverse complement.
ATCAATTAACGATGAAATCAGTTAAATGAAGATGAAATCAGTTAACGATGAAATCAGTTAAAGATGAAATCAGTTAAATGAAGAATGAAGATGAAATCAGTTAACGATGAAATCAGTTAAATGAAGATGAAATCAGTTAACGATGAAATCAATTAACGATGAAATCAGTTAACGATGAAATCAATTAACGATGAAATCAGTTAAATGAAGATGAAATCAGTTAACGATGAAATCAGTTAAAGATGAAATCAGTTAAATGAAGAATGAAGATGAAATCAGTTAACGATGAAATCAGTTAAATGAAGATGAAATCAGTTAACGATGAAATCAATTAACGATGAAATCAGTTAACGATGAAATCAATTAACGATGAAATCAGTTAAATGAAGATGAAATCAGTTAACGATGAAATCAGTTAAAGATGAAATCAGTTAAATGAAGAATGAAGATGAAATCAGTTAACGATGAAATCAGTTAAATGAAGATGAAATCAGTTAACGATGAAATCAGTTAACGATGAAATCAGTTAACGATGAAATCAGTTAAATGAAGATGAAATCAGTTAACGATGAAATCAGTTAAATGAAGAATGAAGATGAAATCAGTTAACGATGAAATCAATTAACGATGAAATCAGTTAAATGAAGATGAAATCAGTTAACGATGAAATCAGTTAACGATGAAATCAGTTAACGATGAAATCAATTAAATGAAGATGAAATCAGTTAACGATGAAATCAGTTAAATGAAGATGAAATCAGTTAACGATGAAATCAGTTAAAGATGAAATCAGTTAACGATGAAATCAGTTAACGATGAAATCAGTTAACGATGAAATCAGTTAAATGAAGATGAAATCAGTTAACGATGAAATCAGTTAAAAGAAGAATGAAAATGAAATCAGTTAAATGAAGATGAAATCAGTTAACGATGAAATCAGTTAACGATGAAATCAGTTAACGATGAAATCAGTTAAATGAAGATGAAATCAGTTAACGATGAAATCAGTTAACAATGAAATCAGTTAAATGAAGATGAAATCAGTTAACGATGAAATCAGTTAACGATGAAATCAGTTAACGATGAAATCAGTTAAATGAAGATGAAATCAGTTAACGATGAAATCAGTTAACGATGAAATCAGTTAAATGAAGATGAAATCAGTTAACGATGAAATCAGTTAACGATGAAATCAGTTAAATGAAGATGAAATCAGTTAACGATGAAATCAGTTAACGATGAAATCAGTTAACGATGAAATCAGTTAAATGAAGATGAAATCAGTTAACGATGAAATCAGTTAACGATGAAATCAGTTAACGATGAAATCAATTAAATGAAGATGAAATCAGTTAACGATGAAATCAGTTAACGATGAAATCAGTTAAATGAAGATGAAATCAGTTAAATGAAGATGAAATCAGTTAACGATGAAATCAGTTAACGATGAAATCAGTTAAATGAAGATGAAATCAGTTAAAGATGAAATCAGTTAACGATGAAATCAGTTAACGATGAAATCAGTTAAATGAAGATGAAATCAGTTAACGATGAAATCAGTTAACGATGAAATCAATTAACGATGAAATCAGTTAAATGAAGATGAAATCAGTTAACGATGAAATCAGTTAACGATGAAATCAGTTAAAGATGAAATCAGTTAAATGAAGAATGAAGATGAAATCAGTTAACGATGAAATCAGTTAAATGAAGATGAAATCAGTTAACGATGAAATCAATTAACGATGAAATCAGTTAACGATGAAATCAATTAACGATGAAATCAGTTAAATGAAGATGAAATCAGTTAACGATGAAATCAGTTAAAGATGAAATCAGTTAAATGAAGAATGAAGATGAAATCAGTTAACGATGAAATCAGTTAAATGAAGATGAAATCAGTTAACGATGAAATCAATTAACGATGAAATCAGTTAACGATGAAATCAATTAACGATGAAATCAGTTAAATGAAGATGAAATCAGTTAACGATGAAATCAGTTAAAGATGAAATCAGTTAAATGAAGAATGAAGATGAAATCAGTTAACGATGAAATCAGTTAAATGAAGATGAAATCAGTTAACGATGAAATCAATTAACGATGAAATCAGTTAACGATGAAATCAATTAACGATGAAATCAGTTAAATGAAGATGAAATCAGTTAACGATGAAATCAGTTAAAGATGAAATCAGTTAAATGAAGAATGAAGATGAAATCAGTTAACGATGAAATCAGTTAAATGAAGATGAAATCAGTTAACGATGAAATCAGTTAACGATGAAATCAGTTAACGATGAAATCAGTTAAATGAAGATGAAATCAGTTAACGATGAAATCAGTTAAATGAAGAATGAAGATGAAATCAGTTAACGATGAAATCAATTAACGATGAAATCAGTTAACGATGAAATCAGTTAAATGAAGATGAAATCAGTTAACGATGAAATCAGTTAACGATGAAATCAGTTAAATGAAGAATGAAAATGAAATCAGTTAACGATGAAATCAATTAACGATGAAATCAGTTAACGATGAAATCAGTTAAATGAAGATGAAATCAGTTAACGATGAAATCAGTTAACGATGAAATCAGTTAAATGAAGATGAAATCAGTTAACGATGAATTCAGTTAACGATGAAATCAGTTAACGATGAAATCAGTTAAATGAAGATGAAATCAGTTAACGATGAAATCAGTTAACGATGAAATCAGTTAACGATGAAATCAATTAAATGAAGATGAAATCAGTTAACGATGAAATCAGTTAAATGAAGAATGAAAATGAAATCAGTTAAATGAAGATGAAATCAGTTAACGATGAAATCAGTTAACGATGAAATCAGTTAAATGAAGATGAAATCAGTTAACGATGAAATCAGTTAACGATGAAATCAGTTAACGATGAAATCAATTAAATGAAGATGAAATCAGTTAACGATGAAATCAGTTAAATGAAGATGAAATCAGTTAACGATGAAATCAGTTAAAGATGAAATCAGTTAACGATGAAATCAGTTAACGATGAAATCAGTTAAATGAAGATGAAATCAGTTAACGATGAAATCAGTTAAATGAAGAATGAAAATGAAATCAGTTAAATGAAGATGAAATCAGTTAACGATGAAATCAGTTAACGATGAAATCAGTTAACGATGAAATCAGTTAAATGAAGATGAAATCAGTTAACGATGAAATCAGTTAACAATGAAATCAGTTAAATGAAGATGAAATCAGTTAACGATGAAATCAGTTAACGATGAAATCAGTTAACGATGAAATCAGTTAAATGAAGATGAAATCAGTTAACGATGAAATCAGTTAACGATGAAATCAGTTAAATGAAGATGAAATCAGTTAACGATGAAATCAGTTAACGATGAAATCAGTTAACGATGAAATCAGTTAAATGAAGATGAAATCAGTTAACGATGAAATCAGTTAAATGAAGAATGAAAATGAAATCAGTTAAATGAAGATGAAATCAGTTAACGATGAAATCAGTTAACGATGAAATCAGTTAACGATGAAATCAGTTAAATGAAGAATGAAAATGAAATCAGTTAACGATGAAATCAATTAACGATGAAATCAGTTAACGATGAAATCAGTTAAATGAAGATGAAATCAGTTAACGATGAAATCAGTTAACGATGAAATCAGTTAAATGAAGATGAAATCAGTTAACGATGAAATCAGTTAACGATGAAATCAATTAAATGAAGATGAAATCAGTTAACGATGAAATCAGTTAAATGAAGAATGAAAATGAAATCAGTTAAATGAAGATGAAATCAGTTAACGATGAAATCAGTTAACGATGAAATCAGTTAAATGAAGATGAAATCAGTTAACGATGAAATCAGTTAACGATGAAATCAGTTAACGATGAAATCAGTTAAATGAAGAATGAAAATGAAATCAGTTAAATGAAGATGAAATCAGTTAACGATGAAATCAGTTAAAGATGAAATCAGTTAACGATGAAATCAGTTAACGATGAAATCAGTTAACGATGAAATCAGTTAAATGAAGATGAAATCAGTTAACGATGAAATCAGTTAAATGAAGAATGAAAATGAAATCAGTTAAATGAAGATGAAATCAGTTAACGATGAAATCAGTTAACGATGAAATCAGTTAAATGAAGATGAAATCAGTTAACGATGAAATCAGTTAACAATGAAATCAGTTAAATGAAGATGAAATCAGTTAACGATGAAATCAGTTAACGATGAAATCAGTTAACGATGAAATCAGTTAACGATGAAATCAGTTAAATGAAGATGAAATCAGTTAAAGATGAAATCAGTTAACGATGAAATCAGTTAACGATGAAATCAGTTAAATGAAGATGAAATCAGTTAACGATGAAATCAGTTAACGATGAAATCAATTAACGATGAAATCAGTTAAATGAAGATGAAATCAGTTAACGATGAAATCAGTTAAAGATGAAATCAGTTAAATGAAGAATGAAGATGAAATCAGTTAACGATGAAATCAGTTAAATGAAGATGAAATCAGTTAACGATGAAATCAGTTAACGATGAAATCAGTTAACGATGAAATCAGTTAAATGAAGATGAAATCAGTTAACGATGAAATCAGTTAAATGAAGAATGAAGATGAAATCAGTTAACGATGAAATCAATTAACGATGAAATCAGTTAACGATGAAATCAGTTAAATGAAGATGAAATCAGTTAACGATGAAATCAGTTAACGATGAAATCAGTTAAATGAAGAATGAAAATGAAATCAGTTAACGATGAAATCAATTAACGATGAAATCAGTTAACGATGAAATCAGTTAAATGAAGATGAAATCAGTTAACGATGAAATCAGTTAACGATGAAATCAGTTAAATGAAGATGAAATCAGTTAACGATGAAATCAGTTAACGATGAAATCAGTTAACGATGAAATCAGTTAAATGAAGATGAAATCAGTTAACGATGAAATCAGTTAACGATGAAATCAGTTAACGATGAAATCAATTAAATGAAGATGAAATCAGTTAACGATGAAATCAGTTAACGATGAAATCAATTAACGATGAAATCAGTTAAATGAAGATGAAATCAGTTAACGATGAAATCAGTTAAAGATGAAATCAGTTAAATGAAGAATGAAGATGAAATCAGTTAACGATGAAATCAGTTAAACGAAGATGAAATCAGTTAACGATGAAATCAATTAACGATGAAATCAGTTAACGATGAAATCAATTAACGATGAAATCAGTTAAATGAAGATGAAATCAGTTAACGATGAAATCAGTTAAAGATGAAATCAGTTAAATGAAGAATGAAGATGAAATCAGTTAACGATGAAATCAGTTAAATGAAGATGAAATCAGTTAACGATGAAATCAATTAACGATGAAATCAGTTAACGATGAAATCAATTAACGATGAAATCAGTTAAATGAAGATGAAATCAGTTAACGATGAAATCAGTTAAAGATGAAATCAGTTAAATGAAGAATGAAGATGAAATCAGTTAACGATGAAATCAGTTAAATGAAGATGAAATCAGTTAACGATGAAATCAATTAACGATGAAATCAGTTAACGATGAAATCAATTAACGATGAAATCAGTTAAATGAAGATGAAATCAGTTAACGATGAAATCAGTTAAAGATGAAATCAGTTAAATGAAGAATGAAGATGAAATCAGTTAACGATGAAATCAGTTAAATGAAGATGAAATCAGTTAACGATGAAATCAGTTAACGATGAAATCAGTTAACGATGAAATCAGTTAAATGAAGATGAAATCAGTTAACGATGAAATCAGTTAAATGAAGAATGAAGATGAAATCAGTTAACGATGAAATCAATTAACGATGAAATCAGTTAACGATGAAATCAGTTAAATGAAGATGAAATCAGTTAACGATGAAATCAGTTAACGATGAAATCAGTTAAATGAAGAATGAAAATGAAATCAGTTAACGATGAAATCAATTAACGATGAAATCAGTTAACGATGAAATCAGTTAAATGAAGATGAAATCAGTTAACGATGAAATCAGTTAACGATGAAATCAGTTAAATGAAGATGAAATCAGTTAACGATGAAATCAGTTAACGATGAAATCAGTTAACGATGAAATCAGTTAAATGAAGATGAAATCAGTTAACGATGAAATCAGTTAACGATGAAATCAGTTAACGATGAAATCAATTAAATGAAGATGAAATCAGTTAACGATGAAATCAGTTAAATGAAGAATGAAAATGAAATCAGTTAAATGAAGATGAAATCAGTTAACGATGAAATCAGTTAACGATGAAATCAGTTAAATGAAGATGAAATCAGTTAACGATGAAATCAGTTATCGATGAAATCAGTTAACGATGAAATCAATTAAATGAAGATGAAATCAGTTAACGATGAAATCAGTTAAATGAAGATGAAATCAGTTAACGATGAAATCAGTTAAAGATGAAATCAGTTAACGATGAAATCAGTTAACGATGAAATCAGTTAACGATGAAATCAGTTAAATGAAGATGAAATCAGTTAACGATGAAATCAGTTAAATGAAGAATGAAAATGAAATCAGTTAAATGAAGATGAAATCAGTTAACGATGAAATCAGTTAACGATGAAATCAGTTAACGATGAAATCAGTTAAATGAAGATGAAATCAGTTAACGATGAAATCAGTTAACAATGAAATCAGTTAAATGAAGATGAAATCAGTTAACGATGAAATCAGTTAACGATGAAATCAGTTAACGATGAAATCAGTTAACGATGAAATCAGTTAAATGAAGATGAAATCAGTTAACGATGAAATCAGTTAACGATGAAATCAGTTAAATGAAGATGAAATCAGTTAACGATGAAATCAGTTAACGATGAAATCAGTTAAATGAAGATGAAATCAGTTAACGATGAAATCAGTTAACGATGAAATCAGTTAACGATGAAATCAATTAAATGAAGATGAAATCAGTTAACGATGAAATCAGTTAAATGAAGATGAAATCAGTTAACGATGAAATCAGTTAAAGATGAAATCAGTTAACGATGAAATCAGTTAACGATGAAATCAGTTAAATGAAGATGAAATCAGTTAACGATGAAATCAGTTAAATGAAGAATGAAAATGAAATCAGTTAAATGAAGATGAAATCAGTTAACGATGAAATCAGTTAACGATGAAATCAGTTAACGATGAAATCAGTTAAATGAAGATGAAATCAGTTAACGATGAAATCAGTTAACAATGAAATCAGTTAAATGAAGATGAAATCAGTTAACGATGAAATCAGTTAACGATGAAATCAGTTAACGATGAAATCAGTTAAATGAAGATGAAATCAGTTAAATGAAGATGAAATCAGTTAACGATGAAATCAGTTAACGATGAAATCAGTTAAATGAAGATGAAATCAGTTAAAGATGAAATCAGTTAACGATGAAATCAGTTAACGATGAAATCAGTTAAATGAAGATGAAATCAGTTAACGATGAAATCAGTTAACGATGAAATCAATTAACGATGAAATCAGTTAAATGAAGATGAAATCAGTTAACGATGAAATCAGTTAAAGATGAAATCAGTTAAATGAAGAATGAAGATGAAATCAGTTAACGATGAAATCAGTTAAATGAAGATGAAATCAGTTAACGATGAAATCAATTAACGATGAAATCAGTTAACGATGAAATCAATTAACGATGAAATCAGTTAAATGAAGATGAAATCAGTTAACGATGAAATCAGTTAAAGATGAAATCAGTTAAATGAAGAATGAAGATGAAATCAGTTAACGATGAAATCAGTTAAATGAAGATGAAATCAGTTAACGATGAAATCAATTAACGATGAAATCAGTTAACGATGAAATCAATTAACGATGAAATCAGTTAAATGAAGATGAAATCAGTTAACGATGAAATCAGTTAAAGATGAAATCAGTTAAATGAAGAATGAAGATGAAATCAGTTAACGATGAAATCAGTTAAATGAAGATGAAATCAGTTAACGATGAAATCAATTAACGATGAAATCAGTTAACGATGAAATCAATTAACGATGAAATCAGTTAAATGAAGATGAAATCAGTTAACGATGAAATCAGTTAAAGATGAAATCAGTTAAATGAAGAATGAAGATGAAATCAGTTAACGATGAAATCAGTTAAATGAAGATGAAATCAGTTAACGATGAAATCAGTTAACGATGAAATCAGTTAACGATGAAATCAGTTAAATGAAGATGAAATCAGTTAACGATGAAATCAGTTAAATGAAGAATGAAGATGAAATCAGTTAACGATGAAATCAATTAACGATGAAATCAGTTAACGATGAAATCAGTTAAATGAAGATGAAATCAGTTAACGATGAAATCAGTTAACGATGAAATCAGTTAAATGAAGAATGAAAATGAAATCAGTTAACGATGAAATCAATTAACGATGAAATCAGTTAACGATGAAATCAGTTAAATGAAGATGAAATCAGTTAACGATGAAATCAGTTAACGATGAAATCAGTTAAATGAAGATGAAATCAGTTAACGATGAAATCAGTTAACGATGAAATCAGTTAACGATGAAATCAATTAAATGAAGATGAAATCAGTTAACGATGAAATCAGTTAAATGAAGAATGAAAATGAAATCAGTTAAATGAAGATGAAATCAGTTAACGATGAAATCAGTTAACGATGAAATCAGTTAAATGAAGATGAAATCAGTTAACGATGAAATCAGTTATCGATGAAATCAGTTAACGATGAAATCAATTAAATGAAGATGAAATCAGTTAACGATGAAATCAGTTAAATGAAGATGAAATCAGTTAACGATGAAATCAGTTAAAGATGAAATCAGTTAACGATGAAATCAGTTAACGATGAAATCAGTTAACGATGAAATCAGTTAAATGAAGATGAAATCAGTTAACGATGAAATCAGTTAAATGAAGAATGAAAATGAAATCAGTTAAATGAAGATGAAATCAGTTAACGATGAAATCAGTTAACGATGAAATCAGTTAACGATGAAATCAGTTAAATGAAGATGAAATCAGTTAACGATGAAATCAGTTAACAATGAAATCAGTTAAATGAAGATGAAATCAGTTAACGATGAAATCAGTTAACGATGAAATCAGTTAACGATGAAATCAGTTAACGATGAAATCAGTTAAATGAAGATGAAATCAGTTAACGATGAAATCAGTTAACGATGAAATCAGTTAAATGAAGATGAAATCAGTTAACGATGAAATCAGTTAACGATGAAATCAGTTAAATGAAGATGAAATCAGTTAACGATGAAATCAGTTAACGATGAAATCAGTTAACGATGAAATCAATTAAATGAAGATGAAATCAGTTAACGATGAAATCAGTTAAATGAAGATGAAATCAGTTAACGATGAAATCAGTTAAAGATGAAATCAGTTAACGATGAAATCAGTTAAATGAAGATGAAATCAGTTAACGATGAAATCAGTTAAATGAAGAATGAAAATGAAATCAGTTAAATGAAGATGAAATCAGTTAACGATGAAATCAGTTAACGATGAAATCAGTTAACGATGAAATCAGTTAAATGAAGATGAAATCAGTTAACGATGAAATCAGTTAACAATGAAATCAGTTAAATGAAGATGAAATCAGTTAACGATGAAATCAGTTAACGATGAAATCAGTTAACGATGAAATCAGTTAAATGAAGATGAAATCAGTTAAAGATGAAATCAGTTAACGATGAAATCAGTTAACGATGAAATCAGTTAACGATGAAATCAGTTAAATGAAGATGAAATCAGTTAACGATGAAATCAGTTAACGATGAAATCAGTTAACGATGAAATCAATTAACGATGAAATCAGTTAAATGAAGATGAAATCAGTTAACGATGAAATCAGTTAAAGATGAAATCAGTTAAATGAAGAATGAAGATGAAATCAGTTAACGATGAAATCAGTTAAATGAAGATGAAATCAGTTAACGATGAAATCAGTTAACGATGAAATCAGTTAAATGAAGAATGAAGATGAAATCAGTTAACGATGAAATCAATTAACGATGAAATCAGTTAACGATGAAATCAGTTAAATGAAGATGAAATCAGTTAACGATGAAATCAGTTAACGATGAAATCAGTTAAATGAAGAATGAAAATGAAATCAGTTAACGATGAAATCAATTAACGATGAAATCAGTTAACGATGAAATCAGTTAAATGAAGATGAAATCAGTTAACGATGAAATCAGTTAACGATGAAATCAGTTAAATGAAGATGAAATCAGTTAACGATGAAATCAGTTAACGATGAAATCAGTTAACGATGAAATCAATTAAATGAAGATGAAATCAGTTAACGATGAAATCAGTTAACGATGAAATCAGTTAAATGAAGATGAAATCAGTTAAAGATGAAATCAGTTAACGATGAAATCAGTTAACGATGAAATCAGTTAAATGAAGATGAAATCAGTTAACGATGAAATCAGTTAACGATGAAATCAATTAACGATGAAATCAGTTAAATGAAGATGAAATCAGTTAACGATGAAATCAGTTAAAGATGAAATCAGTTAAATGAAGAATGAAGATGAAATCAGTTAACGATGAAATCAGTTAAATGAAGATGAAATCAGTTAACGATGAAATCAGTTAACGATGAAATCAGTTAAATGAAGATGAAATCAGTTAACGATGAAATCAGTTAAATGAAGAATGAAGATGAAATCAGTTAACGATGAAATCAATTAACGATGAAATCAGTTAACGATGAAATCAGTTAAATGAAGATGAAATCAGTTAACGATGAAATCAGTTAACGATGAAATCAGTTAAATGAAGAATGAAAATGAAATCAGTTAACGATGAAATCAATTAACGATGAAATCAGTTAACGATGAAATCAGTTAAATGAAGATGAAATCAGTTAACGATGAAATCAGTTAACGATGAAATCAGTTAAATGAAGATGAAATCAGTTAACGATGAAATCAGTTAACGATGAAATCAGTTAACGATGAAATCAGTTAAATGAAGATGAAATCAGTTAACGATGAAATCAGTTAACGATGAAATCAGTTAACGATGAAATCAATTAAATGAAGATGAAATCAGTTAACGATGAAATCAGTTAACGATGAAATCAGTTAAATGAAGATGAAATCAGTTAAATGAAGATGAAATCAGTTAACGATGAAATCAGTTAACGATGAAATCAGTTAACGATGAAATCAGTTAAATGAAGATGAAATCAGTTAAAGATGAAATCAGTTAACGATGAAATCAGTTAAATGAAGATGAAATCAGTTAACGATGAAATCAGTTAACGATGAAATCAATTAACGATGAAATCAGTTAAATGAAGATGAAATCAGTTAACGATGAAATCAGTTAAAGATGAAATCAGTTAAATGAAGAATGAAGATGAAATCAGTTAACGATGAAATCAGTTAAATGAAGATGAAATCAGTTAACGATGAAATCAATTAACGATGAAATCAGTTAACGATGAAATCAATTAACGATGAAATCAGTTAAATGAAGATGAAATCAGTTAACGATGAAATCAGTTAAAGATGAAATCAGTTAAATGAAGAATGAAGATGAAATCAGTTAACGATGAAATCAGTTAACGATGAAATCAGTTAACGATGAAATCAATTAACGATGAAATCAGTTAAATGAAGATGAAATCAGTTAACGATGAAATCAATTAACGATGAAATCAGTTAACGATGAAATCAGTTAAATGAAGATGAAATCAGTTAACGATGAAATCAGTTAACGATGAAATCAGTTAAATGAAGAATGAAAATGAAATCAGTTAACGATGAAATCAATTAACGATGAAATCAGTTAACGATGAAATCAGTTAAATGAAGATGAAATCAGTTAACGATGAAATCAGTTAACGATGAAATCAGTTAAATGAAGATGAAATCAGTTAACGATGAAATCAGTTAACAATGAAATCAGTTAAATGAAGATGAAATCAGTTAACGATGAAATCAGTTAACGATGAAATCAGTTAAATGAAGATGAAATCAGTTAACGATGAAATCAGTTAAATGAAGAATGAAAATGAAATCAGTTAAATGAAGATGAAATCAGTTAACGATGAAATCAGTTAACGATGAAATCAGTTAACGATGAAATCAGTTAAATGAAGATGAAATCAGTTAACGATGAAATCAGTTAACGATGAAATCAGTTAACGATGAAATCAGTTAACGATGAAATCAGTTAAATGAAGATGAAATCAGTTAACGATGAAATCAGTTAAATGAAGATGAAATCAGTTAACGATGAAATCAGTTAACGATGAAATCAGTTAAATGAAGAATGAAAATGAAATCAGTTAACGATGAAATCAATTAACGATGAAATCAGTTAACGATGAAATCAGTTAAATGAAGATGAAATCAGTTAACGATGAAATCAGTTAACGATGAAATCAGTTAAATGAAGATGAAATCAGTTAACGATGAAATCAGTTAACGATGAAATCAATTAAATGAAGATGAAATCAGTTAACGATGAAATCAGTTAAATGAAGAATGAAAATGAAATCAGTTAAATGAAGATGAAATCAGTTAACGATGAAATCAGTTAACGATGAAATCAGTTAAATGAAGATGAAATCAGTTAACGATGAAATCAGTTAAATGAAGATGAAATCAGTTAACGATGAAATCAATTAAATGAAGATGAAATCAGTTAACGATGAAATCAGTTAAATGAAGATGAAATCAGTTAACGATGAAATCAGTTAAAGATGAAATCAGTTAACGATGAAATCAGTTAACGATGAAATCAGTTAACGATGAAATCAGTTAAATGAAGATGAAATCAGTTAACGATGAAATCAGTTAAATGAAGAATGAAAATGAAATCAGTTAAATGAAGATGAAATCAGTTAACGATGAAATCAGTTAACGATGAAATCAGTTAAATGAAGATGAAATCAGTTAACGATGAAATCAGTTAACAATGAAATCAGTTAAATGAAGATGAAATCAGTTAACGATGAAATCAGTTAACGATGAAATCAGTTAACGATGAAATCAGTTAACGATGAAATCAGTTAAATGAAGATGAAATCAGTTAAAGATGAAATCAGTTAACGATGAAATCAGTTAACGATGAAATCAGTTAAATGAAGATGAAATCAGTTAAAGATGAAATCAGTTAAAGATGAAATCAGTTAAATGAAGATGAAATCAGTTAACGATGAAATCAGTTAAATGAAGATGAAATCAGTTAACGATGAAATCAGTTAACGATGAAATCAATTAACGATGAAATCAGTTAAATGAAGATGAAATCAGTTAACGATGAAATCAGTTAAAGATGAAATCAGTTAAATGAAGAATGAAGATGAAATCAGTTAACGATGAAATCAGTTAAATGAAGATGAAATCAGTTAACGATGAAATCAGTTAACGATGAAATCAGTTAACGATGAAATCAGTTAAATGAAGATGAAATCAGTTAACGATGAAATCAGTTAAATGAAGAATGAAGATGAAATCAGTTAACGATGAAATCAATTAACGATGAAATCAGTTAACGATGAAATCAGTTAAATGAAGATGAAATCAGTTAACGATGAAATCAGTTAACGATGAAATCAGTTAAATGAAGAATGAAAATGAAATCAGTTAACGATGAAATCAATTAACGATGAAATCAGTTAACGATGAAATCAGTTAAATGAAGATGAAATCAGTTAACGATGAAATCAGTTAACGATGAAATCAGTTAAATGAAGATGAAATCAGTTAACGATGAAATCAGTTAACGATGAAATCAGTTAACGATGAAATCAGTTAAATGAAGATGAAATCAGTTAACGATGAAATCAGTTAACGATGAAATCAGTTAACGATGAAATCAATTAAATGAAGATGAAATCAGTTAACGATGAAATCAGTTAACGATGAAATCAGTTAAATGAAGATGAAATCAGTTAACGATGAAATCAGTTAACGATGAAATCAATTAACGATGAAATCAGTTAAATGAAGATGAAATCAGTTAACGATGAAATCAGTTAAAGATGAAATCAGTTAACGATGAAATCAGTTAAATGAAGATGAAATCAGTTAACGATGAAATCAGTTAACGATGAAATCAGTTAAATGAAGATGAAATCAGTTAACGATGAAATCAGTTAACGATGAAATCAGTTAAATGAAGAATGAAAATGAAATCAGTTAACGATGAAATCAATTAACGATGAAATCAGTTAACGATGAAATCAGTTAAATGAAGATGAAATCAGTTAACGATGAAATCAGTTAACGATGAAATCAGTTAAATGAAGATGAAATCAGTTAAATGAAGATGAAATCAGTTAACGATGAAATCAATTAAATGAAGATGAAATCAGTTAACGATGAAATCAGTTAAATGAAGAATGAAAATGAAATCAGTTAAATGAAGATGAAATCAGTTAACGATGAAATCAGTTAACGATGAAATCAGTTAAATGAAGATGAAATCAGTTAACGATGAAATCAGTTAACGATGAAATCAGTTAACGATGAAATCAATTAAATGAAGATGAAATCAGTTAACGATGAAATCAGTTAAATGAAGATGAAATCAGTTAACGATGAAATCAGTTAAAGATGAAATCAGTTAACGATGAAATCAGTTAACGATGAAATCAGTTAACGATGAAATCAGTTAAATGAAGATGAAATCAGTTAACGATGAAATCAGTTAAATGAAGAATGAAAATGAAATCAGTTAAATGAAGATGAAATCAGTTAACGATGAAATCAGTTAACGATGAAATCAGTTAACGATGAAATCAGTTAAATGAAGATGAAATCAGTTAACGATGAAATCAGTTAACAATGAAATCAGTTAAATGAAGATGAAATCAGTTAACGATGAAATCAGTTAACGATGAAATCAGTTAACGATGAAATCAGTTAAATGAAGATGAAATCAGTTAAAGATGAAATCAGTTAACGATGAAATCAGTTAACGATGAAATCAGTTAAATGAAGATGAAATCAGTTAACGATGAAATCAGTTAACGATGAAATCAATTAACGATGAAATCAGTTAAATGAAGATGAAATCAGTTAACGATGAAATCAGTTAAAGATGAAATCAGTTAAATGAAGAATGAAGATGAAATCAGTTAACGATGAAATCAGTTAAATGAAGATGAAATCAGTTAACGATGAAATCAGTTAACGATGAAATCAGTTAACGATGAAATCAGTTAAATGAAGATGAAATCAGTTAACGATGAAATCAGTTAAATGAAGAATGAAGATGAAATCAGTTAACGATGAAATCAATTAACGATGAAATCAGTTAACGATGAAATCAGTTAAATGAAGATGAAATCAGTTAACGATGAAATCAGTTAACGATGAAATCAGTTAAATGAAGAATGAAAATGAAATCAGTTAACGATGAAATCAATTAACGATGAAATCAGTTAACGATGAAATCAGTTAAATGAAGATGAAATCAGTTAACGATGAAATCAGTTAACGATGAAATCAGTTAAATGAAGATGAAATCAGTTAACGATGAAATCAGTTAACGATGAAATCAGTTAACGATGAAATCAGTTAACGATGAAATCAGTTAAATGAAGATGAAATCAGTTAACGATGAAATCAGTTAACGATGAAATCAGTTAACGATGAAATCAGTTAAATGAAGATGAAATCAGTTAACGATGAAATCAGTTAACGATGAAATCAGTTAACGATGAAATCAATTAAATGAAGATGAAATCAGTTAACGATGAAATCAGTTAACGATGAAATCAGTTAAATGAAGATGAAATCAGTTAAATGAAGATGAAATCAGTTAACGATGAAATCAGTTAACGATGAAATCAGTTAACGATGAAATCAGTTAAATGAAGATGAAATCAGTTAAAGATGAAATCAGTTAACGATGAAATCAGTTAACGATGAAATCAGTTAAATGAAGATGAAATCAGTTAACGATGAAATCAGTTAACGATGAAATCAATTAACGATGAAATCAGTTAAATGAAGATGAAATCAGTTAACGATGAAATCAGTTAAAGATGAAATCAGTTAAATGAAGAATGAAGATGAAATCAGTTAACGATGAAATCAGTTAAATGAAGATGAAATCAGTTAACGATGAAATCAATTAACGATGAAATCAGTTAACGATGAAATCAATTAACGATGAAATCAGTTAAATGAAGATGAAATCAGTTAACGATGAAATCAGTTAAAGATGAAATCAGTTAAATGAAGAATGAAGATGAAATCAGTTAACGATGAAATCAGTTAACGATGAAATCAGTTAACGATGAAATCAATTAACGATGAAATCAGTTAAATGAAGATGAAATCAGTTAACGATGAAATCAATTAACGATGAAATCAGTTAACGATGAAATCAGTTAAATGAAGATGAAATCAGTTAACGATGAAATCAGTTAACGATGAAATCAGTTAAATGAAGAATGAAAATGAAATCAGTTAACGATGAAATCAATTAACGATGAAATCAGTTAACGATGAAATCAGTTAAATGAAGATGAAATCAGTTAACGATGAAATCAGTTAACGATGAAATCAGTTAACGATGAAATCAGTTAAATGAAGATGAAATCAGTTAACGATGAAATCAGTTAACAATGAAATCAGTTAAATGAAGATGAAATCAGTTAACGATGAAATCAGTTAACGATGAAATCAGTTAAATGAAGATGAAATCAGTTAACGATGAAATCAGTTAAATGAAGAATGAAAATGAAATCAGTTAAATGAAGATGAAATCAGTTAACGATGAAATCAGTTAACGATGAAATCAGTTAACGATGAAATCAGTTAAATGAAGATGAAATCAGTTAACGATGAAATCAGTTAACGATGAAATCAGTTAACGATGAAATCAGTTAACGATGAAATCAGTTAAATGAAGATGAAATCAGTTAACGATGAAATCAGTTAACGATGAAATCAGTTAAATGAAGATGAAATCAGTTAACGATGAAATTAGTTAACGATGAAATCAGTTAAATGAAGAATGAAAATGAAATCAGTTAACGATGAAATCAATTAACGATGAAATCAGTTAACGATGAAATCAGTTAAATGAAGATGAAATCAGTTAACGATGAAATCAGTTAACGATGAAATCAGTTAAATGAAGATGAAATCAGTTAACGATGAAATCAGTTAACGATGAAATCAATTAAATGAAGATGAAATCAGTTAACGATGAAATCAGTTAAATGAAGAATGAAAATGAAATCAGTTAAATGAAGATGAAATCAGTTAACGATGAAATCAGTTAACGATGAAATCAGTTAAATGAAGATGAAATCAGTTAACGATGAAATCAGTTAACGATGAAATCAGTTAACGATGAAATCAATTAAATGAAGATGAAATCAGTTAACGATGAAATCAGTTAAATGAAGATGAAATCAGTTAACGATGAAATCAGTTAAAGATGAAATCAGTTAACGATGAAATCAGTTAACGATGAAATCAGTTAACGATGAAATCAGTTAAATGAAGATGAAATCAGTTAACGATGAAATCAGTTAAATGAAGAATGAAAATGAAATCAGTTAAATGAAGATGAAATCAGTTAACGATGAAATCAGTTAACGATGAAATCAGTTAAATGAAGATGAAATCAGTTAATGATGAAATCAGTTAACAATGAAATCAGTTAAATGAAGATGAAATCAGTTAACGATGAAATCAGTTAACGATGAAATCAGTTAAATGAAGATGAAATCAGTTAAAGATGAAATCAGTTAACGATGAAATCAGTTAACGATGAAATCAGTTAACGATGAAATCAGTTAAATGAAGATGAAATCAGTTAACGATGAAATCAGTTAACGATGAAATCAATTAACGATGAAATCAGTTAAATGAAGATGAAATCAGTTAACGATGAAATCAGTTAAAGATGAAATCAGTTAAATGAAGAATGAAGATGAAATCAGTTAACGATGAAATCAGTTAAATGAAGATGAAATCAGTTAACGATGAAATCAGTTAACGATGAAATCAGTTAACGATGAAATCAGTTAAATGAAGATGAAATCAGTTAACGATGAAATCAGTTAAATGAAGAATGAAGATGAAATCAGTTAACGATGAAATCAATTAACGATGAAATCAGTTAACGATGAAATCAGTTAAATGAAGATGAAATCAGTTAACGATGAAATCAGTTAACGATGAAATCAGTTAAATGAAGAATGAAAATGAAATCAGTTAACGATGAAATCAATTAACGATGAAATCAGTTAACGATGAAATCAGTTAAATGAAGATGAAATCAGTTAACGATGAAATCAGTTAACGATGAAATCAGTTAAATGAAGATGAAATCAGTTAACGATGAAATCAGTTAACGATGAAATCAGTTAAATGAAGATGAAATCAGTTAACGATGAAATCAGTTAACGATGAAATCAGTTAACGATGAAATCAATTAAATGAAGATGAAATCAGTTAACGATGAAATCAGTTAACGATGAAATCAGTTAAATGAAGATGAAATCAGTTAAATGAAGATGAAATCAGTTAACGATGAAATCAGTTAACGATGAAATCAGTTAACGATGAAATCAGTTAAATGAAGATGAAATCAGTTAAAGATGAAATCAGTTAACGATGAAATCAGTTAACGATGAAATCAGTTAAATGAAGATGAAATCAGTTAACGATGAAATCAGTTAACGATGAAATCAATTAACGATGAAATCAGTTAAATGAAGATGAAATCAGTTAACGATGAAATCAGTTAAAGATGAAATCAGTTAAATGAAGAATGAAGATGAAATCAGTTAACGATGAAATCAGTTAAATGAAGATGAAATCAGTTAACGATGAAATCAATTAACGATGAAATCAGTTAACGATGAAATCAATTAACGATGAAATCAGTTAAATGAAGATGAAATCAGTTAACGATGAAATCAGTTAAAGATGAAATCAGTTAAATGAAGAATGAAGATGAAATCAGTTAACGATGAAATCAGTTAAATGAAGATGAAATCAGTTAACGATGAAATCAGTTAACGATGAAATCAATTAACGATGAAATCAGTTAAATGAAGATGAAATCAGTTAACGATGAAATCAGTTAAAGATGAAATCAGTTAAATGAAGAATGAAGATGAAATCAGTTAACGATGAAATCAGTTAAATGAAGATGAAATCAGTTAACGATGAAATCAGTTAACGATGAAATCAGTTAACGATGAAATCAGTTAAATGAAGATGAAATCAGTTAACGATGAAATCAGTTAAATGAAGAATGAAGATGAAATCAGTTAACGATGAAATCAATTAACGATGAAATCAGTTAACGATGAAATCAGTTAAATGAAGATGAAATCAGTTAACGATGAAATCAGTTAACGATGAAATCAGTTAAATGAAGAATGAAAATGAAATCAGTTAACGATGAAATCAATTAACGATGAAATCAGTTAACGATGAAATCAGTTAAATGAAGATGAAATCAGTTAACGATGAAATCAGTTAACGATGAAATCAGTTAAATGAAGATGAAATCAGTTAACGATGAAATCAGTTAACGATGAAATCAGTTAACGATGAAATCAGTTAAATGAAGATGAAATCAGTTAACGATGAAATCAGTTAACGATGAAATCAGTTAACGATGAAATCAATTAAATGAAGATGAAATCAGTTAACGATGAAATCAGTTAAATGAAGAATGAAAATGAAATCAGTTAAATGAAGATGAAATCAGTTAACGATGAAATCAGTTAACGATGAAATCAGTTAACGATGAAATCAGTTAAATGAAGATGAAATCAGTTAACGATGAAATCAGTTAACGATGAAATCAGTTAACGATGAAATCAATTAAATGAAGATGAAATCAGTTAACGATGAAATCAGTTAAATGAAGATGAAATCAGTTAACGATGAAATCAGTTAAAGATGAAATCAGTTAACGATGAAATCAGTTAACGATGAAATCAGTTAAATGAAGATGAAATCAGTTAACGATGAAATCAGTTAAATGAAGAATGAAAATGAAATCAGTTAAATGAAGATGAAATCAGTTAACGATGAAATCAGTTAACGATGAAATCAGTTAACGATGAAATCAGTTAACGATGAAATCAGTTAAATGAAGATGAAATCAGTTAACGATGAAATCAGTTAACAATGAAATCAGTTAAATGAAGATGAAATCAGTTAACGATGAAATCAGTTAACGATGAAATCAGTTAAATGAAGATGAAATCAGTTAACGATGAAATCAGTTAACGATGAAATCAGTTAAATGAAGATGAAATCAGTTAACGATGAAATCAGTTAACGATGAAATCAATTAACGATGAAATCAGTTAAATGAAGATGAAATCAGTTAACGATGAAATCAGTTAAAGATGAAATCAGTTAAATGAAGAATGAAGATGAAATCAGTTAACGATGAAATCAGTTAAATGAAGATGAAATCAGTTAACGATGAAATCAGTTAACGATGAAATCAGTTAAATGAAGATGAAATCAGTTAACGATGAAATCAGTTAAATGAAGAATGAAGATGAAATCAGTTAACGATGAAATCAATTAACGATGAAATCAGTTAACGATGAAATCAGTTAAATGAAGATGAAATCAGTTAACGATGAAATCAGTTAACGATGAAATCAGTTAAATGAAGAATGAAAATGAAATCAGTTAACGATGAAATCAATTAACGATGAAATCAGTTAACGATGAAATCAGTTAAATGAAGATGAAATCAGTTAACGATGAAATCAGTTAACGATGAAATCAGTTAAATGAAGATGAAATCAGTTAACGATGAAATCAGTTAACGATGAAATCAGTTAACGATGAAATCAGTTAACGATGAAATCAGTTAAATGAAGATGAAATCAGTTAACGATGAAATCAGTTAACGATGAAATCAGTTAACGATGAAATCAATTAAATGAAGATGAAATCAGTTAACGATGAAATCAGTTAAATGAAGAATGAAAATGAAATCAGTTAAATGAAGATGAAATCAGTTAACGATGAAATCAGTTAACGATGAAATCAGTTAAATGAAGATGAAATCAGTTAACGATGAAATCAGTTAACGATGAAATCAGTTAACGATGAAATCAATTAAATGAAGATGAAATCAGTTAACGATGAAATCAGTTAAATGAAGATGAAATCAGTTAACGATGAAATCAGTTAAAGATGAAATCAGTTAAGGATGAAATCAGTTAACGATGAAATCAGTTAACGATGAAATCAGTTAAATGAAGATGAAATCAGTTAACGATGAAATCAGTTAAATGAAGAATGAAAATGAAATCAGTTAAATGAAGATGAAATCAGTTAACGATGAAATCAGTTAACGATGAAATCAGTTAAATGAAGATGAAATCAGTTAACGATGAAATCAGTTAACGATGAAATCAGTTAAATGAAGATGAAATCAGTTAAAGATGAAATCAGTTAACGATGAAATCAGTTAACGATGAAATCAGTTAAATGAAGATGAAATCAGTTAAATGAAGATGAAATCAGTTAAATGAAGAATGAAAATGAAATCAGTTAACGATGAAATCAATTAACGATGAAATCAGTTAACGATGAAATCAGTTAAATGAAGATGAAATCAGTTAACGATGAAATCAGTTAACGATGAAATCAGTTAAATGAAGATGAAATCAGTTAACGATGAAATCAGTTAACGATGAAATCACTTAACGATGAAATCAGTTAAATGAAGATGAAATCAGTTAACGATGAAATCAGTTAAATGAAGATGAAATCAGTTAAAGATGAAATCAGTTAACGATGAAATCAGATAACGATGAAATCAGTTAAATGAAGATGAAATCAGTTAACGATGAAATCAGTTAACGATGGAATCAGTTAAATGAAGATGAAATCAGTTAACGATGAAATCAGTTAAAGATGAAATCAGTTAACGATGAAATCAGTTAACGATGAAATCAGTTAAATGAAGATGAAATCAGTTAAATGAAGATGAAATCAGTTAACGATGAAATCAGTTAACGATGAAATCAGTTAAATGAAGATGAAATCAGTTAAAGATGAAATCAGTTAACGATGAAATCAGTTAAAGATGAAATCAGTTAACGATGAAATCAGTTAACGATGAAATCAGTTAAATGAAGATGAAATCAGTTAAATGAAGATGAAATCAGTTAAATGAAGATGAAATCAGTTAAATGAAGAATGAAAATGAAATCAGTTAACGATGAAATCAATTAACGATGAAATCAGTTAACGATGAAATCAGTTAAATGAAGATGAAATCAGTTAACGATGAAATCAGTTAACGATGAAATCAGTTAAATGAAGATGAAATCAGTTAACGATGAAATCAGTTAACGATGAAATCAGTTAACGATGAAATCAGTTAAATGAAGATGAAATCAGTTAACGATGAAATCAGTTAACGATGAAATCAGTTAACGATGAAATCAATTAAATGAAGATGAAATCAGTTAACGATGAAATCAGTTAAATGAAGAATGAAAATGAAATCAGTTAAATGAAGATGAAATCAGTTAACGATGAAATCAGTTAACGATGAAATCAGTTAAATGAAGATGAAATCAGTTAACGATGAAATCAGTTAACGATGAAATCAGTTAACGATGAAATCAATTAAATGAAGATGAAATCAGTTAACGATGAAATCAGTTAAATGAAGATGAAATCAGTTAACGATGAAATCAGTTAAAGATGAAATCAGTTAACGATGAAATCAGTTAACGATGAAATCAGTTAACGATGAAATCAGTTAAATGAAGATGAAATCAGTTAACGATGAAATCAGTTAACGATGAAATCAGTTAACGATGAAATCAGTTAAATGAAGATGAAATCAGTTAAAGATGAAATCAGTTAACGATGAAATCAGTTAAATGAAGATGAAATCAGTTAACGATGAAATCAGTTAACGATGAAATCAGTTAAATGAAGATGAAATCAGTTAACGATGAAATCAGTTAACGATGAAATCAATTAACGATGAAATCAGTTAAATGAAGATGAAATCAGTTAACGATGAAATCAGTTAAAGATGAAATCAGTTAAATGAAGAATGAAGATGAAATCAGTTAACGATGAAATCAGTTAAATGAAGATGAAATCAGTTAACGATGAAATCAGTTAACGATGAAATCAGTTAAATGAAGATGAAATCAGTTAACGATGAAATCAGTTAAATGAAGAATGAAGATGAAATCAGTTAACGATGAAATCAATTAACGATGAAATCAGTTAACGATGAAATCAGTTAAATGAAGATGAAATCAGTTAACGATGAAATCAGTTAACGATGAAATCAGTTAAATGAAGAATGAAAATGAAATCAGTTAACGATGAAATCAATTAACGATGAAATCAGTTAACGATGAAATCAGTTAAATGAAGATGAAATCAGTTAACGATGAAATCAGTTAACGATGAAATCAGTTAAATGAAGATGAAATCAGTTAACGATGAAATCAGTTAACGATGAAATCAGTTAAATGAAGATGAAATCAGTTAACGATGAAATCAGTTAACGATGAAATCAGTTAACGATGAAATCAATTAAATGAAGATGAAATCAGTTAACGATGAAATCAGTTAAATGAAGAATGAAAATGAAATCAGTTAAATGAAGATGAAATCAGTTAACGATGAAATCAGTTAACGATGAAATCAGTTAAATGAAGATGAAATCAGTTAACGATGAAATCAGTTAACGATGAAATCAGTTAACGATGAAATCAATTAAATGAAGATGAAATCAGTTAACGATGAAATCAGTTAAATGAAGATGAAATCAGTTAACGATGAAATCAGTTAAATGAAGAATGAAAATGAAATCAGTTAAATGAAGATGAAATCAGTTAACGATGAAATCAGTTAACGATGAAATCAGTTAACGATGAAATCAGTTAAATGAAGATGAAATCAGTTAACGATGAAATCAGTTAACGATGAAATCAGTTAAATGAAGATGAAATCAGTTAAAGATGAAATCAGTTAACGATGAAATCAGTTAACGATGAAATCAGTTAAATGAAGATGAAATCAGTTAAATGAAGATGAAATCAGTTAAATGAAGAATGAAAATGAAATCAGTTAACGATGAAATCAATTAACGATGAAATCAGTTAACGATGAAATCAGTTAAATGAAGATGAAATCAGTTAACGATGAAATCAGTTAACGATGAAATCAGTTAAATGAAGATGAAATCAGTTAACGATGAAATCAGTTAACGATGAAATCACTTAACGATGAAATCAGTTAAATGAAGATGAAATCAGTTAACGATGAAATCAGTTAAATGAAGATGAAATCAGTTAAAGATGAAATCAGTTAACGATGAAATCAGATAACGATGAAATCAGTTAAATGAAGATGAAATCAGTTAACGATGAAATCAGTTAACGATGGAATCAGTTAAATGAAGATGAAATCAGTTAACGATGAAATCAGTTAAAGATGAAATCAGTTAACGATGAAATCAGTTAACGATGAAATCAGTTAAATGAAGATGAAATCAGTTAAATGAAGATGAAATCAGTTAACGATGAAATCAGTTAACGATGAAATCAGTTAAATGAAGATGAAATCAGTTAAAGATGAAATCAGTTAACGATGAAATCAGTTAACGATGAAATCAGTTAAATGAAGATGAAATCAGTTAAATGAAGATGAAATCAGTTAAATGAAGATGAAATCAGTTAACGATGAAATCAGTTAAAGATGAAATCAGTTAACGATGAAATCAATTAACGATGAAATCAGTTAACGATGAAATCAGTTAAATGAAGATGAAATCAGTTAACGATGAAATCAGTTAACGATGAAATCAGTTAACGATGAAATCAGTTAAATGAAGATGAAATCAGTTAAAGATGAAATCAGTTAACGATGAAATCAGTTAACGATGAAATCAGTTAAATGAAGATGAAATCAGTTAACGATGAAATCAGTTAACGATGAAATCAGTTAAATGAAGATGAAATCAGTTAACGATGAAATCAGTTAACGATGAAATCAATTAACGATGAAATCAGTTAAATGAAGATGAAATCAGTTAACGATGAAATCAGTTAAAGATGAAATCAGTTAAATGAAGAATGAAGATGAAATCAGTTAACGATGAAATCAGTTAAATGAAGATGAAATCAGTTAACGATGAAATCAGTTAACGATGAAATCAGTTAAATGAAGATGAAATCAGTTAACGATGAAATCAGTTAAATGAAGAATGAAGATGAAATCAGTTAACGATGAAATCAATTAACGATGAAATCAGTTAACGATGAAATCAGTTAAATGAAGATGAAATCAGTTAACGATGAAATCAGTTAACGATGAAATCAGTTAAATGAAGAATGAAAATGAAATCAGTTAACGATGAAATCAATTAACGATGAAATCAGTTAACGATGAAATCAGTTAAATGAAGATGAAATCAGTTAACGATGAAATCAGTTAACGATGAAATCAGTTAAATGAAGATGAAATCAGTTAACGATGAAATCAGTTAACGATGAAATCAGTTAACGATGAAATCAGTTAAATGAAGATGAAATCAGTTAACGATGAAATCAGTTAACGATGAAATCAGTTAACGATGAAATCAATTAAATGAAGATGAAATCAGTTAACGATGAAATCAGTTAAATGAAGAATGAAAATGAAATCAGTTAAATGAAGATGAAATCAGTTAACGATGAAATCAGTTAACGATGAAATCAGTTAAATGAAGATGAAATCAGTTAACGATGAAATCAGTTAACGATGAAATCAGTTAACGATGAAATCAATTAAATGAAGATGAAATCAGTTAACGATGAAATCAGTTAAATGAAGATGAAATCAGTTAACGATGAAATCAGTTAAAGATGAAATCAGTTAACGATGAAATCAGTTAACGATGAAATCAGTTAAATGAAGATGAAATCAGTTAACGATGAAATCAGTTAACGATGAAATCAGTTAACGATGAAATCAGTTAACGATGAAATCAGTTAAATGAAGATGAAATCAGTTAACGATGAAATCAGTTAACGATGAAATCAGTTAAATGAAGATGAAATCAGTTAAATGAAGATGAAATCAGTTAACGATGAAATCAGTTAAATGAAGAATGAAGATGAAATCAGTTAACGATGAAATCAATTAACGATGAAATCAGTTAACGATGAAATCAGTTAAATGAAGATGAAATCAGTTAACGATGAAATCAGTTAACGATGAAATCAGTTAAATGAAGAATGAAAATGAAATCAGTTAACGATGAAATCAATTAACGATGAAATCAGTTAACGATGAAATCAGTTAAATGAAGATGAAATCAGTTAACGATGAAATCAGTTAAATGAAGAATGAAAATGAAATCAGTTAAATGAAGATGAAATCAGTTAACGATGAAATCAGTTAACGATGAAATCAGTTAAATGAAGATGAAATCAGTTAACGATGAAATCAGTTAACGATGAAATCAGTTAAATGAAGATGAAATCAGTTAACGATGAAATCAGTTAAAGATGAAATCAGTTAACGATGAAATCAGTTAACGATGAAATCAGTTAAATGAAGATGAAATCAGTTAACGATGAAATCAGTTAACGATGAAATCAGTTAACGATGAAATCAGTTAAATGAAGATGAAATCAGTTAACGATGAAATCAGTTAACGATGAAATCAGTTAAATGAAGATGAAATCAGTTAAATGAAGATGAAATCAGTTAACGATGAAATCAGTTAAATGAAGAATGAAGATGAAATCAGTTAACGATGAAATCAGTTAACGATGAAATCAATTAACGATGAAATCAGTTAACGATGAAATCAGTTAAATGAAGATGAAATCAGTTAACGATGAAATCAGTTAACGATGAAATCAGTTAAATGAAGAATGAAAATGAAATCAGTTAACGATGAAATCAATTAACGATGAAATCAGTTAACGATGAAATCAGTTAAATGAAGATGAAATCAGTTAACGATGAAATCAGTTAAATGAAGAATGAAAATGAAATCAGTTAAATGAAGATGAAATCAGTTAACGATGAAATCAGTTAACGATGAAATCAGTTAAATGAAGATGAAATCAGTTAACGATGAAATCAGTTAACGATGAAATCAGTTAAATGAAGATGAAATCAGTTAAAGATGAAATCAGTTAACGATGAAATCAGTTAACGATGAAATCAGTTAAATGAAGATGAAATCAGTTAAATGAAGATGAAATCAGTTAAATGAAGAATGAAAATGAAATCAGTTAACGATGAAATCAATTAACGATGAAATCAGTTAACGATGAAATCAGTTAAATGAAGATGAAATCAGTTAACGATGAAATCAGTTAACGATGAAATCAGTTAAATGAAGATGAAATCAGTTAACGATGAAATCAGTTAACGATGAAATCACTTAACGATGAAATCAGTTAAATGAAGATGAAATCAGTTAACGATGAAATCAGTTAAATGAAGATGAAATCAGTTAAAGATGAAATCAGTTAACGATGAAATCAGATAACGATGAAATCAGTTAAATGAAGATGAAATCAGTTAACGATGAAATCAGTTAACGATGGAATCAGTTAAATGAAGATGAAATCAGTTAACGATGAAATCAGTTAAAGATGAAATCAGTTAACGATGAAATCAGTTAAATGAAGATGAAATCAGTTAAATGAAGATGAAATCAGTTAACGATGAAATCAGTTAACGATGAAATCAGTTAAATGAAGATGAAATCAGTTAAAGATGAAATCAGTTAACGATGAAATCAGTTAACGATGAAATCAGTTAAATGAAGATGAAATCAGTTAAATGAAGATGAAATCAGTTAAATGAAGATGAAATCAGTTAAATGAAGAATGAAAATGAAATCAGTTAACGATGAAATCAATTAACGATGAAATCAGTTAACGATGAAATCAGTTAAATGAAGATGAAATCAGTTAACGATGAAATCAGTTAACGATGAAATCAGTTAAATGAAGATGAAATCAGTTAACGATGAAATCAGTTAACGATGAAATCAGTTAACGATGAAATCAGTTAACGATGAAATCAGTTAAATGAAGATGAAATCAGTTAACGATGAAATCAGTTAACGATGAAATCAGTTAACGATGAAATCAATTAAATGAAGATGAAATCAGTTAACGATGAAATCAGTTAAATGAAGAATGAAAATGAAATCAGTTAAATGAAGATGAAATCAGTTAACGATGAAATCAGTTAACGATGAAATCAGTTAACGATGAAATCAGTTAAATGAAGATGAAATCAGTTAACGATGAAATCAGTTAACGATGAAATCAGTTAACGATGAAATCAGTTAAATGAAGATGAAATCAGTTAAAGATGAAATCAGTTAACGATGAAATCAGTTAACGATGAAATCAGTTAAATGAAGATGAAATCAGTTAACGATGAAATCAGTTAACGATGAAATCAGTTAAATGAAGATGAAATCAGTTAACGATGAAATCAGTTAACGATGAAATCAATTAACGATGAAATCAGTTAAATGAAGATGAAATCAGTTAACGATGAAATCAGTTAAAGATGAAATCAGTTAAATGAAGAATGAAGATGAAATCAGTTAACGATGAAATCAGTTAAATGAAGATGAAATCAGTTAACGATGAAATCAGTTAACGATGAAATCAGTTAAATGAAGATGAAATCAGTTAACGATGAAATCAGTTAAATGAAGAATGAAGATGAAATCAGTTAACGATGAAATCAATTAACGATGAAATCAGTTAACGATGAAATCAGTTAAATGAAGATGAAATCAGTTAACGATGAAATCAGTTAACGATGAAATCAGTTAAATGAAGAATGAAAATGAAATCAGTTAACGATGAAATCAATTAACGATGAAATCAGTTAACGATGAAATCAGTTAAATGAAGATGAAATCAGTTAACGATGAAATCAGTTAACGATGAAATCAGTTAAATGAAGATGAAATCAGTTAACGATGAAATCAGTTAACGATGAAATCAGTTAACGATGAAATCAGTTAAATGAAGATGAAATCAGTTAACGATGAAATCAGTTAACGATGAAATCAGTTAACGATGAAATCAATTAAATGAAGATGAAATCAGTTAACGATGAAATCAGTTAAATGAAGAATGAAAATGAAATCAGTTAAATGAAGATGAAATCAGTTAACGATGAAATCAGTTAACGATGAAATCAGTTAAATGAAGATGAAATCAGTTAACGATGAAATCAGTTAACGATGAAATCAGTTAACGATGAAATCAATTAAATGAAGATGAAATCAGTTAACGATGAAATCAGTTAAATGAAGATGAAATCAGTTAACGATGAAATCAGTTAAAGATGAAATCAGTTAACGATGAAATCAGTTAACGATGAAATCAGTTAAATGAAGATGAAATCAGTTAACGATGAAATCAGTTAACGATGAAATCAGTTAACGATGAAATCAGTTAACGATGAAATCAGTTAACGATGAAATCAGTTAACGATGAAATCAGTTAAATGAAGATGAAATCAGTTAAATGAAGATGAAATCAGTTAACGATGAAATCAGTTAAATGAAGAATGAAGATGAAATCAGTTAACGATGAAATCAATTAACGATGAAATCAGTTAACGATGAAATCAGTTAAATGAAGATGAAATCAGTTAACGATGAAATCAGTTAACGATGAAATCAGTTAAATGAAGAATGAAAATGAAATCAGTTAACGATGAAATCAATTAACGATGAAATCAGTTAACGATGAAATCAGTTAAATGAAGATGAAATCAGTTAACGATGAAATCAGTTAACGATGAAATCAGTTAACGATGAAATCAATTAAATGTAGATGAAATCAGTTAACGATGAAATCAGTTAAATGAAGAATGAAAATGAAATCAGTTAAATGAAGATGAAATCAGTTAACGATGAAATCAGTTAACGATGAAATCAGTTAAATGAAGATGAAATCAGTTAACGATGAAATCAGTTAACGATGAAATCAGTTAAATGAAGATGAAATCAGTTAACGATGAAATCAGTTAACGATGAAATCAGTTAACGATGAAATCAATTAAATGAAGATGAAATCAGTTAACGATGAAATCAGTTAAATGAAGATGAAATCAGTTAACGATGAAATCAGTTAAAGATGAAATCAGTTAACGATGAAATCAGTTAACGATGAAATCAGTTAACGATGAAATCAGTTAAATGAAGATGAAATCAGTTAACGATGAAATCAGTTAAATGAAGAATGAAAATGAAATCAGTTAAATGAAGATGAAATCAGTTAACGATGAAATCAGTTAACGATGAAATCAGTTAACGATGAAATCAGTTAAATGAAGATGAAATCAGTTAACGATGAAATCAGTTAACAATGAAATCACTTAAATGAAGATGAAATCAGTTAACGATGAAATCAGTTAACGATGAAATCAGTTAACGATGAAATCAGTTAACGATGAAATCAGTTAACGATGAAATCAGTTAAATGAAGATGAAATCAGTTAACGATGAAATCAGTTAACGATGAAATCAGTTAAATGAAGATGAAATCAGTTAACGATGAAATCAGTTAACGATGAAATCAGTTAAATGAAGATGAAATCAGTTAACGATGAAATCAGTTAACGATGAAATCAGTTAACGATGAAATCAATTAAATGAAGATGAAATCAGTTAACGATGAAATCAGTTAAATGAAGATGAAATCAGTTAACGATGAAATCAGTTAAAGATGAAATCAGTTAACGATGAAATCAGTTAACGATGAAATCAGTTAACGATGAAATCAGTTAAATGAAGATGAAATCAGTTAACGATGAAATCAGTTAAATGAAGAATGAAAATGAAATCAGTTAAATGAAGATGAAATCAGTTAACGATGAAATCAGTTAACGATGAAATCAGTTAACGATGAAATCAGTTAAATGAAGATGAAATCAGTTAACGATGAAATCAGTTAACAATGAAATCAGTTAAATGAAGATGAAATCAGTTAACGATGAAATCAGTTAACGATGAAATCAGTTAACGATGAAATCAGTTAACGATGAAATCAGTTAAATGAAGATGAAATCAGTTAACGATGAAATCAGTTAACGATGAAATCAGTTAACGATGAAATCAGTTAAATGAAGATGAAATCAGTTAACGATGAAATCAGTTAAATGAAGAATGAAGATGAAATCAGTTAACGATGAAATCAATTAACGATGAAATCAGTTAACGATGAAATCAGTTAAATGAAGATGAAATCAGTTAACGATGAAATCAGTTAACGATGAAATCAGTTAAATGAAGAATGAAAATGAAATCAGTTAACGATGAAATCAATTAACGATGAAATCAGTTAACGATGAAATCAGTTAAATGAAGATGAAATCAGTTAACGATGAAATCAGTTAACGATGAAATCAGTTAAATGAAGATGAAATCAGTTAACGATGAAATCAGTTAACGATGAAATCAGTTAACGATGAAATCAGTTAAATGAAGATGAAATCAGTTAACGATGAAATCAGTTAACGATGAAATCAGTTAACGATGAAATCAATTAAATGAAGATGAAATCAGTTAACGATGAAATCAGTTAACGATGAAATCAGTTAAATGAAGATGAAATCAGTTAAATGAAGATGAAATCAGTTAACGATGTAATCAGTTAACGATGAAATCAGTTAACGATGAAATCAGTTAAATGAAGATGAAATCAGTTAAATGAAGATGAAATCAGTTAACGATGAAATCAGTTAAATGAAGAATGAAGATGAAATCAGTTAACGATGAAATCAATTAACGATGA
Organism: Semicossyphus pulcher; assembly: GCF_022749685.1. Taxonomy (NCBI): domain Eukaryota; kingdom Metazoa; phylum Chordata; class Actinopteri; order Labriformes; family Labridae; genus Semicossyphus; species Semicossyphus pulcher. The sequence continues at coordinate 749,581 of NW_027211711.1, read as the reverse complement.
AATCAGTTAACGATGAAATCAGTTAAATGAAGATGAAATCAGTTAACGATGAAATCAGTTAACGATGAAATCAGTTAAATGAAGAATGAAAATGAAATCAGTTAACGATGAAATCAATTAACGATGAAATCAGTTAACGATGAAATCAGTTAACGATGAAATCAGTTAAATGAAGATGAAATCAGTTAACGATGAAATCAGTTAACGATGAAATCAGTTAAATGAAGATGAAATCAGTTAACGATGAAATCAGTTAACGATGAAATCAGTTAACGATGAAATCAATTAAATGAAGATGAAATCAGTTAACGATGAAATCAGTTAAATGAAGAATGAAAATGAAATCAGTTAAATGAAGATGAAATCAGTTAACGATGAAATCAGTTAACGATGAAATCAGTTAAATGAAGATGAAATCAGTTAACGATGAAATCAGTTAACGATGAAATCAGTTAACGATGAAATCAATTAAATGAAGATGAAATCAGTTAACGATGAAATCAGTTAAATGAAGATGAAATCAGTTAACGATGAAATCAGTTAAAGATGAAATCAGTTAACGATGAAATCAGTTAACGATGAAATCAGTTAAATGAAGATGAAATCAGTTAACGATGAAATCAGTTAAATGAAGAATGAAAATGAAATCAGTTAAATGAAGATGAAATCAGTTAACGATGAAATCAGTTAACAATGAAATCAGTTAACGATGAAATCAGTTAAATGAAGATGAAATCAGTTAACGATGAAATCAGTTAACAATGAAATCAGTTAAATGAAGATGAAATCAGTTAACGATGAAATCAGTTAACGATGAAATCAGTTAAATGAAGATGAAATCAGTTAAAGATGAAATCAGTTAACGATGAAATCAGTTAACGATGAAATCAGTTAAATGAAGATGAAATCAGTTAACGATGAAATCAGTTAACGATGAAATCAATTAACGATGAAATCAGTTAAATGAAGATGAAATCAGTTAACGATGAAATCAGTTAAATGAAGAATGAAGATGAAATCAGTTAACGATGAAATCAGTTAAATGAAGATGAAATCAGTTAACGATGAAATCAGTTAACGATGAAATCAGTTAACGATGAAATCAGTTAACGATGAAATCAGTTAAATGAAGATGAAATCAGTTAACGATGAAATCAGTTAAATGAAGAATGAAGATGAAATCAGTTAACGATGAAATCAATTAACGATGAAATCAGTTAACGATGAAATCAGTTAAATGAAGATGAAATCAGTTAACGATGAAATCAGTTAACGATGAAATCAGTTAAATGAAGAATGAAAATGAAATCAGTTAACGATGAAATCAGTTAACGATGAAATCAGTTAACGATGAAATCAGTTAAATGAAGATGAAATCAGTTAACGATGAAATCAGTTAACGATGAAATCAGTTAAATGAAGATGAAATCAGTTAACGATGAAATCAGTTAACGATGAAATCAGTTAACGATGAAATCAGTTAAATGAAGATGAAATCAGTTAACGATGAAATCAGTTAACGATGAAATCAGTTAACGATGAAATCAATTAAATGAAGATGAAATCAGTTAACGATGAAATCAGTTAACGATGAAATCAGTTAAATGAAGATGAAATCAGTTAAATGAAGATGAAATCAGTTAACGATGAAATCAGTTAACGATGAAATCAGTTAACGATGAAATCAGTTAAATGAAGATGAAATCAGTTAAAGATGAAATCAGTTAACGATGAAATCAGTTAACGATGAAATCAGTTAAATGAAGATGAAATCAGTTAACGATGAAATCAGTTAACGATGAAATCAATTAACGATGAAATCAGTTAAATGAAGATGAAATCAGTTAACGATGAAATCAGTTAACGATGAAATCAGTTAAATGAAGAATGAAGATGAAATCAGTTAACGATGAAATCAGTTAAATGAAGATGAAATCAGTTAACGATGAAATCAGTTAACGATGAAATCAGTTAACGATGAAATCAGTTAAATGAAGATGAAATCAGTTAACGATGAAATCAGTTAAATGAAGAATGAAGATGAAATCAGTTAACGATGAAATCAATTAACGATGAAATCAGTTAACGATGAAATCAGTTAAATGAAGATGAAATCAGTTAACGATGAAATCAGTTAACGATGAAATCAGTTAAATGAAGAATGAAAATGAAATCAGTTAACGATGAAATCAATTAACGATGAAATCAGTTAACGATGAAATCAGTTAAATGAAGATGAAATCAGTTAACGATGAAATCAGTTAACGATGAAATCAGTTAAATGAAGATGAAATCAGTTAACGATGAAATCAGTTAACGATGAAATCAGTTAACGATGAAATCAGTTAAATGAAGATGAAATCAGTTAACGATGAAATCAGTTAACGATGAAATCAGTTAAATGAAGATGAAATCAGTTAACGATGAAATCAGTTAACGATGAAATCAGTTAAATGAAGATGAAATCAGTTAACGATGAAATCAGTTAACGATGAAATCAGTTAACGATGAAATCAATTAAATGAAGATGAAATCAGTTAACGATGAAATCAGTTAAATGAAGATGAAATCAGTTAACGATGAAATCAGTTAAAGATGAAATCAGTTAACGATGAAATCAGTTAACGATGAAATCAGTTAACGATGAAATCAGTTAAATGAAGATGAAATCAGTTAACGATGAAATCAGTTAAATGAAGAATGAAAATGAAATCAGTTAAATGAAGATGAAATCAGTTAACGATGAAATCAGTTAACGATGAAATCAGTTAACGATGAAATCAGTTAAATGAAGATGAAATCAGTTAACGATGAAATCAGTTAACAATGAAATCAGTTAAATGAAGATGAAATCAGTTAACGATGAAATCAGTTAACGATGAAATCAGTTAACGATGAAATCAGTTAAATGAAGATGAAATCAGTTAACGATGAAATCAGTTAACGATGAAATCAGTTAACGATGAAATCAGTTAAATGAAGATGAAATCAGTTAACGATGAAATCAGTTAAATGAAGAATGAAGATGAAATCAGTTAACGATGAAATCAATTAACGATGAAATCAGTTAACGATGAAATCAGTTAAATGAAGATGAAATCAGTTAACGATGAAATCAGTTAACGATGAAATCAGTTAAATGAAGAATGAAAATGAAATCAGTTAACGATGAAATCAATTAACGATGAAATCAGTTAACGATGAAATCAGTTAAATGAAGATGAAATCAGTTAACGATGAAATCAGTTAACGATGAAATCAGTTAAATGAAGATGAAATCAGTTAACGATGAAATCAGTTAACGATGAAATCAGTTAACGATGAAATCAGTTAAATGAAGATGAAATCAGTTAACGATGAAATCAGTTAACGATGAAATCAGTTAACGATGAAATCAATTAAATGAAGATGAAATCAGTTAACGATGAAATCAGTTAACGATGAAATCAGTTAAATGAAGATGAAATCAGTTAAATGAAGATGAAATCAGTTAACGATGAAATCAGTTAACGATGAAATCAGTTAAATGAAGATGAAATCAGTTAAATGAAGATGAAATCAGTTAACGATGAAATCAGTTAAATGAAGAATGAAGATGAAATCAGTTAACGATGAAATCAATTAACGATGAAATCAGTTAACGATGAAATCAGTTAAATGAAGATGAAATCAGTTAACGATGAAATCAGTTAACGATGAAATCAGTTAAATGAAGAATGAAAATGAAATCAGTTAATGATGAAATCAATTAACGATGAAATCAGTTAACGATGAAATCAGTTAACGATGAAATCAGTTAAATGAAGATGAAATCAGTTAACGATGAAATCAGTTAACGATGAAATCAGTTAAATGAAGATGAAATCAGTTAACGATGAAATCAGTTAACGATGAAATCAGTTAACGATGAAATCAATTAAATGAAGATGAAATCAGTTAACGATGAAATCAGTTAAATGAAGAATGAAAATGAAATCAGTTAAATGAAGATGAAATCAGTTAACGATGAAATCAGTTAACGATGAAATCAGTTAAATGAAGATGAAATCAGTTAACGATGAAATCAGTTAACGATGAAATCAGTTAACGATGAAATCAGTTAAATGAAGATGAAATCAGTTAACGATGAAATCAGTTAAATGAAGAATGAAAATGAAATCAGTTAACGATGAAATCAGTTAACGATGAAATCAGTTAACGATGAAATCAGTTAACGATGAAATCAGTTAAATGAAGATGAAATCAGTTAACGATGAAATCAGTTAACAATGAAATCAGTTAAATGAAGATGAAATCAGTTAACGATGAAATCAGTTAACGATGAAATCAGTTAACGATGAAATCAGTTAAATGAAGATGAAATCAGTTAAAGATGAAATCAGTTAACGATGAAATCAGTTAACGATGAAATCAGTTAAATGAAGATGAAATCAGTTAACGATGAAATCAGTTAACGATGAAATCAATTAACGATGAAATCAGTTAAATGAAGATGAAATCAGTTAACGATGAAATCAGTTAAAGATGAAATCAGTTAAATGAAGAATGAAGATGAAATCAGTTAACGATGAAATCAGTTAAATGAAGATGAAATCAGTTAACGATGAAATCAGTTAACGATGAAATCAGTTAACGATGAAATCAGTTAAATGAAGATGAAATCAGTTAACGATGAAATCAGTTAAATGAAGAATGAAGATGAAATCAGTTAACGATGAAATCAATTAACGATGAAATCAGTTAACGATGAAATCAGTTAAATGAAGATGAAATCAGTTAACGATGAAATCAGTTAACGATGAAATCAGTTAAATGAAGAATGAAAATGAAATCAGTTAACGATGAAATCAATTAACGATGAAATCATTTAACGATGAAATCAGTTAAATGAAGATGAAATCAGTTAACGATGAAATCAGTTAACGATGAAATCAGTTAAATGAAGATGAAATCAGTTAACGATGAAATCAGTTAACGATGAAATCAGTTAACGATGAAATCAGTTAAATGAAAATGAAATCAGTTAACGATGAAATCAGTTAACGATGAAATCAGTTAACGATGAAATCAATTAAATGAAGATGAAATCAGTTAACGATGAAATCAGTTAACGATGAAATCAGTTAAATGAAGATGAAATCAGTTAAATGAAGATGAAATCAGTTAACGATGAAATCAGTTAACGATGAAATCAGTTAACGATGAAATCAGTTAAATGAAGATGAAATCAGTTAAAGATGAAATCAGTTAACGATGAAATCAGTTAACGATGAAATCAGTTAAATGAAGATGAAATCAGTTAACGATGAAATCAGTTAACGATGAAATCAATTAACGATGAAATCAGTTAAATGAAGATGAAATCAGTTAACGATGAAATCAGTTAACGATGAAATCAGTTAAATGAAGAATGAAGATGAAATCAGTTAACGATGAAATCAGTTAAATGAAGATGAAATCAGTTAACGATGAAATCAGTTAACGATGAAATCAGTTAACGATGAAATCAGTTAAATGAAGATGAAATCAGTTAACGATGAAATCAGTTAAATGAAGAATGAAGATGAAATCAGTTAACGATGAAATCAATTAACGATGAAATCAGTTAACGATGAAATCAGTTAAATGAAGATGAAATCAGTTAACGATGAAATCAGTTAACGATGAAATCAGTTAAATGAAGAATGAAAATGAAATCAGTTAACGATGAAATCAATTAACGATGAAATCAGTTAACGATGAAATCAGTTAAATGAAGATGAAATCAGTTAACGATGAAATCAGTTAACGATGAAATCAGTTAAATGAAGATGAAATCAGTTAACGATGAAATCAGTTAACGATGAAATCAGTTAACGATGAAATCAGTTAACGATGAAATCAGTTAACGATGAAATCAGTTAAATGAAGATGAAATCAGTTAACGATGAAATCAGTTAACGATGAAATCAGTTAACGATGAAATCAATTAAATGAAGATGAAATCAGTTAACGATGAAATCAGTTAAATGAAGAATGAAAATGAAATCAGTTAAATGAAGATGAAATCAGTTAACGATGAAATCAGTTAACGATGAAATCAGTTAAATGAAGATGAAATCAGTTAACGATGAAATCAGTTAACGATGAAATCAGTTAACGATGAAATCAATTAAATGAAGATGAAATCAGTTAACGATGAAATCAGTTAAATGAAGATGAAATCAGTTAACGATGAAATCAGTTAAAGATGAAATCAGTTAACGATGAAATCAGTTAACGATGAAATCAGTTAACGATGAAATCAGTTAAATGAAGATGAAATCAGTTAACGATGAAATCAGTTAACGATGAAATCAGTTAAATGAAGATGAAATCAGTTAAAGATGAAATCAGTTAACGATGAAATCAGTTAACGATGAAATCAGTTAAATGAAGATGAAATCAGTTAACGATGAAATCAGTTAACGATGAAATCAATTAACGATGAAATCAGTTAAATGAAGATGAAATCAGTTAACGATGAAATCAGTTAAAGATGAAATCAGTTAAATGAAGAATGAAGATGAAATCAGTTAACGATGAAATCAGTTAAATGAAGATGAAATCAGTTAACGATGAAATCAGTTAACGATGAAATCAGTTAACGATGAAATCAGTTAAATGAAGATGAAATCAGTTAACGATGAAATCAGTTAAATGAAGAATGAAGATGAAATCAGTTAACGATGAAATCAATTAACGATGAAATCAGTTAACGATGAAATCAGTTAAATGAAGATGAAATCAGTTAACGATGAAATCAGTTAACGATGAAATCAGTTAAATGAAGAATGAAAATGAAATCAGTTAACGATGAAATCAATTAACGATGAAATCAGTTAACGATGAAATCAGTTAAATGAAGATGAAATCAGTTAACGATGAAATCAGTTAACGATGAAATCAGTTAACGATGAAATCAGTTAAATGAAGATGAAATCAGTTAACGATGAAATCAGTTAACGATGAAATCAGTTAACGATGAAATCAGTTAAATGAAGATGAAATCAGTTAACGATGAAATCAGTTAACGATGAAATCAGTTAACGATGAAATCAATTAAATGAAGATGAAATCAGTTAACGATGAAATCAGTTAACGATGAAATCAGTTAAATGAAGATGAAATCAGTTAAATGAAGATGAAATCAGTTAACGATTAAATCAGTTAACGATGAAATCAGTTAACGATGAAATCAGTTAAATGAAGATGAAATCAGTTAAAGATGAAATCAGTTAACGATGAAATCAGTTAACGATGAAATCAGTTAAATGAAGATGAAATCAGTTAACGATGAAATCAGTTAACGATGAAATCAATTAACGATGAAATCAGTTAAATGAAGATGAAATCAGTTAACGATGAAATCAGTTAAAGATGAAATCAGTTAAATGAAGAATGAAGATGAAATCAGTTAACGATGAAATCAGTTAAATGAAGATGAAATCAGTTAACGATGAAATCAGTTAACGATGAAATCAGTTAACGATGAAATCAGTTAAATGAAGATGAAATCAGTTAACGATGAAATCAGTTAAATGAAGAATGAAGATGAAATCAGTTAACGATGAAATCAATTAACGATGAAATCAGTTAACGATGAAATCAGTTAAATGAAGATGAAATCAGTTAACGATGAAATCAGTTAAATGAAGATGAAATCAGTTAACGATGAAATCAGTTAACGATGAAATCAGTTAAATGAAGAATGAAAATGAAATCAGTTAACGATGAAATCAATTAACGATGAAATCAGTTAACGATGAAATCAGTTAAATGAAGATGAAATCAGTTAACGATGAAATCAGTTAAATGAAGATGAAATCAGTTAAAGATGAAATCAGTTAACGATGAAATCAGTTAACGATGAAATCAGTTAAATGAAGATGAAATCAGTTAACGATGAAATCAGTTAACGATGAAATCAGTTAACGATGAAATCAATTAAATGAAGATGAAATCAGTTAACGATGAAATCAGTTAAATGAAGAATGAAAATGAAATCAGTTAAATGAAGATGAAATCAGTTAACGATGAAATCAGTTAACGATGAAATCAGTTAAATGAAGATGAAATCAGTTAACGATGAAATCAGTTAACGATGAAATCAGTTAACGATGAAATCAATTAAATGAAGATGAAATCAGTTAACGATGAAATCAGTTAAATGAAGATGAAATCAGTTAACGATGAAATCAGTTAAATGAAGATGAAATCAGTTAAAGATGAAATCAGTTAACGATGAAATCAGTTAACGATGAAATCAGTTAACGATGAAATCAGTTAAATGAAGATGAAATCAGTTAACGATGAAATCAGTTAAATGAAGATGAAATCAGTTAACGATGAAATCAGTTAACGATGAAATCAGTTAACGATGAAATCAATTAAATGAAGATGAAATCAGTTAACGATGAAATCAGTTAAATGAAGATGAAATCAGTTAAAGATGAAATCAGTTAACGATGAAATCAGTTAACGATGAAATCAGTTAACGATGAAATCAGTTAAATGAAGATGAAATCAGTTAACGATGAAATCAGTTAAATGAAGAATGAAAATGAAATCAGTTAAATGAAGATGAAATCAGTTAACGATGAAATCAGTTAACGATGAAATCAGTTAACGATGAAATCAGTTAAATGAAGATGAAATCAGTTAACGATGAAATCAGTTAAATGAAGAATGAAAATGAAATCAGTTAAATGAAGATGAAATCAGTTAACGATGAAATCAGTTAACGATGAAATCAGTTAACGATGAAATCAGTTAAATGAAGATGAAATCAGTTAACGATGAAATCAGTTAACAATGAAATCAGTTAAATGAAGATGAAATCAGTTAACGATGAAATCAGTTAACGATGAAATCAGTTAACGATGAAATCAGTTAAATGAAGATGAAATCAGTTAAAGATGAAATCAGTTAACGATGAAATCAGTTAACGATGAAATCAGTTAAATGAAGATGAAATCAGTTAACGATGAAATCAGTTAACGATGAAATCAATTAACGATGAAATCAGTTAAATGAAGATGAAATCAGTTAACGATGAAATCAGTTAAAGATGAAATCAGTTAAATGAAGAATGAAGATGAAATCAGTTAACGATGAAATCAGTTAAATGAAGATGAAATCAGTTAACGATGAAATCAGTTAACGATGAAATCAGTTAACGATGAAATCAGTTAAATGAAGATGAAATCAGTTAACGATGAAATCAGTTAAATGAAGAATGAAGATGAAATCAGTTAACGATGAAATCAATTAACGATGAAATCAGTTAACGATGAAATCAGTTAAATGAAGATGAAATCAGTTAACGATGAAATCAGTTAACGATGAAATCAGTTAAATGAAGAATGAAAATGAAATCAGTTAACGATGAAATCAATTAACGATGAAATCAGTTAACGATGAAATCAGTTAAATGAAGATGAAATCAGTTAACGATGAAATCAGTTAACGATGAAATCAGTTAAATGAAGATGAAATCAGTTAACGATGAAATCAGTTAACGATGAAATCAGTTAACGATGAAATCAGTTAAATGAAGATGAAATGAGTTAACGATGAAATCAGTTAACGATGAAATCAATTAAATGAAGATGAAATCAGTTAACGATGAAATCAGTTAACGATGAAATCAGTTAAATGAAGATGAAATCAGTTAAATGAAGATGAAATCAGTTAACGATGAAATCAGTTAACGATGAAATCAGTTAAATGAAGATGAAATCAGTTAAAGATGAAATCAGTTAACGATGAAATCAGTTAACGATGAAATCAGTTAAATGAAGATGAAATCAGTTAACGATGAAATCAGTTAACGATGAAATCAATTAACGATGAAATCAGTTAAATGAAGATGAAATCAGTTAACGATGAAATCAGTTAAAGATGAAATCAGTTAAATGAAGAATGAAGATGAAATCAGTTAACGATGAAATCAGTTAAATGAAGATGAAATCAGTTAACGATGAAATCAATTAACGATGAAATCAGTTAACGATGAAATCAATTAACGATGAAATCAGTTAAATGAAGATGAAATCAGTTAACGATGAAATCAGTTAAAGATGAAATCAGTTAAATGAAGAATGAAGATGAAATCAGTTAACGATGAAATCAGTTAACGATGAAATCAGTTAACGATGAAATCAATTAACGATGAAATCAGTTAAATGAAGATGAAATCAGTTAACGATGAAATCAATTAACGATGAAATCAGTTAACGATGAAATCAGTTAACGATGAAATCAATTAAATGAAGATGAAATCAGTTAACGATGAAATCAGTTAAATGAAGATGAAATCAGTTAACGATGAAATCAGTTAAAGATGAAATCAGTTAACGATGAAATCAGTTAACGATGAAATCAGTTAAATGAAGATGAAATCAGTTAACGATGAAATCAGTTAAATGAAGAATGAAAATGAAATCAGTTAAATGAAGATGAAATCAGTTAACGATGAAATCAGTTAACGATGAAATCAGTTAACGATGAAATCAGTTAAATGAAGATGAAATCAGTTAACGATGAAATCAGTTAACAATGAAATCAGTTAAATGAAGATGAAATCAGTTAACGATGAAATCAGTTAACGATGAAATCAGTTAAATGAAGATGAAATCAGTTAACGATGAAATCAGTTAACGATGAAATCAGTTAAATGAAGATGAAATCAGTTAACGATGAAATCAGTTAACGATGAAATCAGTTAAATGAAGATGAAATCAGTTAACGATGAAATCAGTTAACGATGAAATCAGTTAACGATGAAATCAATTAAATGAAGATGAAATCAGTTAACGATGAAATCAATTAAATGAAGATGAAATCAGTTAACGATGAAATCAGTTAACAATGAAATCAGTTAAATGAAGATGAAATCAGTTAACGATGAAATCAGTTAACGATGAAATCAGTTAAAGATGAAATCAGTTAACGATGAAATCAGTTAACGATGAAATCAGTTAAATGAAGATGAAATCAGTTAACGATGAAATCAATTAACGATGAAATCAGTTAAATGAAGATGAAATCAGTTAACGATGAAATCAGTTAACGATGAAATCAGTTAAATGAAGAATGAAAATGAAATCAGTTAACGATGAAATCAATTAACGATGAAATCAGTTAACGATGAAATCAGTTAAATGAAGATGAAATCAGTTAACGATGAAATCAGTTAACGATGAAATCAGTTAAATGAAGATGAAATCAGTTAACGATGAAATCAGTTAACGATGAAATCAATTAAATGAAGATGAAATCAGTTAACGATGAAATCAGTTAAATGAAGAATGAAAATGAAATCAGTTAAATGAAGATGAAATCAGTTAACGATGAAATCAGTTAACGATGAAATCAGTTAAATGAAGATGAAATCAGTTAACGATGAAATCAGTTAACGATGAAATCAGTTAACGATGAAATCAATTAAATGAAGATGAAATCAGTTAACGATGAAATCAGTTAAATGAAGATGAAATCAGTTAACGATGAAATCAGTTAAAGATGAAATCAGTTAACGATGAAATCAGTTAACGATGAAATCAGTTAAATGAAGATGAAATCAGTTAACGATGAAATCAGTTAAATGAAGAATGAAAATGAAATCAGTTAAATGAAGATGAAATCAGTTAACGATGAAATCAGTTAACGATGAAATCAGTTAAATGAAGATGAAATCAGTTAACGATGAAATCAGTTAACAATGAAATCAGTTAAATGAAGATGAAATCAGTTAACGATGAAATCAGTTAACGATGAAATCAGTTAACGATGAAATCAGTTAAATGAAGATGAAATCAGTTAAAGATGAAATCAGTTAACGATGAAATCAGTTAACGATGAAATCAGTTAAATGAAGATGAAATCAGTTAACGATGAAATCAGTTAACGATGAAATCAATTAACGATGAAATCAGTTAAATGAAGATGAAATCAGTTAACGATGAAATCAGTTAAAGATTAAATCAGTTAAATGAAGAATGAAGATGAAATCAGTTAACGATGAAATCAGTTAAATGAAGATGAAATCAGTTAACGATGAAATCAGTTAACGATGAAATCAGTTAACGATGAAATCAGTTAAATGAAGATGAAATCAGTTAACGATGAAATCAGTTAAATGAAGAATGAAGATGAAATCAGTTAACGATGAAATCAATTAACGATGAAATCAGTTAACGATGAAATCAGTTAAATGAAGATGAAATCAGTTAACGATGAAATCAGTTAACGATGAAATCAGTTAAATGAAGAATGAAAATGAAATCAGTTAACGATGAAATCAATTAACGATGAAATCAGTTAACGATGAAATCAGTTAAATGAAGATGAAATCAGTTAACGATGAAATCAGTTAACGATGAAATCAGTTAAATGAAGATGAAATCAGTTAACGATGAAATCAGTTAACGATGAAATCAGTTAACGATGAAATCAGTTAAATGAAGATGAAATCAGTTAACGATGAAATCAGTTAACGATGAAATCAGTTAACGATGAAATCAATTAAATGAAGATGAAATCAGTTAACGATGAAATCAGTTAACGATGAAATCAGTTAAATGAAGATGAAATCAGTTAAATGAAGATGAAATCAGTTAACGATGAAATCAGTTAACGATGAAATCAGTTAAATGAAGATGAAATCAGTTAAAGATGAAATCAGTTAACGATGAAATCAGTTAACGATGAAATCAGTTAAATGAAGATGAAATCAGTTAACGATGAAATCAGTTAACGATGAAATCAATTAACGATGAAATCAGTTAAATGAAGATGAAATCAGTTAACGATGAAATCAGTTAAAGATGAAATCAGTTAAATGAAGAATGAAGATGAAATCAGTTAACGATGAAATCAGTTAACGATGAAATCAATTAACGATGAAATCAGTTAACGATGAAATCAATTAACGATGAAATCAGTTAAATGAAGATGAAATCAGTTAACGATGAAATCAGTTAAAGATGAAATCAGTTAACGATGAAATCAATTAACGATGAAATCAGTTAACGATGAAATCAATTAACGATGAAATCAGTTAAATGAAGATGAAATCAGTTAACGATGAAATCAATTAACGATGAAATCAGTTAACGATGAAATCAATTAACGATGAAATCAGTTAAATGAAGATGAAATCAGTTAACGATGAAATCAGTTAAAGATGAAATCAGTTAAATGAAGAATGAAGATGAAATCAGTTAACGATGAAATCAGTTAAATGAAGATGAAATCAGTTAACGATGAAATCAATTAACGATGAAATCAGTTAACGATGAAATCAATTAACGATGAAATCAGTTAAATGAAGATGAAATCAGTTAACGATGAAATCAGTTAAAGATGAAATCAGTTAAATGAAGAATGAAGATGAAATCAGTTAACGATGAAATCAGTTAAATGAAGATGAAATCAGTTAACGATGAAATCAGTTAAAGATGAAATCAGTTAACGATGAAATCAGTTAAATGAAGATGAAATCAGTTAACGATGAAATCAATTAACGATGAAATCAGTTAACGATGAAATCAGTTAAATGAAGATGAAATCAGTTAACGATGAAATCAGTTAACGATGAAATCAGTTAAATGAAGAATGAAAATGAAATCAGTTAACGATGAAATCAATTAACGATGAAATCAGTTAACGATGAAATCAGTTAAATGAAGATGAAATCAGTTAACGATGAAATCAGTTAACGATGAAATCAGTTAAATGAAGATGAAATCAGTTAACGATGAAATCAGTTAACGATGAAATCAGTTAACGATGAAATCAGTTAAATGAAGATGAAATCAGTTAACGATGAAATCAGTTAACGATGAAATCAGTTAACGATGAAATCAATTAAATGAAGATGAAATCAGTTAACGATGAAATCAGTTAAATGAAGAATGAAAATGAAATCAGTTAAATGAAGATGAAATCAGTTAACGATGAAATCAGTTAACGATGAAATCAGTTAACGATGAAATCAGTTAAATGAAGATGAAATCAGTTAACGATGAAATCAGTTAACGATGAAATCAGTTAACGATGAAATCAATTAAATGAAGATGAAATCAGTTAACGATGAAATCAGTTAAATGAAGATGAAATCAGTTAACGATGAAATCAGTTAAAGATGAAATCAGTTAACGATGAAATCAGTTAACGATGAAATCAGTTAACGATGAAATCAGTTAAATGAAGATGAAATCAGTTAACGATGAAATCAGTTAAATGAAGAATGAAAATGAAATCAGTTAAATGAAGATGAAATCAGTTAACGATGAAATCAGTTAACGATGAAATCAGTTAACGATGAAATCAGTTAAATGAAGATGAAATCAGTTAACGATGAAATCAGTTAACAATGAAATCAGTTAAATGAAGATGAAATCAGTTAACGATGAAATCAGTTAACGATGAAATCAGTTAACGATGAAATCAGTTAAATGAAGATGAAATCAGTTAACGATGAAATCAGTTAACGATGAAATCAGTTAAATGAAGATGAAATCAGTTAACGATGAAATCAGTTAACGATGAAATCAGTTAAATGAAGATGAAATCAGTTAACGATGAAATCAGTTAACGATGAAATCAGTTAACGATGAAATCAATTAAATGAAGATGAAATCAGTTAACGATGAAATCAGTTAAATGAAGATGAAATCAGTTAACGATGAAATCAGTTAAAGATGAAATCAGTTAACGATGAAATCAGTTAACGATGAAATCAGTTAAATGAAGATGAAATCAGTTAACGATGAAATCAGTTAAATGAAGAATGAAAATGAAATCAGTTAAATGAAGATGAAATCAGTTAACGATGAAATCAGTTAACGATGAAATCAGTTAACGATGAAATCAGTTAAATGAAGAATGAAAATGAAATCAGTTAACGATGAAATCAATTAACGATGAAATCAGTTAACGATGAAATCAGTTAAATGAAGATGAAATCAGTTAACGATGAAATCAGTTAACGATGAAATCAGTTAAATGAAGATGAAATCAGTTAACGATGAAATCAGTTAACGATGAAATCAGTTAACGATGAAATCAGTTAAATGAAGATGAAATCAGTTAACGATGAAATCAGTTAACGATGAAATCAGTTAACGATGAAATCAATTAAATGAAGATGAAATCAGTTAACGATGAAATCAGTTAAATGAAGAATGAAAATGAAATCAGTTAAATGAAGATGAAATCAGTTAACGATGAAATCAGTTAACGATGAAATCAGTTAAATGAAGATGAAATCAGTTAACGATGAAATCAGTTAACGATGAAATCAGTTAACGATGAAATCAGTTAACGATGAAATCAATTAAATGAAGATGAAATCAGTTAACGATGAAATCAGTTAAATGAAGATGAAATCAGTTAACGATGAAATCAGTTAAAGATGAAATCAGTTAACGATGAAATCAGTTAACGATGAAATCAGTTAACGATGAAATCAGTTAAATGAAGATGAAATCAGTTAACGATGAAATCAGTTAAAAGAAGAATGAAAATGAAATCAGTTAAATGAAGATGAAATCAGTTAACGATGAAATCAGTTAACGATGAAATCAGTTAACGATGAAATCAGTTAAATGAAGATGAAATCAGTTAACGATGAAATCAGTTAACAATGAAATCAGTTAAATGAAGATGAAATCAGTTAACGATGAAATCAGTTAACGATGAAATCAGTTAACGATGAAATCAGTTAACGATGAAATCAGTTAAATGAAGATGAAATCAGTTAACGATGAAATCAGTTAACGATGAAATCAGTTAAATGAAGATGAAATCAGTTAACGATGAAATCAGTTAACGATGAAATCAGTTAAATGAAGATGAAATCAGTTAACGATGAAATCAGTTAACGATGAAATCAGTTAACGATGAAATCAGTTAAATGAAGATGAAATCAGTTAACGATGAAATCAGTTAACGATGAAATCAATTAACGATGAAATCAGTTAAATGAAGATGAAATCAGTTAACGATGAAATCAGTTAAAGATGAAATCAGTTAAATGAAGAATGAAGATGAAATCAGTTAACGATGAAATCAGTTAAATGAAGATGAAATCAGTTAACGATGAAATCAGTTAACGATGAAATCAGTTAAATGAAGATGAAATCAGTTAACGATGAAATCAGTTAAATGAAGAATGAAGATGAAATCAGTTAACGATGAAATCAATTAACGATGAAATCAGTTAACGATGAAATCAGTTAAATGAAGATGAAATCAGTTAACGATGAAATCAGTTAACGATGAAATCAGTTAAATGAAGAATGAAAATGAAATCAGTTAACGATGAAATCAATTAACGATGAAATCAGTTAACGATGAAATCAGTTAAATGAAGATGAAATCAGTTAACGATGAAATCAGTTAACGATGAAATCAGTTAAATGAAGATGAAATCAGTTAACGATGAAATCAGTTAACGATGAAATCAGTTAACGATGAAATCAATTAAATGAAGATGAAATCAGTTAACGATGAAATCAGTTAACGATGAAATCAGTTAAATGAAGATGAAATCAGTTAAATGAAGATGAAATCAGTTAACGATGAAATCAGTTAACGATGAAATCAGTTAACGATGAAATCAGTTAAATGAAGATGAAATCAGTTAAAGATGAAATCAGTTAACGATGAAATCAGTTAACGATGAAATCAGTTAAATGAAGATGAAATCAGTTAACGATGAAATCAGTTAACGATGAAATCAATTAACGATGAAATCAGTTAAATGAAGATGAAATCAGTTAACGATGAAATCAGTTAAAGATGAAATCAGTTAAATGAAGAATGAAGATGAAATCAGTTAACGATGAAATCAGTTAAATGAAGATGAAATCAGTTAACGATGAAATCAATTAACGATGAAATCAGTTAACGATGAAATCAATTAACGATGAAATCAGTTAAATGAAGATGAAATCAGTTAACGATGAAATCAGTTAAAGATGAAATCAGTTAAATGAAGAATGAAGATGAAATCAGTTAACGATGAAATCAGTTAAATGAAGATGAAATCAGTTAACGATGAAATCAATTAACGATGAAATCAGTTAACGATGAAATCAATTAACGATGAAATCAGTTAAATGAAGATGAAATCAGTTAACGATGAAATCAGTTAAAGATGAAATCAGTTAAATGAAGAATGAAGATGAAATCAGTTAACGATGAAATCAGTTAAATGAAGATGAAATCAGTTAACGATGAAATCAATTAACGATGAAATCAGTTAACGATGAAATCAATTAACGATGAAATCAGTTAAATGAAGATGAAATCAGTTAACGATGAAATCAGTTAAAGATGAAATCAGTTAAATGAAGAATGAAGATGAAATCAGTTAACGATGAAATCAGTTAAATGAAGATGAAATCAGTTAACGATGGAATCAGTTAACGATGAAATCAGTTAACGATGAAATCAGTTAAATGAAGATGAAATCAGTTAACGATGAAATCAGTTAAATGAAGAATGAAGATGAAATCAGTTAACGATGAAATCAATTAACGATGAAATCAGTTAACGATGAAATCAGTTAAATGAAGATGAAATCAGTTAACGATGAAATCAGTTAACGATGAAATCAGTTAAATGAAGAATGAAAATGAAATCAGTTAACGATGAAATCAATTAACGATGAAATCAGTTAACGATGAAATCAGTTAAATGAAGATGAAATCAGTTAACGATGAAATCAGTTAACGATGAAATCAGTTAAATGAAGATGAAATCAGTTAACGATGAATTCAGTTAACGATGAAATCAGTTAACGATGAAATCAGTTAAATGAAGATGAAATCAGTTAACGATGAAATCAGTTAACGATGAAATCAGTTAACGATGAAATCAATTAAATGAAGATGAAATCAGTTAACGATGAAATCAGTTAAATGAAGAATGAAAATGAAATCAGTTAAATGAAGATGAAATCAGTTAACGATGAAATCAGTTAACGATGAAATCAGTTAAATGAAGATGAAATCAGTTAACGATGAAATCAGTTAACGATGAAATCAGTTAACGATGAAATCAATTAAATGAAGATGAAATCAGTTAACGATGAAATCAGTTAAATGAAGATGAAATCAGTTAACGATGAAATCAGTTAAAGATGAAATCAGTTAACGATGAAATCAGTTAACGATGAAATCAGTTAACGATGAAATCAGTTAAATGAAGATGAAATCAGTTAACGATGAAATCAGTTAAATGAAGAATGAAAATGAAATCAGTTAAATGAAGATGAAATCAGTTAACGATGAAATCAGTTAACGATGAAATCAGTTAACGATGAAATCAGTTAAATGAAGATGAAATCAGTTAACGATGAAATCAGTTAACAATGAAATCAGTTAAATGAAGATGAAATCAGTTAACGATGAAATCAGTTAACGATGAAATCAGTTAACGATGAAATCAGTTAAATGAAGATGAAATCAGTTAACGATGAAATCAGTTAACGATGAAATCAGTTAAATGAAGATGAAATCAGTTAACGATGAAATCAGTTAAATGAAGAATGAAGATGAAATCAGTTAACGATGAAATCAATTAACGATGAAATCAGTTAACGATGAAATCAGTTAAATGAAGATGAAATCAGTTAACGATGAAATCAGTTAACGATGAAATCAGTTAAATGAAGATGAAATCAGTTAACGATGAAATCAGTTAACGATGAAATCAGTTAACGATGAAATCAGTTAAATGAAGATGAAATCAGTTAACGATGAAATCAGTTAACGATGAAATCAGTTAACGATGAAATCAATTAAATGAAGATGAAATCAGTTAACGATGAAATCAGTTAAATGAAGAATGAAAATGAAATCAGTTAAATGAAGATGAAATCAGTTAACGATGAAATCAGTTAACGATGAAATCAGTTAACGATGAAATCAGTTAACGATGAAATCAGTTAAATGAAGATGAAATCAGTTAACGATGAAATCAGTTAACGATGAAATCAGTTAAATGAAGATGAAATCAGTTAACGATGAAATCAGTTAACGATGAAATCAGTTAAATGAAGATGAAATCAGTTAACGATGAAATCAGTTAACGATGAAATCAATTAACGATGAAATCAGTTAAATGAAGATGAAATCAGTTAACGATGAAATCAGTTAAAGATGAAATCAGTTAAATGAAGAATGAAGATGAAATCAGTTAACGATGAAATCAGTTAAATGAAGATGAAATCAGTTAACGATGAAATCAGTTAACGATGAAATCAGTTAACGATGAAATCAGTTAAATGAAGAATGAAGATGAAATCAGTTAACGATGAAATCAATTAACGATGAAATCAGTTAAATGAAGATGAAATCAGTTAACGATGAAATCAGTTAACGATGAAATCAGTTAACGATGAAATCAGTTAAATGAAGAATGAAAATGAAATCAGTTAACGATGAAATCAATTAACGATGAAATCAGTTAACGATGAAATCAGTTAAATGAAGATGAAATCAGTTAACGATGAAATCAGTTAACGATGAAATCAGTTAAATGAAGATGAAATCAGTTAACGATGAAATCAGTTAACGATGAAATCAGTTAACGATGAAATCAGTTAAATGAAGATGAAATCAGTTAACGATGAAATCAGTTAACGATGAAATCAGTTAACGATGAAATCAATTAAATGAAGATGAAATCAGTTAACGATGAAATCAGTTAAATGAAGATGAAATCAGTTAAAGATGAAATCAGTTAACGATGAAATCAGTTAACGATGAAATCAGTTAAATGAAGATGAAATCAGTTAACGATGAAATCAGTTAACGATGAAATCAATTAACGATGAAATCAGTTAAATGAAGATGAAATCAGTTAACGATGAAATCAGTTAAAGATGAAATCAGTTAAATGAAGAATGAAGATGAAATCAGTTAACGATGAAATCAGTTAAATGAAGATGAAATCAGTTAACGATGAAATCAGTTAACGATGAAATCAGTTAAATGAAGATGAAATCAGTTAACGATGAAATCAGTTAACGATGAAATCAGTTAAATGAAGATGAAATCAGTTAACGATGAAATCAGTTAACAATGAAATCAGTTAAATGAAGATGAAATCAGTTAACGATGAAATCAGTTAACGATGAAATCAGTTAACGATGAAATCAGTTAAATGAAGATGAAATCAGTTAACGATGAAATCAGTTAACGATGAAATCAGTTAAATGAAGATGAAATCAGTTAACGATGAAATCATTTAACGATGAAATCAGTTAAATGAAGAATGAAAATGAAATCAGTTAACGATGAAATCAATTAACGATGAAATCAGTTAACGATGAAATCAGTTAAATGAAGATGAAATCAGTTAACGATGAAATCAGTTAACGATGAAATCAGTTAAATGAAGATGAAATCAGTTAACGATGAAATCAGTTAACGATGAAATCAATTAAATGAAGATGAAATCAGTTAACGATGAAATCAGTTAAATGAAGAATGAAAATGAAATCAGTTAAATGAAGATGAAATCAGTTAACGATGAAATCAGTTAACGATGAAATCAGTTAAATGAAGATGAAATCAGTTAACGATGAAATCAGTTAATGATGAAATCAGTTAACGATGAAATCAATTAAATGAAGATGAAATCAGTTAACGATGAAATCAGTTAAATGAAGATGAAATCAGTTAACGATGAAATCAGTTAAAGATGAAATCAGTTAACGATGAAATCAGTTAACGATGAAATCAGTTAACGATGAAATCAGTTAAATGAAGATGAAATCAGTTAAATGAAGATGAAATCAGTTAACGATGAAATCAGTTAACGATGAAATCAGTTAACGATGAAATCAGTTAAATGAAGATGAAATCAGTTAAAGATGAAATCAGTTAACGATGAAATCAGTTAGCGATGAAATCAGTTAAATGAAGATGAAATCAGTTAACGATGAAATCAGTTAACGATGAAATCAATTAACGATGAAATCAGTTAAATGAAGATGAAATCAGTTAACGATGAAATCAGTTAAAGATGAAATCAGTTAAATGAAGAATGAAGATGAAATCAGTTAACGATGAAATCAGTTAAATGAAGATGAAATCAGTTAACGATGAAATCAATTAACGATGAAATCAGTTAACGATGAAATCAATTAACGATGAAATCAGTTAAATGAAGATGAAATCAGTTAACGATGAAATCAGTTAAAGATGAAATCAGTTAAATGAAGAATGAAGATGAAATCAGTTAACGATGAAATCAGTTAACGATGAAATCAGTTAACGATGAAATCAATTAACGATGAAATCAGTTAAATGAAGATGAAATCAGTTAACGATGAAATCAATTAACGATGAAATCAGTTAACGATGAAATCAGTTAAATGAAGATGAAATCAGTTAACGATGAAATCAGTTAACGATGAAATCAGTTAAATGAAGAATGAAAATGAAATCAGTTAACGATGAAATCAATTAACGATGAAATCAGTTAACGATGAAATCAGTTAAATGAAGATGAAATCAGTTAACGATGAAATCAGTTAACGATGAAATCAGTTAACGATGAAATCAGTTAAATGAAGATGAAATCAGTTAACGATGAAATCAGTTAACGATGAAATCAGTTAACGATGAAATCAGTTAAATGAAGATGAAATCAGTTAACGATGAAATCAGTTAAATGAAGAATGAAAATGAAATCAGTTAAATGAAGATGAAATCAGTTAACGATGAAATCAGTTAACGATGAAATCAGTTAACGATGAAATCAGTTAAATGAAGATGAAATCAGTTAACGATGAAATCAGTTAACGATGAAATCAGTTAACGATGAAATCAGTTAACGATGAAATCAGTTAAATGAAGATGAAATCAGTTAACGATGAAATCAGTTAACGATGAAATCAGTTAAATGAAGATGAAATCAGTTAACGATGAAATCAGTTAACGATGAAATCAGTTAAATGAAGAATGAAAATGAAATCAGTTAACGATGAAATCAATTAACGATGAAATCAGTTAACGATGAAATCAGTTAAATGAAGATGAAATCAGTTAACGATGAAATCAGTTAACGATGAAATCAGTTAAATGAAGATGAAATCAGTTAACGATGAAATCAGTTAACGATGAAATCAGTTAAATGAAGAATGAAAATGAAATCAGTTAAATGAAGATGAAATCAGTTAACGATGAAATCAGTTAACGATGAAATCAGTTAAATGAAGATGAAATCAGTTAACGATGAAATCAGTTAACGATGAAATCAGTTAACGATGAAATCAATTAAATGAAGATGAAATCAGTTAACGATGAAATCAGTTAACGATGAAATCAGTTAAATGAAGATGAAATCAGTTAACGATGAAATCAGTTAAAGATGAAATCAGTTAACGATGAAATCAGTTAACGATGAAATCAGTTAACGATGAAATCAGTTAAATGAAGATGAAATCAGTTAACGATGAAATCAGTTAAATGAAGAATGAAAATGAAATCAGTTAAATGAAGATGAAATCAGTTAACGATGAAATCAGTTAACGATGAAATCAGTTAAATGAAGATGAAATCAGTTAACGATGAAATCAGTTAACAATGAAATCAGTTGAATGAAGATGAAATCAGTTAACGATGAAATCAGTTAACGATGAAATCAGTTAACGATGAAATCAGTTAAATGAAGATGAAATCAGTTAAAGATGAAATCAGTTAACGATGAAATCAGTTAACGATGAAATCAGTTAAATGAAGATGAAATCAGTTAACGATGAAATCAGTTAACGATGAAATCAATTAACGATGAAATCAGTTAAATGAAGATGAAATCAGTTAACGATGAAATCAGTTAAAGATGAAATCAGTTAAATGAAGAATGAAGATGAAATCAGTTAACGATGAAATCAGTTAAATGAAGATGAAATCAGTTAACGATGAAATCAGTTAACGATGAAATCAGTTAACGATGAAATCAGTTAAATGAAGATGAAATCAGTTAACGATGAAATCAGTTAAATGAAGAATGAAGATGAAATCAGTTAACGATGAAATCAATTAACGATGAAATCAGTTAACGATGAAATCAGTTAACGATGAAATCAGTTAAATGAAGATGAAATCAGTTAACGATGAAATCAGTTAACGATGAAATCAGTTAAATGAAGAATGAAAATGAAATCAGTTAACGATGAAATCAATTAACGATGAAATCAGTTAACGATGAAATCAGTTAAATGAAGATGAAATCAGTTAACGATGAAATCAGTTAACGATGAAATCAGTTAACGATGAAATCAGTTAAATGAAGATGAAATCAGTTAACGATGAAATCAGTTAACGATGAAATCAGTTAACGATGAAATCAATTAAATGAAGATGAAATCAGTTAACGATGAAATCAGTTAACGATGAAATCAGTTAAATGAAGATGAAATCAGTTAACGATGAAATCAGTTAACGATGAAATCAGTTAACGATGAAATCAGTTAAATGAAGATGAAATCAGTTAAAGATGAAATCAGTTAACGATGAAATCAGTTAACGATGAAATCAGTTAAATGAAGATGAAATCAGTTAACGATGAAATCAGTTAACGATGAAATCAATTAACGATGAAATCAGTTAAATGAAGATGAAATCAGTTAACGATGAAATCAGTTAAAGATGAAATCAGTTAAATGAAGAATGAAGATGAAATCAGTTAACGATGAAATCAGTTAAATGAAGAATGAAGATGAAATCAGTTAACGATGAAATCAGTTAAATGAAGATGAAATCAGTTAACGATGAAATCAATTAACGATGAAATCAGTTAACGATGAAATCAATTAACGATGAAATCAGTTAAATGAAGATGAAATCAGTTAACGATGAAATCAGTTAAAGATGAAATCAGTTAAATGAAGAATGAAGATGAAATCAGTTAACGATGAAATCAGTTAAATGAAGATGAAATCAGTTAACGATGAAATCAGTTAACGATGAAATCAATTAACGATGAAATCAGTTAAATGAAGATGAAATCAGTTAACGATGAAATCAGTTAAAGATGAAATCAGTTAAATGAAGAATGAAGATGAAATCAGTTAACGATGAAATCAGTTAAATGAAGATGAAATCAGTTAACGATGAAATCAGTTAACGATGAAATCAGTTAACGATGAAATCAGTTAAATGAAGATGAAATCAGTTAACGATGAAATCAGTTAAATGAAGAATGAAGATGAAATCAGTTAACGATGAAATCAATTAACGATGAAATCAGTTAACGATGAAATCAGTTAAATGAAGATGAAATCAGTTAACGATGAAATCAGTTAACGATGAAATCAGTTAAATGAAGAATGAAAATGAAATCAGTTAACGATGAAATCAATTAACGATGAAATCAGTTAACGATGAAATCAGTTAAATGAAGATGAAATCAGTTAACGATGAAATCAGTTAACGATGAAATCAGTTAAATGAAGATGAAATCAGTTAACGATGAAATCAGTTAACGATGAAATCAGTTAACGATGAAATCAGTTAAATGAAGATGAAATCAGTTAACGATGAAATCAGTTAACGATGAAATCAGTTAAATGAAGAATGAAAATGAAATCAGTTAACGATGAAATCAATTAACGATGAAATCAGTTAACGATGAAATCAGTTAAATGAAGATGAAATCAGTTAACGATGAAATCAGTTAACGATGAAATCAGTTAACGATGAAATCAGTTAAATGAAGATGAAATCAGTTAACGATGAAATCAGTTAACGATGAAATCAGTTAACGATGAAATCAGTTAAATGAAGATGAAATCAGTTAACGATGAAATCAGTTAACGATGAAATCAGTTAACGATGAAATCAATTAAATGAAGATGAAATCAGTTAACGATGAAATCAGTTAAATGAAGAATGAAAATGAAATCAGTTAAATGAAGATGAAATCAGTTAACGATGAAATCAGTTAACGATGAAATCAGTTAAATGAAGATGAAATCAGTTAACGATGAAATCAGTTAACGATGAAATCAGTTAACGATGAAATCAATTAAATGAAGATGAAATCAGTTAACGATGAAATCAGTTAAATGAAGATGAAATCAGTTAACGATGAAATCAGTTAAAGATGAAATCAGTTAACGATGAAATCAGTTAACGATGAAATCAGTTAACGATGAAATCAGTTAAATGAAGATGAAATCAGTTAACGATGAAATCAGTTAAATGAAGAATGAAAATGAAATCAGTTAAATGAAGATGAAATCAGTTAACGATGAAATCAGTTAACGATGAAATCAGTTAACGATGAAATCAGTTAAATGAAGATGAAATCAGTTAACGATGAAATCAGTTAACAATGAAATCAGTTAAATGAAGATGAAATCAGTTAACGATGAAATCAGTTAACGATGAAATCAGTTAACGATGAAATCAGTTAAATGAAGATGAAATCAGTTAACGATGAAATCAGTTAACGATGGAATCAGTTAACGATGAAATCAGTTAACGATGAAATCAGTTAAATGAAGATGAAATCAGTTAACGATGAAATCAGTTAACGATGAAATCAGTTAACGATGAAATCAATTAAATGAAGATGAAATCAGTTAACGATGAAATCAGTTAACGATGAAATCAATTAACGATGAAATCAGTTAAATGAAGATGAAATCAGTTAACGATGAAATCAATTAACGATGAAATCAATTAAATGAAGATGAAATCAGTTAACGATGAAATCAGTTAACGATGAAATCAGTTAAATGAAGATGAAATCAGTTAACGATGAAATCAGTTAAATGAAGATGAAATCAGTTAACGATGAAATCAATTAAATGAAGATGAAATCAGTTAACGATGAAATCAGTTAAATGAAGATGAAATCAGTTAACGATGAAATCAGTTAAAGATGAAATCAGTTAAATGAAGAATGAAGATGAAATCAGTTAACGATGAAATCAGTTAACGATGAAATCAGTTAACGATGAAATCAATTAACGATGAAATCAGTTAAATGAAGATGAAATCAGTTAACGATGAAATCAATTAACGATGAAATCAGTTAACGATGAAATCAGTTAAATGAAGATGAAATCAGTTAACGATGAAATCAGTTAACGATGAAATCAGTTAAATGAAGAATGAAAATGAAATCAGTTAACGATGAAATCAATTAACGATGAAATCAGTTAACGATGAAATCAGTTAAATGAAGATGAAATCAGTTAACGATGAAATCAGTTAAATGAAGATGAAATCAGTTAACGATGAAATCAGTTAACGATGAAATCAGTTAAATGAAGATGAAATCAGTTAACGATGAAATCAGTTAACGATGAAATCAGTTAACGATGAAATCAATTAAATGAAGATGAAATCAGTTAACGATGAAATCAGTTAACGATGAAATCAGTTAAATGAAGATGAAATCAGTTAAATGAAGATGAAATCAGTTAACGATGAAATCAGTTAACGATGAAATCAGTTAAATGAAGATGAAATCAGTTAAAGATGAAATCAGTTAACGATGAAATCAGTTAACGATGAAATCAGTTAAATGAAGATGAAATCAGTTAACGATGAAATCAGTTAACGATGAAATCAATTAACGATGAAATCAGTTAAATGAAGATGAAATCAGTTAACGATGAAATCAGTTAAAGATGAAATCAGTTAAATGAAGAATGAAGATGAAATCAGTTAACGATGAAATCAGTTAACGATGAAATCAGTTAAATGAAGATGAAATCAGTTAACGATGAAATCAATTAACGATGAAATCAGTTAACGATGAAATCAATTAACGATGAAATCAGTTAAATGAAGATGAAATCAGTTAACGATGAAATCAGTTAACGATGAAATCAGTTAAATGAAGAATGAAAATGAAATCAGTTAACGATGAAATCAATTAACGATGAAATCAGTTAACGATGAAATCAGTTAAATGAAGATGAAATCAGTTAACGATGAAATCAGTTAACGATGAAATCAGTTAAATGAAGATGAAATCAGTTAACGATGAAATCAGTTAACGATGAAATCAGTTAACGATGAAATCAGTTAAATGAAGATGAAATCAGTTAACGATGAAATCAGTTAACGATGAAATCAGTTAACGATGAAATCAATTAAATGAAGATGAAATCAGTTAACGATGAAATCAGTTAAATGAAGAATGAAAATGAAATCAGTTAAATGAAGATGAAATCAGTTAACGATGAAATCAGTTAACGATGAAATCAGTTAAATGAAGATGAAATCAGTTAACGATGAAATCAGTTAACGATGAAATCAGTTAACGATGAAATCAATTAAATGAAGATGAAATCAGTTAACGATGAAATCAGTTAAATGAAGATGAAATCAGTTAACGATGAAATCAGTTAAAGATGAAATCAGTTAACGATGAAATCAGTTAACGATGAAATCAGTTAACGATGAAATCAGTTAAATGAAGATGAAATCAGTTAACGATGAAATCAGTTAAATGAAGAATGAAAATGAAATCAGTTAAATGAAGATGAAATCAGTTAACGATGAAATCAGTTAACGATGAAATCAGTTAACGATGAAATCAGTTAAATGAAGATGAAATCAGTTAACGATGAAATCAGTTAACAATGAAATCAGTTAAATGAAGATGAAATCAGTTAACGATGAAATCAGTTAACGATGAAATCAGTTAACGATGAAATCAGTTAACGATGAAATCAGTTAAATGAAGATGAAATCAGTTAACGATGAAATCAGTTAACGATGAAATCAGTTAAATGAAGAATGAAAATGAAATCAGTTAACGATGAAATCAATTAACGATGAAATCAGTTAACGATGAAATCAGTTAAATGAAGATGAAATCAGTTAACGATGAAATCAGTTAACGATGAAATCAGTTAAATGAAGATGAAATCAGTTAACGATGAAATCAGTTAACGATGAAATCAGTTAACGATGAAATCAATTAAATGAAGATGAAATCAGTTAACGATGAAATCAGTTAAATGAAGATGAAATCAGTTAACGATGAAATCAGTTAAAGATGAAATCAGTTAACGATGAAATCAGTTAACGATGAAATCAGTTAAATGAAGATGAAATCAGTTAACGATGAAATCAGTTAAATGAAGAATGAAAATGAAATCAGTTAAATGAAGATGAAATCAGTTAACGATGAAATCAGTTAACGATGAAATCAGTTAAATGAAGATGAAATCAGTTAACGATGAAATCAGTTAACAATGAAATCAGTTAAATGAAGATGAAATCAGTTAACGATGTAATCAGTTAACGATGAAATCAGTTAACGATGAAATCAGTTAAATGAAGATGAAATCAGTTAAAGATGAAATCAGTTAACGATGAAATCAGTTAACGATGAAATCAGTTAAATGAAGATGAAATCAGTTAACGATGAAATCAGTTAACGATGAAATCAATTAACGATGAAATCAGTTAAATGAAGATGAAATCAGTTAACGATGAAATCAGTTAAAGATGAAATCAGTTAAATGAAGAATGAAGATGAAATCAGTTAACGATGAAATCAGTTAAATGAAGATGAAATCAGTTAACGATGAAATCAGTTAACGATGAAATCAGTTAACGATGAAATCAGTCAAATGAAGATGAAATCAGTTAACGATGAAATCAGTTAAATGAAGATGAAATCAGTTAACGATGAAATCAGTTAACGATGAAATCAGTTAACGATGAAATCAATTAAATGAAGATGAAATCAGTTAACGATGAAATCAGTTAAATGAAGATGAAATCAGTTAACGATGAAATCAGTTAAAGATGAAATCAGTTAACGATGAAATCAGTTAACGATGAAATCAGTTAAATGAAGATGAAATCAGTTAACGATGAAATCAGTTAAATGAAGAATGAAAATGAAATCAGTTAAATGAAGATGAAATCAGTTAACGATGAAATCAGTTAACGATGAAATCAGTTAACGATGAAATCAGTTAAATGAAGAATGAAAATGAAATCAGTTAACGATGAAATCAATTAACGATGAAATCAGTTAACGATGAAATCAGTTAAATGAAGATGAAATCAGTTAACGATGAAATCAGTTAACGATGAAATCAGTTAAATGAAGATGAAATCAGTTAACGATGAAATCAGTTAACGATGAAATCAGTTAACGATGAAATCAGTTAAATGAAGATGAAATCAGTTAACGATGAAATCAGTTAACGATGAAATCAGTTAACGATGAAATCAATTAAATGAAGATGAAATCAGTTAACGATGAAATCAGTTAAATGAAGAATGAAAATGAAATCAGTTAAATGAAGATGAAATCAGTTAACGATGAAATCAGTTAACGATGAAATCAGTTAAATGAAGATGAAATCAGTTAACGATGAAATCAGTTAACGATGAAATCAGTTAACGATGAAATCAATTAAATGAAGATGAAATCAGTTAACGATGAAATCAGTTAAATGAAGATGAAATCAGTTAACGATGAAATCAGTTAAAGATGAAATCAGTTAACGATGAAATCAGTTAACGATGAAATCAGTTAACGATGAAATCAGTTAAATGAAGATGAAATCAGTTAACGATGAAATCAGTTAAAAGAAGAATGAAAATGAAATCAGTTAAATGAAGATGAAATCAGTTAACGATGAAATCAGTTAACGATGAAATCAGTTAACGATGAAATCAGTTAAATGAAGATGAAATCAGTTAACGATGAAATCAGTTAACAATGAAATCAGTTAAATGAAGATGAAATCAGTTAACGATGAAATCAGTTAACGATGAAATCAGTTAACGATGAAATCAGTTAACGATGAAATCAGTTAAATGAAGATGAAATCAGTTAACGATGAAATCAGTTAACGATGAAATCAGTTAAATGAAGATGAAATCAGTTAACGATGAAATCAGTTAACGATGAAATCAGTTAAATGAAGATGAAATCAGTTAACGATGAAATCAGTTAACGATGAAATCAGTTAACGATGAAATCAGTTAAATGAAGATGAAATCAGTTAACGATGAAATCAGTTAACGATGAAATCAATTAACGATGAAATCAGTTAAATGAAGATGAAATCAGTTAACGATGAAATCAGTTAAAGATGAAATCAGTTAAATGAAGAATGAAGATGAAATCAGTTAACGATGAAATCAGTTAAATGAAGATGAAATCAGTTAACGATGAAATCAGTTAACGATGAAATCAGTTAACGATGAAATCAGTTAAATGAAGATGAAATCAGTTAACGATGAAATCAGTTAAATGAAGAATGAAGATGAAATCAGTTAACGATGAAATCAATTAACGATGAAATCAGTTAACGATGAAATCAGTTAAATGAAGATGAAATCAGTTAACGATGAAATCAGTTAACGATGAAATCAGTTAAATGAAGAATGAAAATGAAATCAGTTAACGATGAAATCAATTAACGATGAAATCAGTTAACGATGAAATCAGTTAAATGAAGATGAAATCAGTTAACGATGAAATCAGTTAACGATGAAATCAGTTAAATGAAGATGAAATCAGTTAACGATGAAATCAGTTAACGATGAAATCAGTTAACGATGAAATCAATTAAATGAAGATGAAATCAGTTAACGATGAAATCAGTTAACGATGAAATCAGTTAAATGAAGATGAAATCAGTTAAATGAAGATGAAATCAGTTAACGATGAAATCAGTTAACGATGAAATCAGTTAACGATGAAATCAGTTAAATGAAGATGAAATCAGTTAAAGATGAAATCAGTTAACGATGAAATCAGTTAACGATGAAATCAGTTAAATGAAGATGAAATCAGTTAACGATGAAATCAGTTAACGATGAAATCAATTAACGATGAAATCAGTTAAATGAAGATGAAATCAGTTAACGATGAAATCAGTTAAAGATGAAATCAGTTAAATGAAGAATGAAGATGAAATCAGTTAACGATGAAATCAGTTAAATGAAGATGAAATCAGTTAACGATGAAATCAATTAACGATGAAATCAGTTAACGATGAAATCAATTAACGATGAAATCAGTTAAATGAAGATGAAATCAGTTAACGATGAAATCAGTTAAAGATGAAATCAGTTAAATGAAGAATGAAGATGAAATCAGTTAACGATGAAATCAGTTAAATGAAGATGAAATCAGTTAACGATGAAATCAATTAACGATGAAATCAGTTAACGATGAAATCAATTAACGATGAAATCAGTTAAATGAAGATGAAATCAGTTAACGATGAAATCAGTTAAAGATGAAATCAGTTAAATGAAGAATGAAGATGAAATCAGTTAACGATGAAATCAGTTAAATGAAGATGAAATCAGTTAACGATGAAATCAATTAACGATGAAATCAGTTAACGATGAAATCAATTAACGATGAAATCAGTTAAATGAAGATGAAATCAGTTAACGATGAAATCAGTTAAAGATGAAATCAGTTAAATGAAGAATGAAGATGAAATCAGTTAACGATGAAATCAGTTAAATGAAGATGAAATCAGTTAACGATGGAATCAGTTAACGATGAAATCAGTTAACGATGAAATCAGTTAAATGAAGATGAAATCAGTTAACGATGAAATCAGTTAAATGAAGAATGAAGATGAAATCAGTTAACGATGAAATCAATTAACGATGAAATCAGTTAACGATGAAATCAGTTAAATGAAGATGAAATCAGTTAACGATGAAATCAGTTAACGATGAAATCAGTTAAATGAAGAATGAAAATGAAATCAGTTAACGATGAAATCAATTAACGATGAAATCAGTTAACGATGAAATCAGTTAAATGAAGATGAAATCAGTTAACGATGAAATCAGTTAACGATGAAATCAGTTAAATGAAGATGAAATCAGTTAACGATGAATTCAGTTAACGATGAAATCAGTTAACGATGAAATCAGTTAAATGAAGATGAAATCAGTTAACGATGAAATCAGTTAACGATGAAATCAGTTAACGATGAAATCAGTTAACGATGAAATCAATTAAATGAAGATGAAATCAGTTAACGATGAAATCAGTTAAATGAAGAATGAAAATGAAATCAGTTAAATGAAGATGAAATCAGTTAACGATGAAATCAGTTAACGATGAAATCAGTTAAATGAAGATGAAATCAGTTAACGATGAAATCAGTTAACGATGAAATCAGTTAACGATGAAATCAATTAAATGAAGATGAAATCAGTTAACGATGAAATCAGTTAAATGAAGATGAAATCAGTTAACGATGAAATCAGTTAAAGATGAAATCAGTTAACGATGAAATCAGTTAACGATGAAATCAGTTAACGATGAAATCAGTTAAATGAAGATGAAATCAGTTAACGATGAAATCAGTTAAATGAAGAATGAAAATGAAATCAGTTAAATGAAGATGAAATCAGTTAACGATGAAATCAGTTAACGATGAAATCAGTTAACGATGAAATCAGTTAAATGAAGATGAAATCAGTTAACGATGAAATCAGTTAACAATGAAATCAGTTAAATGAAGATGAAATCAGTTAACGATGAAATCAGTTAACGATGAAATCAGTTAAATGAAGATGAAATCAGTTAACGATGAAATCAGTTAACGATGAAATCAGTTAAATGAAGATGAAATCAGTTAACGATGAAATCAGTTAAATGAAGAATGAAGATGAAATCAGTTAACGATGAAATCAATTAACGATGAAATCAGTTAACGATGAAATCAGTTAAATGAAGATGAAATCAGTTAACGATGAAATCAGTTAACGATGAAATCAGTTAAATGAAGATGAAATCAGTTAACGATGAAATCAGTTAACGATGAAATCAGTTAACGATGAAATCAGTTAAATGAAGATGAAATCAGTTAACGATGAAATCAGTTAACGATGAAATCAGTTAACGATGAAATCAATTAAATGAAGATGAAATCAGTTAACGATGAAATCAGTTAAATGAAGAATGAAAATGAAATCAGTTAAATGAAGATGAAATCAGTTAACGATGAAATCAGTTAACGATGAAATCAGTTAACGATGAAATCAGTTAACGATGAAATCAGTTAAATGAAGATGAAATCAGTTAACGATGAAATCAGTTAACGATGAAATCAGTTAAATGAAGATGAAATCAGTTAACGATGAAATCAGTTAACGATGAAATCAGTTAAATGAAGATGAAATCAGTTAACGATGAAATCAGTTAACGATGAAATCAATTAACGATGAAATCAGTTAAATGAAGATGAAATCAGTTAACGATGAAATCAGTTAAAGATGAAATCAGTTAAATGAAGAATGAAGATGAAATCAGTTAACGATGAAATCAGTTAAATGAAGATGAAATCAGTTAACGATGAAATCAGTTAACGATGAAATCAGTTAACGATGAAATCAGTTAAATGAAGAATGAAGATGAAATCAGTTAACGATGAAATCAATTAACGATGAAATCAGTTAAATGAAGATGAAATCAGTTAACGATGAAATCAGTTAACGATGAAATCAGTTAACGATGAAATCAGTTAAATGAAGAATGAAAATGAAATCAGTTAACGATGAAATCAATTAACGATGAAATCAGTTAACGATGAAATCAGTTAAATGAAGATGAAATCAGTTAACGATGAAATCAGTTAACGATGAAATCAGTTAAATGAAGATGAAATCAGTTAACGATGAAATCAGTTAACGATGAAATCAGTTAACGATGAAATCAGTTAAATGAAGATGAAATCAGTTAACGATGAAATCAGTTAACGATGAAATCAGTTAACGATGAAATCAATTAAATGAAGATGAAATCAGTTAACGATGAAATCAGTTAAATGAAGATGAAATCAGTTAAAGATGAAATCAGTTAACGATGAAATCAGTTAACGATGAAATCAGTTAAATGAAGATGAAATCAGTTAACGATGAAATCAGTTAACGATGAAATCAATTAACGATGAAATCAGTTAAATGAAGATGAAATCAGTTAACGATGAAATCAGTTAAAGATGAAATCAGTTAAATGAAGAATGAAGATGAAATCAGTTAACGATGAAATCAGTTAAATGAAGATGAAATCAGTTAACGATGAAATCAGTTAACGATGAAATCAGTTAAATGAAGATGAAATCAGTTAACGATGAAATCAGTTAACGATGAAATCAGTTAAATGAAGATGAAATCAGTTAACGATGAAATCAGTTAACAATGAAATCAGTTAAATGAAGATGAAATCAGTTAACGATGAAATCAGTTAACGATGAAATCAGTTAACGATGAAATCAGTTAAATGAAGATGAAATCAGTTAACGATGAAATCAGTTAACGATGAAATCAGTTAAATGAAGATGAAATCAGTTAACGATGAAATCATTTAACGATGAAATCAGTTAAATGAAGAATGAAAATGAAATCAGTTAACGATGAAATCAATTAACGATGAAATCAGTTAACGATGAAATCAGTTAAATGAAGATGAAATCAGTTAACGATGAAATCAGTTAACGATGAAATCAGTTAAATGAAGATGAAATCAGTTAACGATGAAATCAGTTAACGATGAAATCAATTAAATGAAGATGAAATCAGTTAACGATGAAATCAGTTAAATGAAGAATGAAAATGAAATCAGTTAAATGAAGATGAAATCAGTTAACGATGAAATCAGTTAACGATGAAATCAGTTAAATGAAGATGAAATCAGTTAACGATGAAATCAGTTAATGATGAAATCAGTTAACGATGAAATCAATTAAATGAAGATGAAATCAGTTAACGATGAAATCAGTTAAATGAAGATGAAATCAGTTAACGATGAAATCAGTTAAAGATGAAATCAGTTAACGATGAAATCAGTTAACGATGAAATCAGTTAACGATGAAATCAGTTAAATGAAGATGAAATCAGTTAAATGAAGATGAAATCAGTTAACGATGAAATCAGTTAACGATGAAATCAGTTAACGATGAAATCAGTTAAATGAAGATGAAATCAGTTAAAGATGAAATCAGTTAACGATGAAATCAGTTAGCGATGAAATCAGTTAAATGAAGATGAAATCAGTTAACGATGAAATCAGTTAACGATGAAATCAATTAACGATGAAATCAGTTAAATGAAGATGAAATCAGTTAACGATGAAATCAGTTAAAGATGAAATCAGTTAAATGAAGAATGAAGATGAAATCAGTTAACGATGAAATCAGTTAAATGAAGATGAAATCAGTTAACGATGAAATCAATTAACGATGAAATCAGTTAACGATGAAATCAATTAACGATGAAATCAGTTAAATGAAGATGAAATCAGTTAACGATGAAATCAGTTAAAGATGAAATCAGTTAAATGAAGAATGAAGATGAAATCAGTTAACGATGAAATCAGTTAACGATGAAATCAGTTAACGATGAAATCAATTAACGATGAAATCAGTTAAATGAAGATGAAATCAGTTAACGATGAAATCAATTAACGATGAAATCAGTTAACGATGAAATCAGTTAAATGAAGATGAAATCAGTTAACGATGAAATCAGTTAACGATGAAATCAGTTAAATGAAGAATGAAAATGAAATCAGTTAACGATGAAATCAATTAACGATGAAATCAGTTAACGATGAAATCAGTTAAATGAAGATGAAATCAGTTAACGATGAAATCAGTTAACGATGAAATCAGTTAACGATGAAATCAGTTAAATGAAGATGAAATCAGTTAACGATGAAATCAGTTAACGATGAAATCAGTTAACGATGAAATCAGTTAAATGAAGATGAAATCAGTTAACGATGAAATCAGTTAAATGAAGAATGAAAATGAAATCAGTTAAATGAAGATGAAATCAGTTAACGATGAAATCAGTTAACGATGAAATCAGTTAACGATGAAATCAGTTAAATGAAGATGAAATCAGTTAACGATGAAATCAGTTAACGATGAAATCAGTTAACGATGAAATCAGTTAAATGAAGATGAAATCAGTTAACGATGAAATCAGTTAACGATGAAATCAGTTAAATGAAGATGAAATCAGTTAACGATGAAATCAGTTAACGATGAAATCAGTTAAATGAAGAATGAAAATGAAATCAGTTAACGATGAAATCAATTAACGATGAAATCAGTTAACGATGAAATCAGTTAAATGAAGATGAAATCAGTTAACGATGAAATCAGTTAACGATGAAATCAGTTAAATGAAGATGAAATCAGTTAACGATGAAATCAGTTAACGATGAAATCAGTTAAATGAAGAATGAAAATGAAATCAGTTAACGATGAAATCAATTAACGATGAAATCAGTTAACGATGAAATCAGTTAAATGAAGATGAAATCAGTTAACGATGAAATCAGTTAACGATGAAATCAGTTAAATGAAGATGAAATCAGTTAACGATGAAATCAGTTAACGATGAAATCAGTTAACGATGAAATCAGTTAAATGAAGATGAAATCAGTTAACGATGAAATCAGTTAACGATGAAATCAGTTAACGATGAAATCAGTTAAATGAAGATGAAATCAGTTAACGATGAAATCAGTTAACGATGAAATCAGTTAAATGAAGATGAAATCAGTTAACGATGAAATCAGTTAACGATGAAATCAGTTAAATGAAGAATGAAAATGAAATCAGTTAACGATGAAATCAATTAACGATGAAATCAGTTAACGATGAAATCAGTTAAATGAAGATGAAATCAGTTAACGATGAAATCAGTTAACGATGAAATCAGTTAAATGAAGATGAAATCAGTTAACGATGAAATCAGTTAACGATGAAATCAGTTAAATGAAGAATGAAAATGAAATCAGTTAACGATGAAATCAATTAACGATGAAATCAGTTAACGATGAAATCAGTTAAATGAAGATGAAATCAGTTAACGATGAAATCAGTTAACGATGAAATCAGTTAAATGAAGATGAAATCAGTTAACGATGAAATCAGTTAACGATGAAATCAGTTAACGATGAAATCAGTTAAATGAAGATGAAATCAGTTAACGATGAAATCAGTTAACGATGAAATCAGTTAACGATGAAATCAATTAAATGAAGATGAAATCAGTTAACGATGAAATCAGTTAAATGAAGAATGAAAATGAAATCAGTTAAATGAAGATGAAATCAGTTAACGATGAAATCAGTTAACGATGAAATCAGTTAAATGAAGATGAAATCAGTTAACGATGAAATCAGTTAACGATGAAATCAGTTAACGATGAAATCAATTAAATGAAGATGAAATCAGTTAACGATGAAATCAGTTAAATGAAGATGAAATCAGTTAACGATGAAATCAGTTAAAGATGAAATCAGTTAACGATGAAATCAGTTAACGATGAAATCAGTTAACGATGAAATCAGTTAAATGAAGATGAAATCAGTTAACGATGAAATCAGTTAAATGAAGAATGAAAATGAAATCAGTTAAATGAAGATGAAATCAGTTAACGATGAAATCAGTTAACGATGAAATCAGTTAACGATGAAATCAGTTAAATGAAGATGAAATCAGTTAACGATGAAATCAGTTAACAATGAAATCAGTTAAATGAAGATGAAATCAGTTAACGATGAAATCAGTTAACGATGAAATCAGTTAACGATGAAATCAGTTAACGATGAAATCAGTTAAATGAAGATGAAATCAGTTAACGATGAAATCAGTTAACGATGAAATCAGTTAAATGAAGAATGAAAATGAAATCAGTTAACGATGAAATCAATTAACGATGAAATC
The DNA here is from genome assembly GCF_022749685.1 of Semicossyphus pulcher. Taxonomy (NCBI): domain Eukaryota; kingdom Metazoa; phylum Chordata; class Actinopteri; order Labriformes; family Labridae; genus Semicossyphus; species Semicossyphus pulcher. The sequence goes on along the minus strand of NW_027211711.1, from coordinate 711,824 downwards.
AGTTAACGATGAAATCAGTTAAATGAAGATGAAATCAGTTAACGATGAAATCAGTTAACGATGAAATCAGTTAAATGAAGATGAAATCAGTTAACGATGAAATCAGTTAACGATGAAATCAGTTAACGATGAAATCAATTAAATGAAGATGAAATCAGTTAACGATGAAATCAGTTAAATGAAGATGAAATCAGTTAACGATGAAATCAGTTAAAGATGAAATCAGTTAACGATGAAATCAGTTAACGATGAAATCAGTTAAATGAAGATGAAATCAGTTAACGATGAAATCAGTTAAATGAAGAATGAAAATGAAATCAGTTAAATGAAGATGAAATCAGTTAACGATGAAATCAGTTAACGATGAAATCAGTTAAATGAAGATGAAATCAGTTAACGATGAAATCAGTTAACAATGAAATCAGTTAAATGAAGATGAAATCAGTTAACGATGTAATCAGTTAACGATGAAATCAGTTAACGATGAAATCAGTTAAATGAAGATGAAATCAGTTAAAGATGAAATCAGTTAACGATGAAATCAGTTAACGATGAAATCAGTTAAATGAAGATGAAATCAGTTAACGATGAAATCAGTTAACGATGAAATCAATTAACGATGAAATCAGTTAAATGAAGATGAAATCAGTTAACGATGAAATCAGTTAAAGATGAAATCAGTTAAATGAAGAATGAAGATGAAATCAGTTAACGATGAAATCAGTTAAATGAAGATGAAATCAGTTAACGATGAAATCAGTTAACGATGAAATCAGTTAACGATGAAATCAGTCAAATGAAGATGAAATCAGTTAACGATGAAATCAGTTAAATGAAGATGAAATCAGTTAACGATGAAATCAGTTAACGATGAAATCAGTTAACGATGAAATCAATTAAATGAAGATGAAATCAGTTAACGATGAAATCAGTTAAATGAAGATGAAATCAGTTAACGATGAAATCAGTTAAAGATGAAATCAGTTAACGATGAAATCAGTTAACGATGAAATCAGTTAAATGAAGATGAAATCAGTTAACGATGAAATCAGTTAAATGAAGAATGAAAATGAAATCAGTTAAATGAAGATGAAATCAGTTAACGATGAAATCAGTTAACGATGAAATCAGTTAACGATGAAATCAGTTAAATGAAGAATGAAAATGAAATCAGTTAACGATGAAATCAATTAACGATGAAATCAGTTAACGATGAAATCAGTTAAATGAAGATGAAATCAGTTAACGATGAAATCAGTTAACGATGAAATCAGTTAAATGAAGATGAAATCAGTTAACGATGAAATCAGTTAACGATGAAATCAGTTAACGATGAAATCAGTTAAATGAAGATGAAATCAGTTAACGATGAAATCAGTTAACGATGAAATCAGTTAACGATGAAATCAATTAAATGAAGATGAAATCAGTTAACGATGAAATCAGTTAAATGAAGAATGAAAATGAAATCAGTTAAATGAAGATGAAATCAGTTAACGATGAAATCAGTTAACGATGAAATCAGTTAAATGAAGATGAAATCAGTTAACGATGAAATCAGTTAACGATGAAATCAGTTAACGATGAAATCAATTAAATGAAGATGAAATCAGTTAACGATGAAATCAGTTAAATGAAGATGAAATCAGTTAACGATGAAATCAGTTAAAGATGAAATCAGTTAACGATGAAATCAGTTAACGATGAAATCAGTTAACGATGAAATCAGTTAAATGAAGATGAAATCAGTTAACGATGAAATCAGTTAAAAGAAGAATGAAAATGAAATCAGTTAAATGAAGATGAAATCAGTTAACGATGAAATCAGTTAACGATGAAATCAGTTAACGATGAAATCAGTTAAATGAAGATGAAATCAGTTAACGATGAAATCAGTTAACAATGAAATCAGTTAAATGAAGATGAAATCAGTTAACGATGAAATCAGTTAACGATGAAATCAGTTAACGATGAAATCAGTTAACGATGAAATCAGTTAAATGAAGATGAAATCAGTTAACGATGAAATCAGTTAACGATGAAATCAGTTAAATGAAGATGAAATCAGTTAACGATGAAATCAGTTAACGATGAAATCAGTTAAATGAAGATGAAATCAGTTAACGATGAAATCAGTTAACGATGAAATCAGTTAACGATGAAATCAGTTAAATGAAGATGAAATCAGTTAACGATGAAATCAGTTAACGATGAAATCAATTAACGATGAAATCAGTTAAATGAAGATGAAATCAGTTAACGATGAAATCAGTTAAAGATGAAATCAGTTAAATGAAGAATGAAGATGAAATCAGTTAACGATGAAATCAGTTAAATGAAGATGAAATCAGTTAACGATGAAATCAGTTAACGATGAAATCAGTTAACGATGAAATCAGTTAAATGAAGATGAAATCAGTTAACGATGAAATCAGTTAAATGAAGAATGAAGATGAAATCAGTTAACGATGAAATCAATTAACGATGAAATCAGTTAACGATGAAATCAGTTAAATGAAGATGAAATCAGTTAACGATGAAATCAGTTAACGATGAAATCAGTTAAATGAAGAATGAAAATGAAATCAGTTAACGATGAAATCAATTAACGATGAAATCAGTTAACGATGAAATCAGTTAAATGAAGATGAAATCAGTTAACGATGAAATCAGTTAACGATGAAATCAGTTAAATGAAGATGAAATCAGTTAACGATGAAATCAGTTAACGATGAAATCAGTTAACGATGAAATCAATTAAATGAAGATGAAATCAGTTAACGATGAAATCAGTTAACGATGAAATCAGTTAAATGAAGATGAAATCAGTTAAATGAAGATGAAATCAGTTAACGATGAAATCAGTTAACGATGAAATCAGTTAACGATGAAATCAGTTAAATGAAGATGAAATCAGTTAAAGATGAAATCAGTTAACGATGAAATCAGTTAACGATGAAATCAGTTAAATGAAGATGAAATCAGTTAACGATGAAATCAGTTAACGATGAAATCAATTAACGATGAAATCAGTTAAATGAAGATGAAATCAGTTAACGATGAAATCAGTTAAAGATGAAATCAGTTAAATGAAGAATGAAGATGAAATCAGTTAACGATGAAATCAGTTAAATGAAGATGAAATCAGTTAACGATGAAATCAATTAACGATGAAATCAGTTAACGATGAAATCAATTAACGATGAAATCAGTTAAATGAAGATGAAATCAGTTAACGATGAAATCAGTTAAAGATGAAATCAGTTAAATGAAGAATGAAGATGAAATCAGTTAACGATGAAATCAGTTAAATGAAGATGAAATCAGTTAACGATGAAATCAATTAACGATGAAATCAGTTAACGATGAAATCAATTAACGATGAAATCAGTTAAATGAAGATGAAATCAGTTAACGATGAAATCAGTTAAAGATGAAATCAGTTAAATGAAGAATGAAGATGAAATCAGTTAACGATGAAATCAGTTAAATGAAGATGAAATCAGTTAACGATGAAATCAATTAACGATGAAATCAGTTAACGATGAAATCAATTAACGATGAAATCAGTTAAATGAAGATGAAATCAGTTAACGATGAAATCAGTTAAAGATGAAATCAGTTAAATGAAGAATGAAGATGAAATCAGTTAACGATGAAATCAGTTAAATGAAGATGAAATCAGTTAACGATGGAATCAGTTAACGATGAAATCAGTTAACGATGAAATCAGTTAAATGAAGATGAAATCAGTTAACGATGAAATCAGTTAAATGAAGAATGAAGATGAAATCAGTTAACGATGAAATCAATTAACGATGAAATCAGTTAACGATGAAATCAGTTAAATGAAGATGAAATCAGTTAACGATGAAATCAGTTAACGATGAAATCAGTTAAATGAAGAATGAAAATGAAATCAGTTAACGATGAAATCAATTAACGATGAAATCAGTTAACGATGAAATCAGTTAAATGAAGATGAAATCAGTTAACGATGAAATCAGTTAAATGAAGATGAAATCAGTTAAATGAAGATGAAATCAGTTAACGATGAATTCAGTTAACGATGAAATCAGTTAACGATGAAATCAGTTAAATGAAGATGAAATCAGTTAACGATGAAATCAGTTAACGATGAAATCAGTTAACGATGAAATCAATTAAATGAAGATGAAATCAGTTAACGATGAAATCAGTTAAATGAAGAATGAAAATGAAATCAGTTAAATGAAGATGAAATCAGTTAACGATGAAATCAGTTAACGATGAAATCAGTTAAATGAAGATGAAATCAGTTAACGATGAAATCAGTTAACGATGAAATCAGTTAACGATGAAATCAATTAAATGAAGATGAAATCAGTTAACGATGAAATCAGTTAAATGAAGATGAAATCAGTTAACGATGAAATCAGTTAAAGATGAAATCAGTTAACGATGAAATCAGTTAACGATGAAATCAGTTAACGATGAAATCAGTTAAATGAAGATGAAATCAGTTAACGATGAAATCAGTTAAATGAAGAATGAAAATGAAATCAGTTAAATGAAGATGAAATCAGTTAACGATGAAATCAGTTAACGATGAAATCAGTTAACGATGAAATCAGTTAAATGAAGATGAAATCAGTTAACGATGAAATCAGTTAACAATGAAATCAGTTAAATGAAGATGAAATCAGTTAACGATGAAATCAGTTAACGATGAAATCAGTTAAATGAAGATGAAATCAGTTAACGATGAAATCAGTTAACGATGAAATCAGTTAAATGAAGATGAAATCAGTTAACGATGAAATCAGTTAAATGAAGAATGAAGATGAAATCAGTTAACGATGAAATCAATTAACGATGAAATCAGTTAACGATGAAATCAGTTAAATGAAGATGAAATCAGTTAACGATGAAATCAGTTAACGATGAAATCAGTTAAATGAAGATGAAATCAGTTAACGATGAAATCAGTTAACGATGAAATCAGTTAACGATGAAATCAGTTAAATGAAGATGAAATCAGTTAACGATGAAATCAGTTAACGATGAAATCAGTTAACGATGAAATCAATTAAATGAAGATGAAATCAGTTAACGATGAAATCAGTTAAATGAAGAATGAAAATGAAATCAGTTAAATGAAGATGAAATCAGTTAACGATGAAATCAGTTAACGATGAAATCAGTTAACGATGAAATCAGTTAACGATGAAATCAGTTAAATGAAGATGAAATCAGTTAACGATGAAATCAGTTAACGATGAAATCAGTTAAATGAAGATGAAATCAGTTAACGATGAAATCAGTTAACGATGAAATCAGTTAAATGAAGATGAAATCAGTTAACGATGAAATCAGTTAACGATGAAATCAATTAACGATGAAATCAGTTAAATGAAGATGAAATCAGTTAACGATGAAATCAGTTAAAGATGAAATCAGTTAAATGAAGAATGAAGATGAAATCAGTTAACGATGAAATCAGTTAAATGAAGATGAAATCAGTTAACGATGAAATCAGTTAACGATGAAATCAGTTAACGATGAAATCAGTTAAATGAAGAATGAAGATGAAATCAGTTAACGATGAAATCAATTAACGATGAAATCAGTTAAATGAAGATGAAATCAGTTAACGATGAAATCAGTTAACGATGAAATCAGTTAACGATGAAATCAGTTAAATGAAGAATGAAAATGAAATCAGTTAACGATGAAATCAATTAACGATGAAATCAGTTAACGATGAAATCAGTTAAATGAAGATGAAATCAGTTAACGATGAAATCAGTTAACGATGAAATCAGTTAAATGAAGATGAAATCAGTTAACGATGAAATCAGTTAACGATGAAATCAGTTAACGATGAAATCAGTTAAATGAAGATGAAATCAGTTAACGATGAAATCAGTTAACGATGAAATCAGTTAACGATGAAATCAATTAAATGAAGATGAAATCAGTTAACGATGAAATCAGTTAAATGAAGATGAAATCAGTTAAAGATGAAATCAGTTAACGATGAAATCAGTTAACGATGAAATCAGTTAAATGAAGATGAAATCAGTTAACGATGAAATCAGTTAACGATGAAATCAATTAACGATGAAATCAGTTAAATGAAGATGAAATCAGTTAACGATGAAATCAGTTAAAGATGAAATCAGTTAAATGAAGAATGAAGATGAAATCAGTTAACGATGAAATCAGTTAAATGAAGATGAAATCAGTTAACGATGAAATCAGTTAACGATGAAATCAGTTAAATGAAGATGAAATCAGTTAACGATGAAATCAGTTAACGATGAAATCAGTTAAATGAAGATGAAATCAGTTAACGATGAAATCAGTTAACAATGAAATCAGTTAAATGAAGATGAAATCAGTTAACGATGAAATCAGTTAACGATGAAATCAGTTAACGATGAAATCAGTTAAATGAAGATGAAATCAGTTAACGATGAAATCAGTTAACGATGAAATCAGTTAACGATGAAATCAGTTAAATGAAGATGAAATCAGTTAACGATGAAATCATTTAACGATGAAATCAGTTAAATGAAGAATGAAAATGAAATCAGTTAACGATGAAATCAATTAACGATGAAATCAGTTAACGATGAAATCAGTTAAATGAAGATGAAATCAGTTAACGATGAAATCAGTTAACGATGAAATCAGTTAAATGAAGATGAAATCAGTTAACGATGAAATCAGTTAACGATGAAATCAATTAAATGAAGATGAAATCAGTTAACGATGAAATCAGTTAAATGAAGAATGAAAATGAAATCAGTTAAATGAAGATGAAATCAGTTAACGATGAAATCAGTTAACGATGAAATCAGTTAAATGAAGATGAAATCAGTTAACGATGAAATCAGTTAATGATGAAATCAGTTAACGATGAAATCAATTAAATGAAGATGAAATCAGTTAACGATGAAATCAGTTAAATGAAGATGAAATCAGTTAACGATGAAATCAGTTAAAGATGAAATCAGTTAACGATGAAATCAGTTAACGATGAAATCAGTTAACGATGAAATCAGTTAAATGAAGATGAAATCAGTTAAATGAAGATGAAATCAGTTAACGATGAAATCAGTTAACGATGAAATCAGTTAACGATGAAATCAGTTAAATGAAGATGAAATCAGTTAAAGATGAAATCAGTTAACGATGAAATCAGTTAGCGATGAAATCAGTTAAATGAAGATGAAATCAGTTAACGATGAAATCAGTTAACGATGAAATCAATTAACGATGAAATCAGTTAAATGAAGATGAAATCAGTTAACGATGAAATCAGTTAAAGATGAAATCAGTTAAATGAAGAATGAAGATGAAATCAGTTAACGATGAAATCAGTTAAATGAAGATGAAATCAGTTAACGATGAAATCAATTAACGATGAAATCAGTTAACGATGAAATCAATTAACGATGAAATCAGTTAAATGAAGATGAAATCAGTTAACGATGAAATCAGTTAAAGATGAAATCAGTTAAATGAAGAATGAAGATGAAATCAGTTAACGATGAAATCAGTTAACGATGAAATCAGTTAACGATGAAATCAATTAACGATGAAATCAGTTAAATGAAGATGAAATCAGTTAACGATGAAATCAATTAACGATGAAATCAGTTAACGATGAAATCAGTTAAATGAAGATGAAATCAGTTAACGATGAAATCAGTTAACGATGAAATCAGTTAAATGAAGAATGAAAATGAAATCAGTTAACGATGAAATCAATTAACGATGAAATCAGTTAACGATGAAATCAGTTAAATGAAGATGAAATCAGTTAACGATGAAATCAGTTAACGATGAAATCAGTTAACGATGAAATCAGTTAAATGAAGATGAAATCAGTTAACGATGAAATCAGTTAACGATGAAATCAGTTAACGATGAAATCAGTTAAATGAAGATGAAATCAGTTAACGATGAAATCAGTTAAATGAAGAATGAAAATGAAATCAGTTAAATGAAGATGAAATCAGTTAACGATGAAATCAGTTAACGATGAAATCAGTTAACGATGAAATCAGTTAAATGAAGATGAAATCAGTTAACGATGAAATCAGTTAACGATGAAATCAGTTAACGATGAAATCAGTTAACGATGAAATCAGTTAAATGAAGATGAAATCAGTTAACGATGAAATCAGTTAACGATGAAATCAGTTAAATGAAGATGAAATCAGTTAACGATGAAATCAGTTAACGATGAAATCAGTTAAATGAAGAATGAAAATGAAATCAGTTAACGATGAAATCAATTAACGATGAAATCAGTTAACGATGAAATCAGTTAAATGAAGATGAAATCAGTTAACGATGAAATCAGTTAACGATGAAATCAGTTAAATGAAGATGAAATCAGTTAACGATGAAATCAGTTAACGATGAAATCAGTTAAATGAAGAATGAAAATGAAATCAGTTAAATGAAGATGAAATCAGTTAACGATGAAATCAGTTAACGATGAAATCAGTTAAATGAAGATGAAATCAGTTAACGATGAAATCAGTTAACGATGAAATCAGTTAACGATGAAATCAATTAAATGAAGATGAAATCAGTTAACGATGAAATCAGTTAACGATGAAATCAGTTAAATGAAGATGAAATCAGTTAACGATGAAATCAGTTAAAGATGAAATCAGTTAACGATGAAATCAGTTAACGATGAAATCAGTTAACGATGAAATCAGTTAAATGAAGATGAAATCAGTTAACGATGAAATCAGTTAAATGAAGAATGAAAATGAAATCAGTTAAATGAAGATGAAATCAGTTAACGATGAAATCAGTTAACGATGAAATCAGTTAAATGAAGATGAAATCAGTTAACGATGAAATCAGTTAACAATGAAATCAGTTGAATGAAGATGAAATCAGTTAACGATGAAATCAGTTAACGATGAAATCAGTTAACGATGAAATCAGTTAAATGAAGATGAAATCAGTTAAAGATGAAATCAGTTAACGATGAAATCAGTTAACGATGAAATCAGTTAAATGAAGATGAAATCAGTTAACGATGAAATCAGTTAACGATGAAATCAATTAACGATGAAATCAGTTAAATGAAGATGAAATCAGTTAACGATGAAATCAGTTAAAGATGAAATCAGTTAAATGAAGAATGAAGATGAAATCAGTTAACGATGAAATCAGTTAAATGAAGATGAAATCAGTTAACGATGAAATCAGTTAACGATGAAATCAGTTAACGATGAAATCAGTTAAATGAAGATGAAATCAGTTAACGATGAAATCAGTTAAATGAAGAATGAAGATGAAATCAGTTAACGATGAAATCAATTAACGATGAAATCAGTTAACGATGAAATCAGTTAACGATGAAATCAGTTAAATGAAGATGAAATCAGTTAACGATGAAATCAGTTAACGATGAAATCAGTTAAATGAAGATGAAATCAGTTAACGATGAAATCAGTTAACGATGAAATCAGTTAAATGAAGAATGAAAATGAAATCAGTTAACGATGAAATCAATTAACGATGAAATCAGTTAACGATGAAATCAGTTAAATGAAGATGAAATCAGTTAACGATGAAATCAGTTAACGATGAAATCAGTTAACGATGAAATCAGTTAAATGAAGATGAAATCAGTTAACGATGAAATCAGTTAACGATGAAATCAGTTAACGATGAAATCAATTAAATGAAGATGAAATCAGTTAACGATGAAATCAGTTAACGATGAAATCAGTTAAATGAAGATGAAATCAGTTAAATGAAGATGAAATCAGTTAACGATGAAATCAGTTAACGATGAAATCAGTTAACGATGAAATCAGTTAAATGAAGATGAAATCAGTTAAAGATGAAATCAGTTAACGATGAAATCAGTTAACGATGAAATCAGTTAAATGAAGATGAAATCAGTTAACGATGAAATCAGTTAACGATGAAATCAATTAACGATGAAATCAGTTAAATGAAGATGAAATCAGTTAACGATGAAATCAGTTAAAGATGAAATCAGTTAAATGAAGAATGAAGATGAAATCAGTTAACGATGAAATCAGTTAAATGAAGAATGAAGATGAAATCAGTTAACGATGAAATCAGTTAAATGAAGATGAAATCAGTTAACGATGAAATCAATTAACGATGAAATCAGTTAACGATGAAATCAATTAACGATGAAATCAGTTAAATGAAGATGAAATCAGTTAACGATGAAATCAGTTAAAGATGAAATCAGTTAAATGAAGAATGAAGATGAAATCAGTTAACGATGAAATCAGTTAAATGAAGATGAAATCAGTTAACGATGAAATCAGTTAACGATGAAATCAATTAACGATGAAATCAGTTAAATGAAGATGAAATCAGTTAACGATGAAATCAGTTAAAGATGAAATCAGTTAAATGAAGAATGAAGATGAAATCAGTTAACGATGAAATCAGTTAAATGAAGATGAAATCAGTTAACGATGAAATCAGTTAACGATGAAATCAGTTAACGATGAAATCAGTTAAATGAAGATGAAATCAGTTAACGATGAAATCAGTTAAATGAAGAATGAAGATGAAATCAGTTAACGATGAAATCAATTAACGATGAAATCAGTTAACGATGAAATCAGTTAAATGAAGATGAAATCAGTTAACGATGAAATCAGTTAACGATGAAATCAGTTAAATGAAGAATGAAAATGAAATCAGTTAACGATGAAATCAATTAACGATGAAATCAGTTAACGATGAAATCAGTTAAATGAAGATGAAATCAGTTAACGATGAAATCAGTTAACGATGAAATCAGTTAAATGAAGATGAAATCAGTTAACGATGAAATCAGTTAACGATGAAATCAGTTAAATGAAGATGAAATCAGTTAACGATGAAATCAGTTAACGATGAAATCAGTTAAATGAAGAATGAAAATGAAATCAGTTAACGATGAAATCAGTTAACGATGAAATCAGTTAACGATGAAATCAGTTAAATGAAGATGAAATCAGTTAACGATGAAATCAGTTAACGATGAAATCAGTTAACGATGAAATCAGTTAAATGAAGATGAAATCAGTTAACGATGAAATCAGTTAACGATGAAATCAGTTAACGATGAAATCAATTAAATGAAGATGAAATCAGTTAACGATGAAATCAGTTAAATGAAGAATGAAAATGAAATCAGTTAAATGAAGATGAAATCAGTTAACGATGAAATCAGTTAACGATGAAATCAGTTAAATGAAGATGAAATCAGTTAACGATGAAATCAGTTAACGATGAAATCAGTTAACGATGAAATCAATTAAATGAAGATGAAATCAGTTAACGATGAAATCAGTTAAATGAAGATGAAATCAGTTAACGATGAAATCAGTTAAAGATGAAATCAGTTAACGATGAAATCAGTTAACGATGAAATCAGTTAACGATGAAATCAGTTAAATGAAGATGAAATCAGTTAACGATGAAATCAGTTAAATGAAGAATGAAAATGAAATCAGTTAAATGAAGATGAAATCAGTTAACGATGAAATCAGTTAACGATGAAATCAGTTAACGATGAAATCAGTTAAATGAAGATGAAATCAGTTAACGATGAAATCAGTTAACGATGAAATCAGTTAACGATGAAATCAATTAAATGAAGATGAAATCAGTTAACGATGAAATCAGTTAACGATGAAATCAGTTAAATGAAGATGAAATCAGTTAAATGAAGATGAAATCAGTTAACGATGAAATCAGTTAACGATGAAATCAGTTAAATGAAGATGAAATCAGTTAAAGATGAAATCAGTTAACGATGAAATCAGTTAACGATGAAATCAGTTAAATGAAGATGAAATCAGTTAACGATGAAATCAGTTAACGATGAAATCAATTAACGATGAAATCAGTTAAATGAAGATGAAATCAGTTAACGATGAAATCAGTTAAAGATGAAATCAGTTAAATGAAGAATGAAGATGAAATCAGTTAACGATGAAATCAGTTAACGATGAAATCAGTTAAATGAAGATGAAATCAGTTAACGATGAAATCAATTAACGATGAAATCAGTTAACGATGAAATCAATTAACGATGAAATCAGTTAAATGAAGATGAAATCAGTTAACGATGAAATCAGTTAACGATGAAATCAGTTAAATGAAGAATGAAAATGAAATCAGTTAACGATGAAATCAATTAACGATGAAATCAGTTAACGATGAAATCAGTTAAATGAAGATGAAATCAGTTAACGATGAAATCAGTTAACGATGAAATCAGTTAAATGAAGATGAAATCAGTTAACGATGAAATCAGTTAACGATGAAATCAGTTAACGATGAAATCAGTTAAATGAAGATGAAATCAGTTAACGATGAAATCAGTTAACGATGAAATCAGTTAACGATGAAATCAATTAAATGAAGATGAAATCAGTTAACGATGAAATCAGTTAAATGAAGAATGAAAATGAAATCAGTTAAATGAAGATGAAATCAGTTAACGATGAAATCAGTTAACGATGAAATCAGTTAAATGAAGATGAAATCAGTTAACGATGAAATCAGTTAACGATGAAATCAGTTAACGATGAAATCAATTAAATGAAGATGAAATCAGTTAACGATGAAATCAGTTAAATGAAGATGAAATCAGTTAACGATGAAATCAGTTAAAGATGAAATCAGTTAACGATGAAATCAGTTAACGATGAAATCAGTTAACGATGAAATCAGTTAAATGAAGATGAAATCAGTTAACGATGAAATCAGTTAAATGAAGAATGAAAATGAAATCAGTTAAATGAAGATGAAATCAGTTAACGATGAAATCAGTTAACGATGAAATCAGTTAACGATGAAATCAGTTAAATGAAGATGAAATCAGTTAACGATGAAATCAGTTAACAATGAAATCAGTTAAATGAAGATGAAATCAGTTAACGATGAAATCAGTTAACGATGAAATCAGTTAACGATGAAATCAGTTAACGATGAAATCAGTTAAATGAAGATGAAATCAGTTAACGATGAAATCAGTTAACGATGAAATCAGTTAAATGAAGAATGAAAATGAAATCAGTTAACGATGAAATCAATTAACGATGAAATCAGTTAACGATGAAATCAGTTAAATGAAGATGAAATCAGTTAACGATGAAATCAGTTAACGATGAAATCAGTTAAATGAAGATGAAATCAGTTAACGATGAAATCAGTTAACGATGAAATCAGTTAACGATGAAATCAATTAAATGAAGATGAAATCAGTTAACGATGAAATCAGTTAAATGAAGATGAAATCAGTTAACGATGAAATCAGTTAAAGATGAAATCAGTTAACGATGAAATCAGTTAACGATGAAATCAGTTAAATGAAGATGAAATCAGTTAACGATGAAATCAGTTAAATGAAGAATGAAAATGAAATCAGTTAAATGAAGATGAAATCAGTTAACGATGAAATCAGTTAACGATGAAATCAGTTAAATGAAGATGAAATCAGTTAACGATGAAATCAGTTAACAATGAAATCAGTTAAATGAAGATGAAATCAGTTAACGATGTAATCAGTTAACGATGAAATCAGTTAACGATGAAATCAGTTAAATGAAGATGAAATCAGTTAAAGATGAAATCAGTTAACGATGAAATCAGTTAACGATGAAATCAGTTAAATGAAGATGAAATCAGTTAACGATGAAATCAGTTAACGATGAAATCAATTAACGATGAAATCAGTTAAATGAAGATGAAATCAGTTAACGATGAAATCAGTTAAAGATGAAATCAGTTAAATGAAGAATGAAGATGAAATCAGTTAACGATGAAATCAGTTAAATGAAGATGAAATCAGTTAACGATGAAATCAGTTAACGATGAAATCAGTTAACGATGAAATCAGTCAAATGAAGATGAAATCAGTTAACGATGAAATCAGTTAAATGAAGAATGAAGATGAAATCAGTTAACGATGAAATCAATTAACGATGAAATCAGTTAACGATGAAATCAGTTAAATGAAGATGAAATCAGTTAACGATGAAATCAGTTAACGATGAAATCAGTTAAATGAAGAATGAAAATGAAATCAGTTAACGATGAAATCAATTAACGATGAAATCAGTTAACGATGAAATCAGTTAAATGAAGATGAAATCAGTTAACGATGAAATCAGTTAACGATGAAATCAGTTAAATGAAGATGAAATCAGTTAACGATGAAATCAGTTAACGATGAAATCAGTTAACGATGAAATCAGTTAAATGAAGATGAAATCAGTTAACGATGAAATCAGTTAACGATGAAATCAGTTAACGATGAAATCAATTAAATGAAGATGAAATCAGTTAACGATGAAATCAGTTAACGATGAAATCAGTTAACGATGAAATCAATTAACGATGAAATCAGTTAACGATGAAATCAATTAACGATGAAATCAGTTAAATGAAGATGAAATCAGTTAACGATGAAATCAGTTAACGATGAAATCAGTTAACGATGAAATCAATTAACGATGAAATCAGTTAAATGAAGATGAAATCAGTTAACGATGAAATCAGTTAAAGATGAAATCAGTTAAATGAAGAATGAAGATGAAATCAGTTAACGATGAAATCAGTTAAATGAAGATGAAATCAGTTAACGATGAAATCAGTTAACGATGAAATCAGTTAACGATGAAATCAGTTAAATGAAGATGAAATCAGTTAACGATGAAATCAGTTAAATGAAGAATGAAGATGAAATCAGTTAACGATGAAATCAATTAACGATGAAATCAGTTAACGATGAAATCAGTTAAATGAAGATGAAATCAGTTAACGATGAAATCAGTTAACGATGAAATCAGTTAAATGAAGAATGAAAATGAAATCAGTTGACGATGAAATCAATTAACGATGAAATCAGTTAACGATGAAATCAGTTAAATGAAGATGAAATCAGTTAACGATGAAATCAGTTAAATGAAGATGAAATCAGTTAAATGAAGATGAAATCAGTTAACGATGAAATCAGTTAACGATGAAATCAGTTAACGATGAAATCAGTTAACGATGAAATCAATTAACGATGAAATCAGTTAAATGAAGATGAAATCAGTTAACGATGAAATCAGTTAACGATGAAATCAGTTAACGATGAAATCAATTAACGATGAAATCAGTTAAATGAAGATGAAATCAGTTAACGATGAAATCAGTTAACGATGAAATCAGTTAAATGAAGAATGAAAATGAAATCAGTTAACGATGAAATCAATTAACGATGAAATCAGTTAACGATGAAATCAGTTAAATGAAGATGAAATCAGTTAACGATGAAATCAGTTAACGATGAAATCAGTTAAATGAAGATGAAATCAGTTAACGATGAAATCAGTTAACGATGAAATCAGTTAACGATGAAATCAATTAAATGAAGATGAAATCAGTTAACGATGAAATCAGTTAAATGAAGATGAAATCAGTTAACGATGAAATCAGTTAACGATGAAATCAGTTAACGATGAAATCAGTTAACGATGAAATCAGTTAAATGAAGATGAAATCAGTTAACGATGAAATCAGTTAAATGAAGAATGAAAATGAAATCAGTTAAATGAAGATGAAATCAGTTAACGATGAAATCAGTTAACGATGAAATCAGTTAAATGAAGATGAAATCAGTTAACGATGAAATCAGTTAACAATGAAATCAGTTAAATGAAGATGAAATCAGTTAACGATGAAATCAGTTAACGATGAAATCAGTTAACGATGAAATCAGTTAAATGAAGATGAAATCAGTTAAAGATGAAATCAGTTAACGATGAAATCAGTTAACGATGAAATCAGTTAAATGAAGATGAAATCAGTTAACGATGAAATCAGTTAACGATGAAATCAGTTAACGATGAAATCAATTAACGATGAAATCAGTTAAATGAAGATGAAATCAGTTAACGATGAAATCAGTTAAATGAAGATGAAATCAGTTAACGATGAAATCAGTTAAATGAAGAATGAAGATGAAATCAGTTAACGATGAAATCAATTAACGATGAAATCAGTTAACGATGAAATCAGTTAAATGAAGATGAAATCAGTTAACGATGAAATCAGTTAACGATGAAATCAGTTAAATGAAGAATGAAAATGAAATCAGTTAACGATGAAATCAATTAACGATGAAATCAGTTAACGATGAAATCAGTTAAATGAAGATGAAATCAGTTAACGATGAAATCAGTTAACGATGAAATCAGTTAACGATGAAATCAATTAAATGAAGATGAAATCAGTTAACGATGAAATCAGTTAACGATGAAATCAGTTAACGATGAAATCAATTAACGATGAAATCAGTTAACGATGAAATCAATTAACGATGAAATCAGTTAAATGAAGATGAAATCAGTTAACGATGAAATCAGTTAACGATGAAATCAATTAACGATGAAATCAGTTAAATGAAGATGAAATCAGTTAACGATGAAATCAGTTAAAGATGAAATCAGTTAAATGAAGAATGAAGATGAAATCAGTTAACGATGAAATCAGTTAAATGAAGATGAAATCAGTTAACGATGAAATCAGTTAACGATGAAATCAGTTAACGATGAAATCAGTTAAATGAAGATGAAATCAGTTAACGATGAAATCAGTTAAATGAAGAATGAAGATGAAATCAGTTAACGATGAAATCAATTAACGATGAAATCAGTTAACGATGAAATCAGTTAAATGAAGATGAAATCAGTTAACGATGAAATCAGTTAACGATGAAATCAGTTAACGATGAAATCTGTTAAATGAAGATGAAATCAGTTAACGATGAAATCAGTTAACGATGAAATCAGTTAAATGAAGATGAAATCAGTTAACGATGAAATCAGTTAACGATGAAATCAGTTAACGATGAAATCAGTTAAATGAAGATGAAATCAGTTAACGATGAAATCAGTTAACGATGAAATCAGTTAACGATGAAATCAATTAAATGAAGATGAAATCAGTTAACGATGAAATCAGTTAAATGAAGAATGAAAATGAAATCAGTTAAATGAAGATGAAATCAGTTAACGATGAAATCAGTTAACGATGAAATCAGTTAACGATGAAATCAGTTAAATGAAGATGAAATCAGTTAACGATGAAATCAGTTAACGATGAAATCAGTTAACGATGAAATCAATTAAATGAAGATGAAATCAGTTAACGATGAAATCAGTTAAATGAAGATGAAATCAGTTAACGATGAAATCAGTTAAAGATGAAATCAGTTAACGATGAAATCAGTTAACGATGAAATCAGTTAACGATGAAATCAGTTAAATGAAGATGAAATCAGTTAACGATGAAATCAGTTAAATGAAGAATGAAAATGAAATCAGTTAAATGAAGATGAAATCAGTTAACGATGAAATCAGTTAACGATGAAATCAGTTAAATGAAGATGAAATCAGTTAAATGAAGATGAAATCAGTTAACGATGAAATCAGTTAACAATGAAATCAGTTAAATGAAGATGAAATCAGTTAACGATGAAATCAGTTAACGATGAAATCAGTTAACGATGAAATCAGTTAAATGAAGATGAAATCAGTTAACGATGAAATCAGTTAACGATGAAATCAGTTAAATGAAGATGAAATCAGTTAACGATGAAATCAGTTAACGATGAAATCAGTTAAATGAAGAATGAAAATGAAATCAGTTAACGATGAAATCAATTAACGATGAAATCAGTTAACGATGAAATCAGTTAAATGAAGATGAAATCAGTTAACGATGAAATCAGTTAACGATGAAATCAGTTAAATGAAGATGAAATCAGTTAACGATGAAATCAGTTAACGATGAAATCAGTTAACGATGAAATCAATTAAATGAAGATGAAATCAGTTAACGATGAAATCAGTTAAATGAAGATGAAATCAGTTAACGATGAAATCAGTTAAAGATGAAATCAGTTAACGATGAAATCAGTTAACGATGAAATCAGTTAACGATGAAATCAGTTAAATGAAGATGAAATCAGTTAACGATGAAATCAGTTAAATGAAGAATGAAAATGAAATCAGTTAAATGAAGATGAAATCAGTTAACGATGAAATCAGTTAACGATGAAATCAGTTAACGATGAAATCAGTTAAATGAAGATGAAATCAGTTAACGATGAAATCAGTTAACAATGAAATCAGTTAAATGAAGATGAAATCAGTTAACGATGAAATCAGTTAACGATGAAATCAGTTAACGATGAAATCAGTTAAATGAAGATGAAATCAGTTAAAGATGAAATCAGTTAACGATGAAATCAGTTAACGGTGAAATCAGTTAAATGAAGATGAAATCAGTTAACGATGAAATCAGTTAACGATGAAATCAATTAACGATGAAATCAGTTAAATGAAGATGAAATCAGTTAACGATGAAATCAGTTAAAGATGAAATCAGTTAAATGAAGAATGAAGATGAAATCAGTTAACGATGAAATCAGTTAAATGAAGATGAAATCAGTTAACGATGAAATCAGTTAACGATGAAATCAGTTAAATGAAGATGAAATCAGTTAACGATGAAATCAGTTAAATGAAGAATGAAGATGAAATCAGTTAACGATGAAATCAATTAACGATGAAATCAGTTAACGATGAAATCAGTTAAATGAAGATGAAATCAGTTAACGATGAAATCAGTTAACGATGAAATCAGTTAAATGAAGAATGAAAATGAAATCAGTTAACGATGAAATCAATTAACGATGAAATCAGTTAACGATGAAATCAGTTAAATGAAGATGAAATCAGTTAACGATGAAATCAGTTAACGATGAAATCAGTTAAATGAAGATGAAATCAGTTAACGATGAAATCAGTTAACGATGAAATCAGTTAACGATGAAATCAGTTAAATGAAGATGAAATCAGTTAACGATGAAATCAGTTAACGATGAAATCAGTTAACGATGAAATCAATTAAATGAAGATGAAATCAGTTAACGATGAAATCAGTTAACGATGAAATCAGTTAAATGAAGATGAAATCAGTTAAATGAAGATGAAATCAGTTAACGATGAAATCAGTTAACGATGAAATCAGTTAACGATGAAATCAGTTAAATGAAGATGAAATCAGTTAAAGATGAAATCAGTTAACGATGAAATCAGTTAACGATGAAATCAGTTAAATGAAGATGAAATCAGTTAACGATGAAATCAGTTAACGATGAAATCAATTAACGATGAAATCAGTTAAATGAAGATGAAATCAGTTAACGATGAAATCAGTTAAAGATGAAATCAGTTAAATGAAGAATGAAGATGAAATCAGTTAACGATGAAATCAGTTAAATGAAGATGAAATCAGTTAACGATGAAATCAATTAACGATGAAATCAGTTAACGATGAAATCAGTTAACGATGAAATCAGTTAAATGAAGATGAAATCAGTTAAAGATGAAATCAGTTAACGATGAAATCAGTTAACGATGAAATCAGTTAAATGAAGATGAAATCAGTTAACGATGAAATCAGTTAACGATGAAATCAATTAACGATGAAATCAGTTAAATGAAGATGAAATCAGTTAACGATGAAATCAGTTAAAGATGAAATCAGTTAAATGAAGAATGAAGATGAAATCAGTTAACGATGAAATCAGTTAAATGAAGATGAAATCAGTTAACGATGAAATCAATTAACGATGAAATCAGTTAACGATGAAATCAATTAACGATGAAATCAGTTAAATGAAGATGAAATCAGTTAACGATGAAATCAGTTAAAGATGAAATCAGTTAAATGAAGAATGAAGATGAAATCAGTTAACGATGAAATCAGTTAACGATGAAATCAGTTAACGATGAAATCAATTAACGATGAAATCAGTTAAATGAAGATGAAATCAGTTAACGATGAAATCAGTTAAAGATGAAATCAGTTAAATGAAGAATGAAGATGAAATCAGTTAACGATGAAATCAGTTAAATGAAGATGAAATCAGTTAACGATGAAATCAGTTAACGATGAAATCAGTTAACGATGAAATCAGTTAACGATGAAATCAATTAAATGAAGATGAAATCAGTTAACGATGAAATCAGTTAAATGAAGATGAAATCAGTTAACGATGAAATCAGTTAAAGATGAAATCAGTTAACGATGAAATCAGTTAACGATGAAATCAGTTAAATGAAGATGAAATCAGTTAACGATGAAATCAGTTAAATGAAGAATGAAAATGAAATCAGTTAAATGAAGATGAAATCAGTTAACGATGAAATCAGTTAACGATGAAATCAGTTAACGATGAAATCAGTTAAATGAAGATGAAATCAGTTAACGATGAAATCAGTTAACAATGAAATCAGTTAAATGAAGATGAAATCAGTTAACGATGAAATCAGTTAACGATGAAATCAGTTAAATGAAGATGAAATCAGTTAACGATGAAATCAGTTAAATGAAGAATGAAGATGAAATCAGTTAACGATGAAATCAATTAACGATGAAATCAGTTAACGATGAAATCAGTTAAATGAAGATGAAATCAGTTAACGATGAAATCAGTTAACGATGAAATCAGTTAAATGAAGAATGAAAATGAAATCAGTTAACGATGAAATCAATTAACGATGAAATCAGTTAACGATGAAATCAGTTAAATGAAGATGAAATCAGTTAACGATGAAATCAGTTAACGATGAAATCAGTTAAATGAAGATGAAATCAGTTAACGATGAAATCAGTTAACGATGAAATCAGTTAACGATGAAATCAGTTAAATGAAGATGAAATCAGTTAACGATGAAATCAGTTAACGATGAAATCAGTTAACGATGAAATCAATTAAATGAAGATGAAATCAGTTAACGATGAAATCAGTTAAATGAAGAATGAAAATGAAATCAGTTAACGATGAAATCAGTTAACGATGAAATCAGTTAAATGAAGATGAAATCAGTTAACGATGAAATCAGTTAACGATGAAATCAGTTAACGATGAAATCAATTAAATGAAGATGAAATCAGTTAACGATGAAATCAGTTAAATGAAGATGAAATCAGTTAACGATGAAATCAGTTAAATGAAGATGAAATCAGTTAACGATGAAATCAGTTAAATGAAGATGAAATCAGTTAACGATGAAATCAGTTAACGATGAAATCAGTTAAATGAAGATGAAATCAGTTAACGATGAAATCAGTTAACGATGAAATCAGTTAACGATGAAATCAATTAAATGAAGATGAAATCAGTTAACGATGAAATCAGTTAAATGAAGATGAAATCAGTTAACGATGAAATCAGTTAAAGATGAAATCAGTTAACGATGAAATCAGTTAACGATGAAATCAGTTAACGATGAAATCAGTTAAATGAAGATGAAATCAGTTAACGATGAAATCAGTTAAATGAAGAATGAAAATGAAATCAGTTAAATGAAGATGAAATCAGTTAACGATGAAATCAGTTAAATGAAGAATGAAGATGAAATCAGTTAACGATGAAATCAATTAACGATGAAATCAGTTAACGATGAAATCAGTTAAATGAAGATGAAATCAGTTAACGATGAAATCAGTTAACGATGAAATCAGTTAAATGAAGAATGAAAATGAAATCAGTTAACGATGAAATCAATTAACGATGAAATCAGTTAACGATGAAATCAGTTAAATGAAGATGAAATCAGTTAACGATGAAATCAGTTAACGATGAAATCAGTTAAATGAAGATGAAATCAGTTAACGATGAAATCAGTTAACGATGAAATCAGTTAACGATGAAATCAGTTAAATGAA
The DNA here is from genome assembly GCF_022749685.1 of Semicossyphus pulcher. Taxonomy (NCBI): domain Eukaryota; kingdom Metazoa; phylum Chordata; class Actinopteri; order Labriformes; family Labridae; genus Semicossyphus; species Semicossyphus pulcher. Next base: position 690,029 of record NW_027211711.1, on the reverse strand, counting down.
GATGAAATCAGTTAACGATGAAATCAGTTAACGATGAAATCAGTTAACGATGAAATCAATTAAATGAAGATGAAATCAGTTAACGATGAAATCAGTTAAATGAAGAATGAAAATGAAATCAGTTAAATGAAGATGAAATCAGTTAACGATGAAATCAGTTAACGATGAAATCAGTTAAATGAAGATGAAATCAGTTAACGATGAAATCAGTTAACGATGAAATCAGTTAACGATGAAATCAATTAAATGAAGATGAAATCAGTTAACGATGAAATCAGTTAAATGAAGATGAAATCAGTTAACGATGAAATCAGTTAAAGATGAAATCAGTTAACGATGAAATCAGTTAACGATGAAATCAGTTAACGATGAAATCAGTTAAATGAAGATGAAATCAGTTAACGATGAAATCAGTTAAATGAAGAATGAAAATGAAATCAGTTAAATGAAGATGAAATCAGTTAACGATGAAATCAGTTAACGATGAAATCAGTTAACGATGAAATCAGTTAAATGAAGATGAAATCAGTTAACGATGAAATCAGTTAACGATGAAATCAATTAACGATGAAATCAGTTAAATGAAGATGAAATCAGTTAACGATGAAATCAGTTAAAGATGAAATCAGTTAAATGAAGAATGAAGATGAAATCAGTTAACGATGAAATCAGTTAAATGAAGATGAAATCAGTTAAATGAAGATGAAATCAGTTAACGATGAAATCAATTAACGATGAAATCAGTTAACGATGAAATCAATTAACGATGAAATCAGTTAAATGAAGATGAAATCAGTTAACGATGAAATCAGTTAAAGATGAAATCAGTTAAATGAAGAATGAAGATGAAATCAGTTAACGATGAAATCAGTTAACGATGAAATCAGTTAACGATGAAATCAATTAACGATGAAATCAGTTAAATGAAGATGAAATCAGTTAACGATGAAATCAGTTAAAGATGAAATCAGTTAAATGAAGAATGAAGATGAAATCAGTTAACGATGAAATCAATTAACGATGAAATCAGTTAACGATGAAATCAGTTAAATGAAGATGAAATCAGTTAACGATGAAATCAGTTAACGATGAAATCAGTTAAATGAAGATGAAATCAGTTAACGATGAAATCAGTTAACGATGAAATCAATTAAATGAAGATGAAATCAGTTAACGATGAAATCAGTTAAATGAAGAATGAAAATGAAATCAGTTAAATGAAGATGAAATCAGTTAACGATGAAATCAGTTAACGATGAAATCAGTTAAATGAAGATGAAATCAGTTAACGATGAAATCAGTTAACGATGAAATCAGTTAACGATGAAATCAGTTAACGATGAAATCAATTAAATGAAGATGAAATCAGTTAACGATGAAATCAGTTAAATGAAGATGAAATCAGTTAACGATGAAATCAGTTAAAGATGAAATCAGTTAACGATGAAATCAGTTAACGATGAAATCAGTTAACGATGAAATCAGTTAAATGAAGATGAAATCAGTTAACGATGAAATCAGTTAAATGAAGAATGAAAATGAAATCAGTTAAATGAAGATGAAATCAGTTAACGATGAAATCAGTTAACGATGAAATCAGTTAAATGAAGATGAAATCAGTTAACGATGAAATCAGTTAACAATGAAATCAGTTAAATGAAGATGAAATCAGTTAACGATGAAATCAGTTAACGATGAAATCAGTTAACGATGAAATCAGTTAAATGAAGATGAAATCAGTTAAAGATGAAATCAGTTAACGATGAAATCAGTTAACGATGAAATCAGTTAAATGAAGATGAAATCAGTTAACGATGAAATCAGTTAACGATGAAATCAATTAACGATGAAATCAGTTAAATGAAGATGAAATCAGTTAACGATGAAATCAGTTAAAGATGAAATCAGTTAAATGAAGAATGAAGATGAAATCAGTTAACGATGAAATCAGTTAAATGAAGATGAAATCAGTTAACGATGAAATCAGTTAACGATGAAATCAGTTAACGATGAAATCAGTTAAATGAAGATGAAATCAGTTAACGATGAAATCAGTTAAATGAAGAATGAAGATGAAATCAGTTAACGATGAAATCAATTAACGATGAAATCAGTTAACGATGAAATCAGTTAAATGAAGATGAAATCAGTTAACGATGAAATCAGTTAACGATGAAATCAGTTAAATGAAGAATGAAAATGAAATCAGTTAACGATGAAATCAATTAACGATGAAATCAGTTAACGATGAAATCAGTTAAATGAAGATGAAATCAGTTAACGATGAAATCAGTTAACGATGAAATCAGTTAAATGAAGATGAAATCAGTTAACGATGAAATCAGTTAACGATGAAATCAGTTAACGATGAAATCAGTTAAATGAAGATGAAATCAGTTAACGATGAAATCAGTTAACGATGAAATCAATTAACGATGAAATCAATTAAATGAAGATGAAATCAGTTAACGATGAAATCAGTTAACGATGAAATCAGTTAAATGAAGATGAAATCAGTTAAATGAAGATGAAATCAGTTAACGATGAAATCAGTTAACGATGAAATCAGTTAACGATGAAATCAGTTAAATGAAGATGAAATCAGTTAAAGATGAAATCAGTTAACGATGAAATCAGTTAACGATGAAATCAGTTAAATGAAGATGAAATCAGTTAACGATGAAATCAGTTAACGATGAAATCAATTAACGATGAAATCAGTTAAATGAAGATGAAATCAGTTAACGATGAAATCAGTTAAAGATGAAATCAGTTAAATGAAGAATGAAGATGAAATCAGTTAACGATGAAATCAGTTAAATGAAGATGAAATCAGTTAACGATGAAATCAATTAACGATGAAATCAGTTAACGATGAAATCAATTAACGATGAAATCAGTTAAATGAAGATGAAATCAGTTAACGATGAAATCAGTTAAAGATGAAATCAGTTAAATGAAGAATGAAGATGAAATCAGTTAACGATGAAATCAGTTAAATGAAGATGAAATCAGTTAACGATGAAATCAATTAACGATGAAATCAGTTAACGATGAAATCAATTAACGATGAAATCAGTTAAATGAAGATGAAATCAGTTAACGATGAAATCAGTTAAAGATGAAATCAGTTAAATGAAGAATGAAGATGAAATCAGTTAACGATGAAATCAGTTAAATGAAGATGAAATCAGTTAACGATGAAATCAGTTAACGATGAAATCAGTTAACGATGAAATCAGTTAAATGAAGATGAAATCAGTTAACGATGAAATCAGTTAAATGAAGAATGAAGATGAAATCAGTTAACGATGAAATCAATTAACGATGAAATCAGTTAACGATGAAATCAGTTAAATGAAGATGAAATCAGTTAACGATGAAATCAGTTAACGATGAAATCAGTTAACGATGAAATCAATTAAATGAAGATGAAATCAGTTAACGATGAAATCAGTTAAATGAAGATGAAATCAGTTAACGATGAAATCAGTTAAAGATGAAATCAGTTAACGATGAAATCAGTTAACGATGAAATCAGTTAACGATGAAATCAGTTAAATGAAGATGAAATCAGTTAACGATGAAATCAGTTAAATGAAGAATGAAAATGAAATCAGTTAAATGAAGATGAAATCAGTTAACGATGAAATCAGTTAACGATGAAATCAGTTAACGATGAAATCAGTTAAATGAAGATGAAATCAGTTAACGATGAAATCAGTTAACAATGAAATCAGTTAAATGAAGATGAAATCAGTTAACGATGAAATCAGTTAACGATGAAATCAGTTAACGATGAAATCAGTTAACGATGAAATCAGTTAAATGAAGATGAAATCAGTTAACGATGAAATCAGTTAACGATGAAATCAGTTAAATGAAGATGAAATCAGTTAACGATGAAATCAGTTAACGATGAAATCAGTTAAATGAAGATGAAATCAGTTAACGATGAAATCAGTTAACGATGAAATCAGTTAACGATGAAATCAATTAAATGAAGATGAAATCAGTTAACGATGAAATCAATTAAATGAAGATGAAATCAGTTAACGATGAAATCAGTTAACAATGAAATCAGTTAAATGAAGATGAAATCAGTTAACGATGAAATCAGTTAACGATGAAATCAGTTAACGATGAAATCAGTTAAATGAAGATGAAATCAGTTAACGATGAAATCAATTAACGATGAAATCAGTTAACAATGAAATCAGTTAAATGAAGATGAAATCAGTTAACGATGAAATCAGTTAACGATGAAATCAGTTAACGATGAAATCAGTTAACGATGAAATCAGTTAAATGAAGAATGAAAATGAAATCAGTTAACGATGAAATCAATTAACGATGAAATCAGTTAACGATGAAATCAGTTAAATGAAGATGAAATCAGTTAACGATGAAATCAGTTAACGATGAAATCAGTTAAATGAAGATGAAATCAGTTAACGATGAAATCAGTTAACGATGAAATCAATTAAATGAAGATGAAATCAGTTAACGATGAAATCAGTTAAATGAAGAATGAAAATGAAATCAGTTAAATGAAGATGAAATCAGTTAACGATGAAATCAGTTAACGATGAAATCAGTTAAATGAAGATGAAATCAGTTAACGATGAAATCAGTTAACGATGAAATCAGTTAACGATGAAATCAATTAAATGAAGATGAAATCAGTTAACGATGAAATCAGTTAAATGAAGATGAAATCAGTTAACGATGAAATCAGTTAAAGATGAAATCAGTTAACGATGAAATCAGTTAACGATGAAATCAGTTAACGATGAAATCAGTTAAATGAAGAATGAAAATGAAATCAGTTAAATGAAGATGAAATCAGTTAACGATGAAATCAGTTAACGATGAAATCAGTTAACGATGAAATCAGTTAAATGAAGATGAAATCAGTTAACGATGAAATCAGTTAACAATGAAATCAGTTAAATGAAGATGAAATCAGTTAACGATGAAATCAGTTAACGATGAAATCAGTTAACGATGAAATCAGTTAAATGAAGATGAAATCAGTTAAAGATGAAATCAGTTAACGATGAAATCAGTTAACGATGAAATCAGTTAAATGAAGATGAAATCAGTTAACGATGAAATCAGTTAACGATGAAATCAATTAACGATGAAATCAGTTAAATGAAGATGAAATCAGTTAACGATGAAATCAGTTAAAGATGAAATCAGTTAAATGAAGAATGAAGATGAAATCAGTTAACGATGAAATCAGTTAAATGAAGATGAAATCAGTTAACGATGAAATCAGTTAACGATGAAATCAGTTAACGATGAAATCAGTTAAATGAAGATGAAATCAGTTAACGATGAAATCAGTTAAATGAAGAATGAAGATGAAATCAGTTAACGATGAAATCAATTAACGATGAAATCAGTTAACGATGAAATCAGTTAAATGAAGATGAAATCAGTTAACGATGAAATCAGTTAACGATGAAATCAGTTAAATGAAGAATGAAAATGAAATCAGTTAACGATGAAATCAGTTAACGATGAAATCAGTTAACGATGAAATCAATTAAATGAAGATGAAATCAGTTAACGATGAAATCAGTTAAATGAAGAATGAAAATGAAATCAGTTAAATGAAGATGAAATCAGTTAACGATGAAATCAGTTAACGATGAAATCAGTTAAATGAAGATGAAATCAGTTAACGATGAAATCAGTTAACGATGAAATCAGTTAACGATGAAATCAATTAAATGAAGATGAAATCAGTTAACGATGAAATCAGTTAAATGAAGATGAAATCAGTTAACGATGAAATCAGTTAAAGATGAAATCAGTTAACGATGAAATCAGTTAACGATGAAATCAGTTAAATGAAGATGAAATCAGTTAACGATGAAATCAGTTAAATGAAGAATGAAAATGAAATCAGTTAAATGAAGATGAAATCAGTTAACGATGAAATCAGTTAACGATGAAATCAGTTAACGATGAAATCAGTTAAATGAAGATGAAATCAGTTAACGATGAAATCAGTTAACAATGAAATCAGTTAAATGAAGATGAAATCAGTTAACGATGAAATCAGTTAACGATGAAATCAGTTAACGATGAAATCAGTTAACGATGAAATCAGTTAAATGAAGATGAAATCAGTTAACGATGAAATCAGTTAACGATGAAATCAGTTAAATGAAGATGAAATCAGTTAACGATGAAATCAGTTAACGATGAAATCAGTTAAATGAAGATGAAATCAGTTAACGATGAAATCAGTTAACGATGAAATCAGTTAACGATGAAATCAATTAAATGAAGATGAAATCAGTTAACGATGAAATCAATTAAATGAAGATGAAATCAGTTAACGATGAAATCAGTTAACAATGAAATCAGTTAAATGAAGATGAAATCAGTTAACGATGAAATCAGTTAACGATGAAATCAGTTAAAGATGAAATCAGTTAACGATGAAATCAGTTAACGATGAAATCAGTTAAATGAAGATGAAATCAGTTAACGATGAAATCAATTAACGATGAAATCAGTTAACAATGAAATCAGTTAAATGAAGATGAAATCAGTTAACGATGAAATCAGTTAACGATGAAATCAGTTAACGATGAAATCAGTTAAATGAAGATGAAATCAGTTAACGATGAAATCAGTTAACGATGAAATCAGTTAAATGAAGATGAAATCAGTTAACGATGAAATCAGTTAACGATGAAATCAATTAAATGAAGATGAAATCAGTTAACGATGAAATCAGTTAAATGAAGAATGAAAATGAAATCAGTTAAATGAAGATGAAATCAGTTAACGATGAAATCAGTTAACGATGAAATCAGTTAAATGAAGATGAAATCAGTTAACGATGAAATCAGTTAACGATGAAATCAGTTAACGATGAAATCAATTAAATGAAGATGAAATCAGTTAACGATGAAATCAGTTAAATGAAGATGAAATCAGTTAACGATGAAATCAGTTAAAGATGAAATCAGTTAACGATGAAATCAGTTAACGATGAAATCAGTTAACGATGAAATCAGTTAAATGAAGATGAAATCAGTTAACGATGAAATCAGTTAAATGAAGAATGAAAATGAAATCAGTTAAATGAAGATGAAATCAGTTAACGATGAAATCAGTTAACGATGAAATCAGTTAACGATGAAATCAGTTAACGATGAAATCAGTTAAATGAAGATGAAATCAGTTAACGATGAAATCAGTTAACAATGAAATCAGTTAAATGAAGATGAAATCAGTTAACGATGAAATCAGTTAACGATGAAATCAGTTAACGATGAAATCAGTTAAATGAAGATGAAATCAGTTAAAGATGAAATCAGTTAACGATGAAATCAGTTAACGATGAAATCAGTTAAATGAAGATGAAATCAGTTAACGATGAAATCAGTTAACGATGAAATCAATTAACGATGAAATCAGTTAAATGAAGATGAAATCAGTTAACGATGAAATCAGTTAAAGATGAAATCAGTTAAATGAAGAATGAAGATGAAATCAGTTAACGATGAAATCAGTTAAATGAAGATGAAATCAGTTAACGATGAAATCAGTTAACGATGAAATCAGTTAACGATGAAATCAGTTAAATGAAGATGAAATCAGTTAACGATGAAATCAGTTAAATGAAGAATGAAGATGAAATCAGTTAACGATGAAATCAATTAACGATGAAATCAGTTAACGATGAAATCAGTTAAATGAAGATGAAATCAGTTAACGATGAAATCAGTTAACGATGAAATCAGTTAAATGAAGAATGAAAATGAAATCAGTTAACGATGAAATCAATTAACGATGAAATCAGTTAACGATGAAATCAGTTAAATGAAGATGAAATCAGTTAACGATGAAATCAGTTAACGATGAAATCAGTTAAATGAAGATGAAATCAGTTAACGATGAAATCAGTTAACGATGAAATCAGTTAACGATGAAATCAGTTAAATGAAGATGAAATCAGTTAAATGAAGATGAAATCAGTTAACGACGAAATCAGTTAAAGATGAAATCAGTTAACGATGAAATCAGTTAACGATGAAATCAATTAAATGAAGATGAAATCAGTTAACGATGAAATCAGTTAACGATGAAATCAGTTAAATGAAGATGAAATCAGTTAACGATGAAATCAGTTAACGATGAAATCAGTTAACGATGAAATCAGTTAAATGAAGATGAAATCAGTTAAAGATGAAATCAGTTAACGATGAAATCAGTTAACGATGAAATCAGTTAAATGAAGAATGAAAATGAAATCAGTTAACGATGAAATCAATTAACGATGAAATCAGTTAACGATGAAATCAGTTAAATGAAGATGAAATCAGTTAACGATGAAATCAGTTAACGATGAAATCAGTTAAATGAAGATGAAATCAGTTAACGATGAAATCAGTTAACGATGAAATCAGTTAAATGAAGATGAAATCAGTTAACGATGAAATCAGTTAACGATGAAATCAGTTAACGATGAAATCAATTAAATGAAGATGAAATCAGTTAACGATGAAATCAGTTAAATGAAGAATGAAAATGAAATCAGTTAAATGAAGATGAAATCAGTTAACGATGAAATCAGTTAACGATGAAATCAGTTAAATGAAGATGAAATCAGTTAACGATGAAATCAGTTAACGATGAAATCAGTTAACGATGAAATCAATTAAATGAAGATGAAATCAGTTAACGATGAAATCAGTTAAATGAAGATGAAATCAGTTAACGATGAAATCAGTTAACGATGAAATCAGTTAAAGATGAAATCAGTTAACGATGAAATCAGTTAACGATGAAATCAGTTAACGATGAAATCAGTTAAATGAAGATGAAATCAGTTAACGATGAAATCAGTTAAATGAAGAATGAAAATGAAATCAGTTAAATGAAGATGAAATCAGTTAACGATGAAATCAGTTAACGATGAAATCAGTTAACGATGAAATCAGTTAACGATGAAATCAGTTAAATGAAGATGAAATCAGTTAACGATGAAATCAGTTAACAATGAAATCAGTTAACGATGAAATCAGTTAACGATGAAATCAGTTAACGATGAAATCAGTTAACGATGAAATCAGTTAAATGAAGATGAAATCAGTTAACGATGAAATCAGTTAACGATGAAATCAGTTAAATGAAGATGAAATCAGTTAACGATGAAATCAGTTAACGATGAAATCAGTTAACGATGAAATCAGTTAAATGAAGATGAAATCAGTTAACGATGAAATCAGTTAACGATGAAATCAGTTAACGATGAAATCAATTAAATGAAGATGAAATCAGTTAACGATGAAATCAATTAAATGAAGATGAAATCAGTTAACGATGAAATCAGTTAACAATGAAATCAGTTAAATGAAGATGAAATCAGTTAACGATGAAATCAGTTAACGATGAAATCAGTTAACGATGAAATCAGTTAACGATGAAATCAGTTAACGATGAAATCAGTTAAATGAAGATGAAATCAGTTAACGATGAAATCAGTTAAATGAAGAATGAAAATGAAATCAGTTAAATGAAGATGAAATCAGTTAACGATGAAATCAGTTAACGATGAAATCAGTTAACGATGAAATCAGTTAACGATGAAATCAGTTAAATGAAGATGAAATCAGTTAACGATGAAATCAGTTAACAATGAAATCAGTTAAATGAAGATGAAATCAGTTAACGATGAAATCAGTTAACGATGAAATCAGTTAACGATGAAATCAGTTAAATGAAGATGAAATCAGTTAACGATGAAATCAGTTAACGATGAAATCAGTTAAATGAAGATGAAATCAGTTAACGATGAAATCAGTTAACGATGAAATCAGTTAACGATGAAATCAGTTAAATGAAGATGAAATCAGTCAACGATGAAATCAGTTAAAGATGAAATCAGTTAACGATGAAATCAGTTAACGATGAAATCAGTTAACGATGAAATCAGTTAAATGAAGATGAAATCAGTTAACGATGAAATCAGTTAAATGAAGAATGAAAATGAAATCAGTTAAATGAAGATGAAATCAGTTAACGATGAAATCAGTTAACGATGAAATCAGTTAACGATGAAATCAGTTAAATGAAGATGAAATCAGTTAACGATGAAATCAGTTAACAATGAAATCAGTTAAATGAAGATGAAATCAGTTAACGATGAAATCAGTTAACGATGAAATCAGTTAACAATGAAATCAGTTAAATGAAGATGAAATCAGTTAACGATGAAATCAGTTAACGATGAAATCAGTTAACGATGAAATCAGTTAACAATGAAATCAGTTAAATGAAGATGAAATCAGTTAACGATGAAATCAGTTAACGATGAAATCAGTTAACGATGAAATCAGTTAAAGATGAAATCAGTTAACGATGAAATCAGTTAACGATGAAATCAGTTAAATGAAGATGAAATCAGTTAACGATGAAATCAGTTAACGATGAAATCAATTAACGATGAAATCAGTTAAATGAAGATGAAATCAGTTAACGATGAAATCAGTTAAAGATGAAATCAGTTAAATGAAGAATGAAGATGAAATCAGTTAACGATGAAATCAGTTAAATGAAGATGAAATCAGTTAACGATGAAATCAGTTAACGATGAAATCAGTTAAATGAAGATGAAATCAGTTAACGATGAAATCAGTTAAATGAAGAATGAAGATGAAATCAGTTAACGATGAAATCAATTAACGATGAAATCAGTTAACGATGAAATCAGTTAAATGAAGATGAAATCAGTTAACGATGAAATCAGTTAACGATGAAATCAGTTAAATGAAGAATGAAAATGAAATCAGTTAACGATGAAATCAATTAACGATGAAATCAGTTAACGATGAAATCATTTAAATGAAGATGAAATCAGTTAACGATGAAATCAGTTAACGATGAAATCAGTTAAATGAAGATGAAATCAGTTAACGATGAAATCAGTTAACGATGAAATCAGTTAACGATGAAATCAGTTAAATGAAGATGAAATCAGTTAACGATGAAATCAGTTAACGATGAAATCAGTTAACGATGAAATCAATTAAATGAAGATGAAATCAGTTAACGATGAAATCAGTTAACGATGAAATCAGTTAAATGAAGATGAAATCAGTTAAATGAAGATGAAATCAGTTAACGATGAAATCAGTTAACGATGAAATCAGTTAACGATGAAATCAGTTAAATGAAGATGAAATCAGTTAAAGATGAAATCAGTTAACGATGAAATCAGTTAACGATGAAATCAGTTAAATGAAGATGAAATCAGTTAACGATGAAATCAGTTAACGATGAAATCAATTAACGATGAAATCAGTTAAATGAAGATGAAATCAGTTAACGATGAAATCAGTTAAAGATGAAATCAGTTAAATGAAGAATGAAGATGAAATCAGTTAACGATGAAATCAGTTAAATGAAGATGAAATCAGTTAACGATGAAATCAATTAACGATGAAATCAGTTAACGATGAAATCAATTAACGATGAAATCAGTTAAATGAAGATGAAATCAGTTAACGATGAAATCAGTTAAAGATGAAATCAGTTAAATGAAGAATGAAGATGAAATCAGTTAACGATGAAATCAGTTAACGATGAAATCAGTTAACGATGAAATCAATTAACGATGAAATCAGTTAAATGAAGATGAAATCAGTTAACGATGAAATCAATTAACGATGAAATCAGTTAAATGAAGATGAAATCAGTTAACGATGAAATCAGTTAACGATGAAATCAGTTAAATGAAGAATGAAAATGAAATCAGTTAACGATGAAATCAATTAACGATGAAATCAGTTAACGATGAAATCAGTTAAATGAAGATGAAATCAGTTAACGATGAAATCAGTTAACGATGAAATCAGTTAAATGAAGATGAAATCAGTTAACGATGAAATCAGTTAACGATGAAATCAGTTAACGATGAAATCAGTTAAATGAAGATGAAATCAGTTAACGATGAAATCAGTTAACGATGAAATCAGTTAACGATGAAATCAATTAAATGAAGATGAAATCAGTTAACGATGAAATCAGTTAACGATGAAATCAGTTAAATGAAGATGAAATCAGTTAAATGAAGATGAAATCAGTTAACGATGAAATCAGTTAACGATGAAATCAGTTAACGATGAAATCAGTTAACGATGAAATCAGTTAAATGAAGATGAAATCAGTTAAAGATGAAATCAGTTAACGATGAAATCAGTTAACGATGAAATCAGTTAAATGAAGATGAAATCAGTTAACGATGAAATCAGTTAACGATGAAATCAATTAACGATGAAATCAGTTAAATGAAGATGAAATCAGTTAACGATGAAATCAGTTAAAGATGAAATCAGTTAAATGAAGAATGAAGATGAAATCAGTTAACGATGAAATCAGTTAAATGAAGATGAAATCAGTTAACGATGAAATCAATTAACGATGAAATCAGTTAACGATGAAATCAATTAACGATGAAATCAGTTAAATGAAGATGAAATCAGTTAACGATGAAATCAGTTAACGATGAAATCAGTTAAATGAAGAATGAAAATGAAATCAGTTAACGATGAAATCAATTAACGATGAAATCAGTTAACGATGAAATCAGTTAAATGAAGATGAAATCAGTTAACGATGAAATCAGTTAACGATGAAATCAGTTAAATGAAGATGAAATCAGTTAACGATGAAATCAGTTAACGATGAAATCAGTTAACGATGAAATCAGTTAAATGAAGATGAAATCAGTTAACGATGAAATCAGTTAACGATGAAATCAGTTAACGATGAAATCAATTAAATGAAGATGAAATCAGTTAACGATGAAATCAGTTAAATGAAGAATGAAAATGAAATCAGTTAAATGAAGATGAAATCAGTTAACGATGAAATCAGTTAACGATGAAATCAGTTAAATGAAGATGAAATCAGTTAACGATGAAATCAGTTAACGATGAAATCAGTTAACGATGAAATCAATTAAATGAAGATGAAATCAGTTAACGATGAAATCAGTTAAATGAAGATGAAATCAGTTAACGATGAAATCAGTTAAAGATGAAATCAGTTAACGATGAAATCAGTTAACGATGAAATCAGTTAACGATGAAATCAGTTAAATGAAGATGAAATCAGTTAACGATGAAATCAGTTAAATGAAGAATGAAAATGAAATCAGTTAAATGAAGATGAAATCAGTTAACGATGAAATCAGTTAACGATGAAATCAGTTAACGATGAAATCAGTTAAATGAAGATGAAATCAGTTAACGATGAAATCAGTTAACAATGAAATCAGTTAAATGAAGATGAAATCAGTTAACGATGAAATCAGTTAACGATGAAATCAGTTAACGATGAAATCAGTTAAATGAAGATGAAATCAGTTAACGATGAAATCAGTTAACGATGAAATCAGTTAAATGAAGAATGAAAATGAAATCAGTTAACGATGAAATCAATTAACGATGAAATCAGTTAACGATGAAATCAGTTAAATGAAGATGAAATCAGTTAACGATGAAATCAGTTAACGATGAAATCAGTTAAATGAAGATGAAATCAGTTAACGATGAAATCAGTTAACGATGAAATCAGTTAACGATGAAATCAATTAAATGAAGATGAAATCAGTTAACGATGAAATCAGTTAAATGAAGATGAAATCAGTTAACGATGAAATCAGTTAAAGATGAAATCAGTTAACGATGAAATCAGTTAACAATGAAATCAGTTAACGATGAAATCAGTTAAATGAAGATGAAATCAGTTAACGATGAAATCAGTTAAATGAAGAATGAAAATGAAATCAGTTAAATGAAGATGAAATCAGTTAACGATGAAATCAGTTAACGATGAAATCAGTTAAATGAAGATGAAATCAGTTAACGATGAAATCAGTTAACAATGAAATCAGTTAAATGAAGATGAAATCAGTTAACGATGAAATCAGTTAACGATGAAATCAGTTAACGATGAAATCAGTTAACGATGAAATCAGTTAAATGAAGATGAAATCAGTTAAAGATGAAATCAGTTAACGATGAAATCAGTTAACGATGAAATCAGTTAAATGAAGATGAAATCAGTTAACGATGAAATCAGTTAACGATGAAATCAATTAACGATGAAATCAGTTAAATGAAGATGAAATCAGTTAACGATGAAATCAGTTAAAGATGAAATCAGTTAAATGAAGAATGAAGATGAAATCAGTTAACGATGAAATCAGTTAAATGAAGATGAAATCAGTTAAAGATGAAATCAGTTAACGATGAAATCAGTTAACGATGAAATCAGTTAAATGAAGATGAAATCAGTTAACGATGAAATCAGTTAACGATGAAATCAATTAACGATGAAATCAGTTAAATGAAGATGAAATCAGTTAACGATGAAATCAGTTAACGATGAAATCAGTTAACGATGAAATCAGTTAACTGAAGATGAAATCAGTTAACGATGAAATCAGTTAACGATGAAATCAGTTAACGATGAAATCAATTAAATGAAGATGAAATCAGTTAACGATGAAATCAGTTAACGATGAAATCAGTTAACGATGAAATCAGTTAACGATGAAATCAATTAACGATGAAATCAGTTAACGATGAAATCAATTAACGATGAAATCAGTTAAATGAAGATGAAATCAGTTAACGATGAAATCAGTTAACGATGAAATCAGTTAACGATGAAATCAATTAACGATGAAATCAGTTAAATGAAGATGAAATCAGTTAACGATGAAATCAGTTAAAGATGAAATCAGTTAAATGAAGAATGAAGATGAAATCAGTTAACGATGAAATCAGTTAAATGAAGATGAAATCAGTTAACGATGAAATCAGTTAACGATGAAATCAGTTAACGATGAAATCAGTTAACGATGAAATCAGTTAAATGAAGATGAAATCAGTTAACGATGAAATCAGTTAAATGAAGAATGAAGATGAAATCAGTTAACGATGAAATCAATTAACGATGAAATCAGTTAACGATGAAATCAGTTAAATGAAGATGAAATCAGTTAACGATGAAATCAGTTAACGATGAAATCAGTTAAATGAAGAATGAAAATGAAATCAGTTAACGATGAAATCAATTAACGATGAAATCAGTTAACGATGAAATCAGTTAAATGAAGATGAAATCAGTTAACGATGAAATCAGTTAAATGAAGATGAAATCAGTTAAATGAAGATGAAATCAGTTAACGATGAAATCAGTTAACGATGAAATCAGTTAACGATGAAATCAGTTAACGATGAAATCAATTAACGATGAAATCAGTTAAATGAAGATGAAATCAGTTAACGATGAAATCAGTTAACGATGAAATCAATTAACGATGAAATCAGTTAAATGAAGATGAAATCAGTTAACGATGAAATCAGTTAACGATGAAATCAGTTAAATGAAGAATGAAAATGAAATCAGTTAACGATGAAATCAATTAACGATGAAATCAGTTAACGATGAAATCAGTTAAATGAAGATGAAATCAGTTAACGATGAAATCAGTTAACGATGAAATCAGTTAAATGAAGATGAAATCAGTTAACGATGAAATCAGTTAACGATGAAATCAGTTAACGATGAAATCAATTAAATGAAGATGAAATCAGTTAACGATGAAATCAGTTAAATGAAGATGAAATCAGTTAACGATGAAATCAGTTAAAGATGAAATCAGTTAACGATGAAATCAGTTAACGATGAAATCAGTTAACGATGAAATCAGTTAAATGAAGATGAAATCAGTTAACGATGAAATCAGTTAAATGAAGAATGAAAATGAAATCAGTTAAATGAAGATGAAATCAGTTAACGATGAAATCAGTTAACGATGAAATCAGTTAAATGAAGATGAAATCAGTTAACGATGAAATCAGTTAACAATGAAATCAGTTAAATGAAGATGAAATCAGTTAACGATGAAATCAGTTAACGATGAAATCAGTTAACGATGAAATCAGTTAAATGAAGATGAAATCAGTTAAAGATGAAATCAGTTAACGATGAAATCAGTTAACGATGAAATCAGTTAAATGAAGATGAAATCAGTTAACGATGAAATCAGTTAACGATGAAATCAATTAACGATGAAATCAGTTAAATGAAGATGAAATCAGTTAACGATGAAATCAGTTAACGATGAAATCAGTTAAATGAAGATGAAATCAGTTAACGATGAAATCAGTTAAATGAAGAATGAAGATGAAATCAGTTAACGATGAAATCAATTAACGATGAAATCAGTTAACGATGAAATCAGTTAAATGAAGATGAAATCAGTTAACGATGAAATCAGTTAACGATGAAATCAGTTAAATGAAGAATGAAAATGAAATCAGTTAACGATGAAATCAATTAACGATGAAATCAGTTAACGATGAAATCAGTTAAATGAAGATGAAATCAGTTAACGATGAAATCAGTTAACGATGAAATCAGTTAAATGAAGATGAAATCAGTTAACGATGAAATCAGTTAACGATGAAATCAGTTAACGATGAAATCAGTTAAATGAAGATGAAATCAGTTAACGATGAAATCAGTTAACGATGAAATCAGTTAACGATGAAATCAATTAAATGAAGATGAAATCAGTTAACGATGAAATCAGTTAACGATGAAATCAGTTAACGATGAAATCAGTTAACGATGAAATCAATTAACGATGAAATCAGTTAACGATGAAATCAATTAACGATGAAATCAGTTAAATGAAGATGAAATCAGTTAACGATGAAATCAGTTAACGATGAAATCAGTTAACGATGAAATCAATTAACGATGAAATCAGTTAAATGAAGATGAAATCAGTTAACGATGAAACCAGTTAAAGATGAAATCAGTTAAATGAAGAATGAAGATGAAATCAGTTAACGATGAAATCAGTTAAATGAAGATGAAATCAGTTAACGATGAAATCAGTTAACGATGAAATCAGTTAACGATGAAATCAGTTAAATGAAGATGAAATCAGTTAACGATGAAATCAGTTAAATGAAGAATGAAGATGAAATCAGTTAACGATGAAATCAATTAACGATGAAATCAGTTAACGATGAAATCAGTTAAATGAAGATGAAATCAGTTAACGATGAAATCAGTTAACGATGAAATCAGTTAAATGAAGAATGAAAATGAAATCAGTTAACGATGAAATCAATTAACGATGAAATCAGTTAACGATGAAATCAGTTAAATGAAGATGAAATCAGTTAACGATGAAATCAGTTAAATGAAGATGAAATCAGTTAACGATGAAATCAGTTAACGATGAAATCAGTTAACGATGAAATCAGTTAAATGAAGATGAAATCAGTTAACGATGAAATCAGTTAACGATGAAATCAGTTAACGATGAAATCAATTAAATGAAGTTGAAATCAGTTAACGATGAAATCAGTTAAATGAAGAATGAAAATGAAATCAGTTAAATGAAGATGAAATCAGTTAACGATGAAATCAGTTAACGATGAAATCAGTTAAATGAAGATGAAATCAGTTAACGATGAAATCAGTTAACGATGAAATCAGTTAACGATGAAATCAATTAAATGAAGATGAAATCAGTTAACGATGAAATCAGTTAAATGAAGATGAAATCAGTTAACGATGAAATCAGTTAAAGATGAAATCAGTTAACGATGAAATCAGTTAACGATGAAATCAGTTAAATGAAGATGAAATCAGTTAACGATGAAATCAGTTAAATGAAGAATGAAAATGAAATCAGTTAAATGAAGATGAAATCAGTTAACGATGAAATCAGTTAACGATGAAATCAGTTAAATGAAGATGAAATCAGTTAAATGAAGATGAAATCAGTTAACGATGAAATCAGTTAACAATGAAATCAGTTAAATGAAGATGAAATCAGTTAACGATGAAATCAGTTAACGATGAAATCAGTTAAATGAAGATGAAATCAGTTAACGATGAAATCAGTTAACGATGAAATCAGTTAAATGAAGATGAAATCAGTTAACGATGAAATCAGTTAACGATGAAATCAGTTAAATGAAGAATGAAAATGAAATCAGTTAACGATGAAATCAATTAACGATGAAATCAGTTAACGATGAAATCAGTTAAATGAAGATGAAATCAGTTAACGATGAAATCAGTTAACGATGAAATCAGTTAAATGAAGATGAAATCAGTTAACGATGAAATCAGTTAACGATGAAATCAGTTAACGATGAAATCAATTAAATGAAGATGAAATCAGTTAACGATGAAATCAGTTAAATGAAGATGAAATCAGTTAACGATGAAATCAGTTAAAGATGAAATCAGTTAACGATGAAATCAGTTAACGATGAAATCAGTTAACGATGAAATCAGTTAAATGAAGATGAAATCAGTTAACGATGAAATCAGTTAAATGAAGAATGAAAATGAAATCAGTTAAATGAAGATGAAATCAGTTAACGATGAAATCAGTTAACGATGAAATCAGTTAACGATGAAATCAGTTAAATGAAGATGAAATCAGTTAACGATGAAATCAGTTAACAATGAAATCAGTTAAATGAAGATGAAATCAGTTAACGATGAAATCAGTTAACGATGAAATCAGTTAACGATGAAATCAGTTAAATGAAGATGAAATCAGTTAAAGATGAAATCAGTTAACGATGAAATCAGTTAACGGTGAAATCAGTTAAATGAAGATGAAATCAGTTAACGATGAAATCAGTTAACGATGAAATCAATTAACGATGAAATCAGTTAAATGAAGATGAAATCAGTTAACGATGAAATCAGTTAAAGATGAAATCAGTTAAATGAAGAATGAAGATGAAATCAGTTAACGATGAAATCAGTTAAATGAAGATGAAATCAGTTAACGATGAAATCAGTTAACGATGAAATCAGTTAACGATGAAATCAGTTAAATGAAGATGAAATCAGTTAACGATGAAATCAGTTAAATGAAGAATGAAGATGAAATCAGTTAACGATGAAATCAATTAACGATGAAATCAGTTAACGATGAAATCAGTTAAATGAAGATGAAATCAGTTAACGATGAAATCAGTTAACGATGAAATCAGTTAAATGAAGAATGAAAATGAAATCAGTTAACGATGAAATCAATTAACGATGAAATCAGTTAACGATGAAATCAGTTAAATGAAGATGAAATCAGTTAACGATGAAATCAGTTAACGATGAAATCAGTTAAATGAAGATGAAATCAGTTAACGATGAAATCAGTTAACGATGAAATCAGTTAACGATGAAATCAGTTAACGATGAAATCAGTTAACGATGAAATCAGTTAACGATGAAATCAATTAAATGAAGATGAAATCAGTTAACGATGAAATCAGTTAACGATGAAATCAGTTAAATGAAGATGAAATCAGTTAAATGAAGATGAAATCAGTTAACGATGAAATCAGTTAACGATGAAATCAGTTAAATGAAGATGAAATCAGTTAAAGATGAAATCAGTTAACGATGAAATCAGTTAACGATGAAATCAGTTAAATGAAGATGAAATCAGTTAACGATGAAATCAGTTAACGATGAAATCAATTAACGATGAAATCAGTTAAATGAAGATGAAATCAGTTAACGATGAAATCAGTTAAAGATGAAATCAGTTAAATGAAGAATGAAGATGAAATCAGTTAACGATGAAATCAGTTAAATGAAGATGAAATCAGTTAACGATGAAATCAATTAACGATGAAATCAGTTAACGATGAAATCAGTTAACGATGAAATCAGTTAAATGAAGATGAAATCAGTTAAAGATGAAATCAGTTAACGATGAAATCAGTTAACGATGAAATCAGTTAAATGAAGATGAAATCAGTTAACGATGAAATCAGTTAACGATGAAATCAATTAACGATGAAATCAGTTAAATGAAGATGAAATCAGTTAACGATGAAATCAGTTAAAGATGAAATCAGTTAAATGAAGAATGAAGATGAAATCAGTTAACGATGAAATCAGTTAAATGAAGATGAAATCAGTTAACGATGAAATCAATTAACGATGAAATCAGTTAACGATGAAATCAATTAACGATGAAATCAGTTAAATGAAGATGAAATCAGTTAACGATGAAATCAGTTAAAGATGAAATCAGTTAAATGAAGAATGAAGATGAAATCAGTTAACGATGAAATCAGTTAACGATGAAATCAGTTAACGATGAAATCAATTAACGATGAAATCAGTTAAATGAAGATGAAATCAGTTAACGATGAAATCAGTTAAAGATGAAATCAGTTAAATGAAGAATGAAGATGAAATCAGTTAACGATGAAATCAGTTAAATGAAGATGAAATCAGTTAACGATGAAATCAGTTAACGATGAAATCAGTTAACGATGAAATCAATTAAATGAAGATGAAATCAGTTAACGATGAAATCAGTTAAATGAAGATGAAATCAGTTAACGATGAAATCAGTTAAAGATGAAATCAGTTAACGATGAAATCAGTTAACGATGAAATCAGTTAAATGAAGATGAAATCAGTTAACGATGAAATCAGTTAAATGAAGAATGAAAATGAAATCAGTTAAATGAAGATGAAATCAGTTAACGATGAAATCAGTTAACGATGAAATCAGTTAACGATGAAATCAGTTAAATGAAGATGAAATCAGTTAACGATGAAATCAGTTAACAATGAAATCAGTTAAATGAAGATGAAATCAGTTAACGATGAAATCAGTTAACGATGAAATCAGTTAACGATGAAATCAGTTAAATGAAGATGAAATCAGTTAACGATGAAATCAGTTAAATGAAGAATGAAGATGAAATCAGTTAACGATGAAATCAATTAACGATGAAATCAGTTAACGATGAAATCAGTTAAATGAAGATGAAATCAGTTAACGATGAAATCAGTTAACGATGAAATCAGTTAACGATGAAATCAATTAACGATGAAATCAGTTAAATGAAGATGAAATCAGTTAACGATGAAATCAGTTAAAGATGAAATCAGTTAAATGAAGAATGAAGATGAAATCAGTTAACGATGAAATCAGTTAAATGAAGATGAAATCAGTTAACGATGAAATCAGTTAACGATGAAATCAGTTAACGATGAAATCAGTTAAATGAAGATGAAATCAGTTAACGATGAAATCAGTTAAATGAAGAATGAAGATGAAATCAGTTAACGATGAAATCAATTAACGATGAAATCAGTTAACGATGAAATCAGTTAAATGAAGATGAAATCAGTTAACGATGAAATCAGTTAACGATGAAATCAGTTAAATGAAGAATGAAAATGAAATCAGTTAACGATGAAATCAATTAACGATGAAATCAGTTAACGATGAAATCAGTTAAATGAAGATGAAATCAGTTAACGATGAAATCAGTTAACGATGAAATCAGTTAAATGAAGATGAAATCAGTTAACGATGAAATCAGTTAACGATGAAATCAGTTAACGATGAAATCAATTAAATGAAGTTGAAATCAGTTAACGATGAAATCAGTTAAATGAAGAATGAAAATGAAATCAGTTAAATGAAGATGAAATCAGTTAACGATGAAATCAGTTAACGATGAAATCAGTTAAATGAAGATGAAATCAGTTAACGATGAAATCAGTTAACGATGAAATCAGTTAACGATGAAATCAATTAAATGAAGATGAAATCAGTTAACGATGAAATCAGTTAAATGAAGATGAAATCAGTTAACGATGAAATCAGTTAAAGATGAAATCAGTTAACGATGAAATCAGTTAACGATGAAATCAGTTAAATGAAGATGAAATCAGTTAACGATGAAATCAGTTAAATGAAGAATGAAAATGAAATCAGTTAAATGAAGATGAAATCAGTTAACGATGAAATCAGTTAACGATGAAATCAGTTAAATGAAGATGAAATCAGTTAAATGAAGATGAAATCAGTTAACGATGAAATCAGTTAACAATGAAATCAGTTAAATGAAGATGAAATCAGTTAACGATGAAATCAGTTAACGATGAAATCAGTTAAATGAAGATGAAATCAGTTAACGATGAAATCAGTTAACGATGAAATCAGTTAAATGAAGATGAAATCAGTTAACGATGAAATCAGTTAACGATGAAATCAGTTAAATGAAGAATGAAAATGAAATCAGTTAACGATGAAATCAATTAACGATGAAATCAGTTAACGATGAAATCAGTTAAATGAAGATGAAATCAGTTAACGATGAAATCAGTTAACGATGAAATCAGTTAAATGAAGATGAAATCAGTTAACGATGAAATCAGTTAACGATGAAATCAGTTAACGATGAAATCAATTAAATGAAGATGAAATCAGTTAACGATGAAATCAGTTAAATGAAGATGAAATCAGTTAACGATGAAATCAGTTAAAGATGAAATCAGTTAACGATGAAATCAGTTAACGATGAAATCAGTTAACGATGAAATCAGTTAAATGAAGATGAAATCAGTTAACGATGAAATCAGTTAAATGAAGAATGAAAATGAAATCAGTTAAATGAAGATGAAATCAGTTAACGATGAAATCAGTTAACGATGAAATCAGTTAACGATGAAATCAGTTAAATGAAGATGAAATCAGTTAACGATGAAATCAGTTAACAATGAAATCAGTTAAATGAAGATGAAATCAGTTAACGATGAAATCAGTTAACGATGAAATCAGTTAAATGAAGATGAAATCAGTTAAAGATGAAATCAGTTAACGATGAAATCAGTTAACGGTGAAATCAGTTAAATGAAGATGAAATCAGTTAACGATGAAATCAGTTAACGATGAAATCAATTAACGATGAAATCAGTTAAATGAAGATGAAATCAGTTAACGATGAAATCAGTTAAAGATGAAATCAGTTAAATGAAGAATGAAGATGAAATCAGTTAACGATGAAATCAGTTAAATGAAGATGAAATCAGTTAACGATGAAATCAGTTAACGATGAAATCAGTTAACGATGAAATCAGTTAAATGAAGATGAAATCAGTTAACGATGAAATCAGTTAAATGAAGAATGAAGATGAAATCAGTTAACGATGAAATCAGTTAACGATGAAATCAGTTAAATGAAGATGAAATCAGTTAACGATGAAATCAGTTAACGATGAAATCAGTTAAATGAAGAATGAAA
The DNA here is from genome assembly GCF_022749685.1 of Semicossyphus pulcher. Lineage (NCBI taxonomy): Eukaryota > Metazoa > Chordata > Actinopteri > Labriformes > Labridae > Semicossyphus > Semicossyphus pulcher. The sequence goes on along the minus strand of NW_027211711.1, from coordinate 666,879 downwards.
ATGAAATCAGTTAACGATGAAATCAATTAACGATGAAATCAGTTAACGATGAAATCAGTTAAATGAAGATGAAATCAGTTAACGATGAAATCAGTTAACGATGAAATCAGTTAAATGAAGATGAAATCAGTTAACGATGAAATCAGTTAACGATGAAATCAGTTAACGATGAAATCAGTTAACGATGAAATCAGTTAACGATGAAATCAGTTAACGATGAAATCAATTAAATGAAGATGAAATCAGTTAACGATGAAATCAGTTAACGATGAAATCAGTTAAATGAAGATGAAATCAGTTAAATGAAGATGAAATCAGTTAACGATGAAATCAGTTAACGATGAAATCAGTTAACGATGAAATCAGTTAAATGAAGATGAAATCAGTTAAAGATGAAATCAGTTAACGATGAAATCAGTTAACGATGAAATCAGTTAAATGAAGATGAAATCAGTTAACGATGAAATCAGTTAACGATGAAATCAATTAACGATGAAATCAGTTAAATGAAGATGAAATCAGTTAACGATGAAATCAGTTAAAGATGAAATCAGTTAAATGAAGAATGAAGATGAAATCAGTTAACGATGAAATCAGTTAAATGAAGATGAAATCAGTTAACGATGAAATCAATTAACGATGAAATCAGTTAACGATGAAATCAGTTAACGATGAAATCAGTTAAATGAAGATGAAATCAGTTAAAGATGAAATCAGTTAACGATGAAATCAGTTAACGATGAAATCAGTTAAATGAAGATGAAATCAGTTAACGATGAAATCAGTTAACGATGAAATCAATTAACGATGAAATCAGTTAAATGAAGATGAAATCAGTTAACGATGAAATCAGTTAAAGATGAAATCAGTTAAATGAAGAATGAAGATGAAATCAGTTAACGATGAAATCAGTTAAATGAAGATGAAATCAGTTAACGATGAAATCAATTAACGATGAAATCAGTTAACGATGAAATCAATTAACGATGAAATCAGTTAAATGAAGATGAAATCAGTTAACGATGAAATCAGTTAAAGATGAAATCAGTTAAATGAAGAATGAAGATGAAATCAGTTAACGATGAAATCAGTTAACGATGAAATCAGTTAACGATGAAATCAATTAACGATGAAATCAGTTAAATGAAGATGAAATCAGTTAACGATGAAATCAGTTAAAGATGAAATCAGTTAAATGAAGAATGAAGATGAAATCAGTTAACGATGAAATCAGTTAAATGAAGATGAAATCAGTTAACGATGAAATCAGTTAACGATGAAATCAGTTAACGATGAAATCAATTAAATGAAGATGAAATCAGTTAACGATGAAATCAGTTAAATGAAGATGAAATCAGTTAACGATGAAATCAGTTAAAGATGAAATCAGTTAACGATGAAATCAGTTAACGATGAAATCAGTTAAATGAAGATGAAATCAGTTAACGATGAAATCAGTTAAATGAAGAATGAAAATGAAATCAGTTAAATGAAGATGAAATCAGTTAACGATGAAATCAGTTAACGATGAAATCAGTTAACGATGAAATCAGTTAAATGAAGATGAAATCAGTTAACGATGAAATCAGTTAACAATGAAATCAGTTAAATGAAGATGAAATCAGTTAACGATGAAATCAGTTAACGATGAAATCAGTTAACGATGAAATCAGTTAAATGAAGATGAAATCAGTTAACGATGAAATCAGTTAAATGAAGAATGAAGATGAAATCAGTTAACGATGAAATCAGTTAAATGAAGATGAAATCAGTTAACGATGAAATCAGTTAACGATGAAATCAGTTAAATGAAGATGAAATCAGTTAACGATGAAATCAGTTAAATGAAGATGAAATCAGTTAACGATGAAATCAATTAACGATGAAATCAGTTAACGATGAAATCAGTTAAATGAAGATGAAATCAGTTAACGATGAAATCAGTTAACGATGAAATCAGTTAACGATGAAATCAATTAACGATGAAATCAGTTAAATGAAGATGAAATCAGTTAACGATGAAATCAGTTAAAGATGAAATCAGTTAAATGAAGAATGAAGATGAAATCAGTTAACGATGAAATCAGTTAAATGAAGATGAAATCAGTTAACGATGAAATCAGTTAACGATGAAATCAGTTAACGATGAAATCAGTTAAATGAAGATGAAATCAGTTAACGATGAAATCAGTTAAATGAAGAATGAAGATGAAATCAGTTAACGATGAAATCAATTAACGATGAAATCAGTTAACGATGAAATCAGTTAAATGAAGATGAAATCAGTTAACGATGAAATCAGTTAACGATGAAATCAGTTAAATGAAGAATGAAAATGAAATCAGTTAACGATGAAATCAATTAACGATGAAATCAGTTAACGATGAAATCAGTTAAATGAAGATGAAATCAGTTAACGATGAAATCAGTTAAATGAAGATGAAATCAGTTAAATGAAGATGAAATCAGTTAACGATGAAATCAGTTAACGATGAAATCAGTTAACGATGAAATCAGTTAACGATGAAATCAATTAACGATGAAATCAGTTAAATGAAGATGAAATCAGTTAACGATGAAATCAGTTAACGATGAAATCAATTAACGATGAAATCAGTTAAATGAAGATGAAATCAGTTAACGATGAAATCAGTTAACGATGAAATCAGTTAAATGAAGAATGAAAATGAAATCAGTTAACGATGAAATCAATTAACGATGAAATCAGTTAACGATGAAATCAGTTAAATGAAGATGAAATCAGTTAACGATGAAATCAGTTAACGATGAAATCAGTTAAATGAAGATGAAATCAGTTAACGATGAAATCAGTTAACGATGAAATCAGTTAACGATGAAATCAATTAAATGAAGATGAAATCAGTTAACGATGAAATCAGTTAAATGAAGATGAAATCAGTTAACGATGAAATCAGTTAAAGATGAAATCAGTTAACGATGAAATCAGTTAACGATGAAATCAGTTAACGATGAAATCAGTTAAATGAAGATGAAATCAGTTAACGATGAAATCAGTTAAATGAAGAATGAAAATGAAATCAGTTAAATGAAGATGAAATCAGTTAACGATGAAATCAGTTAACGATGAAATCAGTTAAATGAAGATGAAATCAGTTAACGATGAAATCAGTTAACAATGAAATCAGTTAAATGAAGATGAAATCAGTTAACGATGAAATCAGTTAACGATGAAATCAGTTAACGATGAAATCAGTTAAATGAAGATGAAATCAGTTAAAGATGAAATCAGTTAACGATGAAATCAGTTAACGATGAAATCAGTTAAATGAAGATGAAATCAGTTAACGATGAAATCAGTTAACGATGAAATCAATTAACGATGAAATCAGTTAAATGAAGATGAAATCAGTTAACGATGAAATCAGTTAACGATGAAATCAGTTAAATGAAGATGAAATCAGTTAACGATGAAATCAGTTAAATGAAGAATGAAGATGAAATCAGTTAACGATGAAATCAATTAACGATGAAATCAGTTAACGATGAAATCAGTTAAATGAAGATGAAATCAGTTAACGATGAAATCAGTTAACGATGAAATCAGTTAAATGAAGAATGAAAATGAAATCAGTTAACGATGAAATCAATTAACGATGAAATCAGTTAACGATGAAATCAGTTAAATGAAGATGAAATCAGTTAACGATGAAATCAGTTAACGATGAAATCAGTTAAATGAAGATGAAATCAGTTAACGATGAAATCAGTTAACGATGAAATCAGTTAACGATGAAATCAGTTAAATGAAGATGAAATCAGTTAACGATGAAATCAGTTAACGATGAAATCAGTTAACGATGAAATCAATTAAATGAAGATGAAATCAGTTAACGATGAAATCAGTTAACGATGAAATCAGTTAACGATGAAATCAGTTAACGATGAAATCAATTAACGATGAAATCAGTTAACGATGAAATCAATTAACGATGAAATCAGTTAAATGAAGATGAAATCAGTTAACGATGAAATCAGTTAACGATGAAATCAGTTAACGATGAAATCAATTAACGATGAAATCAGTTAAATGAAGATGAAATCAGTTAACGATGAAACCAGTTAAAGATGAAATCAGTTAAATGAAGAATGAAGATGAAATCAGTTAACGATGAAATCAGTTAAATGAAGATGAAATCAGTTAACGATGAAATCAGTTAACGATGAAATCAGTTAACGATGAAATCAGTTAAATGAAGATGAAATCAGTTAACGATGAAATCAGTTAAATGAAGAATGAAGATGAAATCAGTTAACGATGAAATCAATTAACGATGAAATCAGTTAACGATGAAATCAGTTAAATGAAGATGAAATCAGTTAACGATGAAATCAGTTAACGATGAAATCAGTTAAATGAAGAATGAAAATGAAATCAGTTAACGATGAAATCAATTAACGATGAAATCAGTTAACGATGAAATCAGTTAAATGAAGATGAAATCAGTTAACGATGAAATCAGTTAAATGAAGATGAAATCAGTTAACGATGAAATCAGTTAACGATGAAATCAGTTAACGATGAAATCAGTTAACGATGAAATCAGTTAAATGAAGATGAAATCAGTTAACGATGAAATCAGTTAACGATGAAATCAGTTAACGATGAAATCAATTAAATGAAGTTGAAATCAGTTAACGATGAAATCAGTTAAATGAAGAATGAAAATGAAATCAGTTAAATGAAGATGAAATCAGTTAACGATGAAATCAGTTAACGATGAAATCAGTTAAATGAAGATGAAATCAGTTAACGATGAAATCAGTTAACGATGAAATCAGTTAACGATGAAATCAATTAAATGAAGATGAAATCAGTTAACGATGAAATCAGTTAAATGAAGATGAAATCAGTTAACGATGAAATCAGTTAAAGATGAAATCAGTTAACGATGAAATCAGTTAACGATGAAATCAGTTAAATGAAGATGAAATCAGTTAACGATGAAATCAGTTAAATGAAGAATGAAAATGAAATCAGTTAAATGAAGATGAAATCAGTTAACGATGAAATCAGTTAACGATGAAATCAGTTAAATGAAGATGAAATCAGTTAAATGAAGATGAAATCAGTTAACGATGAAATCAGTTAACAATGAAATCAGTTAAATGAAGATGAAATCAGTTAACGATGAAATCAGTTAACGATGAAATCAGTTAAATGAAGATGAAATCAGTTAACGATGAAATCAGTTAACGATGAAATCAGTTAAATGAAGATGAAATCAGTTAACGATGAAATCAGTTAACGATGAAATCAGTTAAATGAAGAATGAAAATGAAATCAGTTAACGATGAAATCAATTAACGATGAAATCAGTTAACGATGAAATCAGTTAAATGAAGATGAAATCAGTTAACGATGAAATCAGTTAACGATGAAATCAGTTAAATGAAGATGAAATCAGTTAACGATGAAATCAGTTAACGATGAAATCAGTTAACGATGAAATCAATTAAATGAAGATGAAATCAGTTAACGATGAAATCAGTTAAATGAAGATGAAATCAGTTAACGATGAAATCAGTTAAAGATGAAATCAGTTAACGATGAAATCAGTTAACGATGAAATCAGTTAACGATGAAATCAGTTAAATGAAGATGAAATCAGTTAACGATGAAATCAGTTAAATGAAGAATGAAAATGAAATCAGTTAAATGAAGATGAAATCAGTTAACGATGAAATCAGTTAACGATGAAATCAGTTAACGATGAAATCAGTTAACGATGAAATCAGTTAAATGAAGATGAAATCAGTTAACGATGAAATCAGTTAACAATGAAATCAGTTAAATGAAGATGAAATCAGTTAACGATGAAATCAGTTAACGATGAAATCAGTTAACGATGAAATCAGTTAAATGAAGATGAAATCAGTTAAAGATGAAATCAGTTAACGATGAAATCAGTTAACGGTGAAATCAGTTAAATGAAGATGAAATCAGTTAACGATGAAATCAGTTAACGATGAAATCAATTAACGATGAAATCAGTTAAATGAAGATGAAATCAGTTAACGATGAAATCAGTTAAAGATGAAATCAGTTAAATGAAGAATGAAGATGAAATCAGTTAACGATGAAATCAGTTAAATGAAGATGAAATCAGTTAACGATGAAATCAGTTAACGATGAAATCAGTTAACGATGAAATCAGTTAAATGAAGATGAAATCAGTTAACGATGAAATCAGTTAAATGAAGAATGAAGATGAAATCAGTTAACGATGAAATCAATTAACGATGAAATCAGTTAACGATGAAATCAGTTAAATGAAGATGAAATCAGTTAACGATGAAATCAGTTAACGATGAAATCAGTTAAATGAAGAATGAAAATGAAATCAGTTAACGATGAAATCAATTAACGATGAAATCAGTTAACGATGAAATCAGTTAAATGAAGATGAAATCAGTTAACGATGAAATCAGTTAACGATGAAATCAGTTAAATGAAGATGAAATCAGTTAACGATGAAATCAGTTAACGATGAAATCAGTTAACGATGAAATCAGTTAACGATGAAATCAGTTAACGATGAAATCAATTAAATGAAGATGAAATCAGTTAACGATGAAATCAGTTAACGATGAAATCAGTTAAATGAAGATGAAATCAGTTAAATGAAGATGAAATCAGTTAACGATGAAATCAGTTAACGATGAAATCAGTTAACGATGAAATCAGTTAAATGAAGATGAAATCAGTTAAAGATGAAATCAGTTAACGATGAAATCAGTTAACGATGAAATCAGTTAAATGAAGATGAAATCAGTTAACGATGAAATCAGTTAACGATGAAATCAGTTAAAGATGAAATCAGTTAACGATGAAATCAATTAACGATGAAATCAGTTAAATGAAGATGAAATCAGTTAACGATGAAATCAGTTAAAGATGAAATCAGTTAAATGAAGAATGAAGATGAAATCAGTTAACGATGAAATCAGTTAAATGAAGATGAAATCAGTTAACGATGAAATCAATTAACGATGAAATCAGTTAACGATGAAATCAGTTAACGATGAAATCAGTTAAATGAAGATGAAATCAGTTAAAGATGAAATCAGTTAACGATGAAATCAGTTAACGATGAAATCAGTTAAATGAAGATGAAATCAGTTAACGATGAAATCAGTTAACGATGAAATCAATTAACGATGAAATCAGTTAAATGAAGATGAAATCAGTTAACGATGAAATCAGTTAAAGATGAAATCAGTTAAATGAAGAATGAAGATGAAATCAGTTAACGATGAAATCAGTTAAATGAAGATGAAATCAGTTAACGATGAAATCAATTAACGATGAAATCAGTTAACGATGAAATCAATTAACGATGAAATCAGTTAAATGAAGATGAAATCAGTTAACGATGAAATCAGTTAAAGATGAAATCAGTTAAATGAAGAATGAAGATGAAATCAGTTAACGATGAAATCAGTTAACGATGAAATCAGTTAACGATGAAATCAATTAACGATGAAATCAGTTAAATGAAGATGAAATCAGTTAACGATGAAATCAGTTAAAGATGAAATCAGTTAAATGAAGAATGAAGATGAAATCAGTTAACGATGAAATCAGTTAAATGAAGATGAAATCAGTTAACGATGAAATCAGTTAACGATGAAATCAGTTAACGATGAAATCAATTAAATGAAGATGAAATCAGTTAACGATGAAATCAGTTAAATGAAGATGAAATCAGTTAACGATGAAATCAGTTAAAGATGAAATCAGTTAACGATGAAATCAGTTAACGATGAAATCAGTTAAATGAAGATGAAATCAGTTAACGATGAAATCAGTTAAATGAAGAATGAAAATGAAATCAGTTAAATGAAGATGAAATCAGTTAACGATGAAATCAGTTAACGATGAAATCAGTTAACGATGAAATCAGTTAAATGAAGATGAAATCAGTTAACGATGAAATCAGTTAACAATGAAATCAGTTAAATGAAGATGAAATCAGTTAACGATGAAATCAGTTAACGATGAAATCAGTTAACGATGAAATCAGTTAAATGAAGATGAAATCAGTTAACGATGAAATCAGTTAAATGAAGAATGAAGATGAAATCAGTTAACGATGAAATCAATTAACGATGAAATCAGTTAACGATGAAATCAGTTAAATGAAGATGAAATCAGTTAACGATGAAATCAGTTAACGATGAAATCAGTTAAATGAAGAATGAAAATGAAATCAGTTAACGATGAAATCAATTAACGATGAAATCAGTTAACGATGAAATCAGTTAAATGAAGATGAAATCAGTTAACGATGGAATCAGTTAACGATGAAATCAGTTAAATGAAGATGAAATCAGTTAACGATGAAATCAGTTAACGATGAAATCAGTTAACGATGAAATCAGTTAAATGAAGATGAAATCAGTTAACGATGAAATCAGTTAACGATGAAATCAGTTAACGATGAAATCAATTAAATGAAGATGAAATCAGTTAACGATGAAATCAGTTAAATGAAGAATGAAAATGAAATCAGTTAAATGAAGATGAAATCAGTTAACGATGAAATCAGTTAACGATGAAATCAGTTAAATGAAGATGAAATCAGTTAACGATGAAATCAGTTAACGATGAAATCAGTTAACGATGAAATCAGTTAACGATGAAATCAATTAAATGAAGATGAAATCAGTTAACGATGAAATCAGTTAAATGAAGATGAAATCAGTTAACGATGAAATCAGTTAAAGATGAAATCAGTTAACGATGAAATCAGTTAACGATGAAATCAGTTAAATGAAGATGAAATCAGTTAACGATGAAATCAGTTAAATGAAGAATGAAAATGAAATCAGTTAAATGAAGATGAAATCAGTTAACGATGAAATCAGTTAACGATGAAATCAGTTAACGAGGAAATCAGTTAAATGAAGATGAAATCAGTTAACGATGAAATCAGTTAACAATGAAATCAGTTAAATGAAGATGAAATCAGTTAACGATGAAATCAGTTAACGATGAAATCAGTTAAATGAAGATGAAATCAGTTAAAGATGAAATCAGTTAACGATGAAATCAGTTAACGATGAAATCAGTTAAATGAAGATGAAATCAGTTAACGATGAAATCAGTTAACGATGAAATCAATTAACGATGAAATCAGTTAAATGAAGATGAAATCAGTTAACGATGAAATCAGTTAAAGATGAAATCAGTTAAATGAAGAATGAAGATGAAATCAGTTAACGATGAAATCAATTAACGATGAAATCAGTTAACGATGAAATCAGTTAAATGAAGATGAAATCAGTTAACGATGAAATCAGTTAACGATGAAATCAGTTAAATGAAGAATGAAAATGAAATCAGTTAACGATGAAATCAATTAACGATGAAATCAGTTAACGATGAAATCAGTTAAATGAAGATGAAATCAGTTAACGATGAAATCAGTTAACGATGAAATCAGTTAAATGAAGATGAAATCAGTTAACGATGAAATCAGTTAACGATGAAATCAGTTAACGATGAAATCAGTTAAATGAAGATGAAATCAGTTAACGATGAAATCAGTTAACGATGAAATCAGTTAACGATGAAATCAATTAAATGAAGATGAAATCAGTTAACGATGAAATCAGTTAACGATGAAATCAGTTAAATGAAGATGAAATCAGTTAACGATGAAATCAGTTAACGATGAAATCAGTTAACGATGAAATCAGTTAAATGAAGATGAAATCAGTTAAAGATGAAATCAGTTAACGATGAAATCAGTTAACGATGAAATCAGTTAAATGAAGATGAAATCAGTTAACGATGAAATCAGTTAACGATGAAATCAATTAACGATGAAATCAGTTAAATGAAGATGAAATCAGTTAACGATGAAATCAGTTAAAGATGAAATCAGTTAAATGAAGAATGAAGATGAAATCAGTTAACGATGAAATCAGTTAAATTAAGATGAAATCAGTTAACGATGAAATCAATTAACGATGAAATCAGTTAACGATGAAATCAATTAACGATGAAATCAGTTAAATGAAGATGAAATCAGTTAACGATGAAATCAGTTAAAGATGATATCAGTTAAATGAAGAATGAAGATGAAATCAGTTAACGATGAAATCAGTTAAATGAAGATGAAATCAGTTAACGATGAAATCAATTAACGATGAAATCAGTTAACGATGAAATCAATTAACGATGAAATCAGTTAAATGAAGATGAAATCAGTTAACGATGAAATCAGTTAACGATGAAATCAATTAACGATGAAATCAGTTAAATGAAGATGAAATCAGTTAAAGATGAAATCAGTTAACGATGAAATCAGTTAACGATGAAATCAGTTAAATGAAGATGAAATCAGTTAACGATGAAATCAGTTAACGATGAAATCAATTAACGATGAAATCAGTTAAATGAAGATGAAATCAGTTAACGATGAAATCAGTTAAAGATGAAATCAGTTAAATGAAGAATGAAGATGAAATCAGTTAACGATGAAATCAGTTAAATGAAGATGAAATCAGTTAACGATGAAATCAATTAACGATGAAATCAGTTAACGATGAAATCAATTAACGATGAAATCAGTTAAATGAAGATGAAATCAGTTAACGATGAAATCAGTTAAAGATGAAATCAGTTAAATGAAGAATGAAGATGAAATCAGTTAACGATGAAATCAGTTAAATGAAGATGAAATCAGTTAACGATGAAATCAATTAACGATGAAATCAGTTAACGATGAAATCAATTAACGATGAAATCAGTTAAATGAAGATGAAATCAGTTAACGATGAAATCAGTTAAAGATGAAATCAGTTAAATGAAGAATGAAGATGAAATCAGTTAACGATGAAATCAGTTAAATGAAGATGAAATCAGTTAACGATGAAATCAATTAACGATGAAATCAGTTAACGATGAAATCAATTAACGATGAAATCAGTTAAATGAAGATGAAATCAGTTAACGATGAAATCAGTTAACGATGAAATCAGTTAACGATGAAATCAATTAACGATGAAATCAGTTAAATGAAGATGAAATCAGTTAACGATGAAATCAGTTAAAGATGAAATCAGTTAAATGAAGAATGAAGATGAAATCAGTTAACGATGAAATCAGTTAAATGAAGATGAAATCAGTTAACGATGAAATCAGTTAACGATGAAATCAGTTAAATGAAGATGAAATCAGTTAACGATGAAATCAGTTAAATGAAGAATGAAGATGAAATCAGTTAACGATGAAATCAATTAACGATGAAATCAGTTAACGATGAAATCAGTTAAATGAAGATGAAATCAGTTAACGATGAAATCAGTTAACGATGAAATCAGTTAAATGAAGAATGAAAATGAAATCAGTTAACGATGAAATCAATTAACGATGAAATCAGTTAACGATGAAATCAGTTAAATGAAGATGAAATCAGTTAACGATGAAATCAGTTAACGATGAAATCAGTTAAATGAAGATGAAATCAGTTAACGATGAAATCAGTTAACGATGAAATCAGTTAACGATGAAATCAGTTAAATGAAGATGAAATCAGTTAACGATGAAATCAGTTAACGATGAAATCAGTTAACGATGAAATCAATTAAATGAAGATGAAATCAGTTAACGATGAAATCAGTTAAATGAAGAATGAAAATGAAATCAGTTAAATGAAGATGAAATCAGTTAACGATGAAATCAGTTAACGATGAAATCAGTTAAATGAAGATGAAATCAGTTAACGATGAAATCAGTTAACGATGAAATCAGTTAACGATGAAATCAATTAAATGAAGATGAAATCAGTTAACGATGAAATCAGTTAAATGAAGATGAAATCAGTTAACGATGAAATCAGTTAAAGATGAAATCAGTTAACGATGAAATCAGTTAACGATGAAATCAGTTAAATGAAGATGAAATCAGTTAACGATGAAATCAGTTAACAATGAAATCAGTTAAATGAAGATGAAATCAGTTAACGATGAAATCAGTTAACGATGAAATCAGTTAACGATGAAATCAGTTAAATGAAGATGAAATCAGTTAACGATGAAATCAGTTAAATGAAGAATGAAGATGAAATCAGTTAACGATGAAATCAATTAACGATGAAATCAGTTAACGATGAAATCAGTTAAATGAAGATGAAATCAGTTAACGATGAAATCAGTTAACGATGAAATCAGTTAAATGAAGAATGAAAATGAAATCAGTTAACGATGAAATCAATTAACGATGAAATCAGTTAACGATGAAATCAGTTAAATGAAGATGAAATCAGTTAACGATGAAATCAGTTAAATGAAGATGAAATCAGTTAACGATGAAATCAGTTAACGATGAAATCAGTTAACGATGAAATCAATTAAATGAAGATGAAATCAGTTAACGATGAAATCAGTTAAATGAAGAATGAAAATGAAATCAGTTAAATGAAGATGAAATCAGTTAACGATGAAATCAGTTAACGATGAAATCAGTTAAATGAAGATGAAATCAGTTAACGATGAAATCAGTTAACGATGAAATCAGTTAACGATGAAATCAATTAAATGAAGATGAAATCAGTTAACGATGAAATCAGTTAAATGAAGATGAAATCAGTTAACGATGAAATCAGTTAAAGATGAAATCAGTTAACGATGAAATCAGTTAACGATGAAATCAGTTAACGATGAAATCAGTTAAATGAAGATGAAATCAGTTAACGATGAAATCAGTTAAATGAAGAATGAAAATGAAATCAGTTAAATGAAGATGAAATCAGTTAACGATGAAATCAGTTAACGATGAAATCAGTTAACGAGGAAATCAGTTAAATGAAGATGAAATCAGTTAACGATGAAATCAGTTAACAATGAAATCAGTTAAATGAAGATGAAATCAGTTAACGATGAAATCAGTTAACGATGAAATCAGTTAACGATGAAATCAGTTAAATGAAGATGAAATCAGTTAAAGATGAAATCAGTTAACGATGAAATCAGTTAACGATGAAATCAGTTAAATGAAGATGAAATCAGTTAACGATGAAATCAGTTAACGATGAAATCAATTAACGATGAAATCAGTTAAATGAAGATGAAATCAGTTAACGATGAAATCAGTTAAAGATGAAATCAGTTAAATGAAGAATGAAGATGAAATCAGTTAACGATGAAATCAATTAACGATGAAATCAGTTAACGATGAAATCAGTTAAATGAAGATGAAATCAGTTAACGATGAAATCAGTTAACGATGAAATCAGTTAAATGAAGAATGAAAATGAAATCAGTTAACGATGAAATCAATTAACGATGAAATCAGTTAACGATGAAATCAGTTAAATGAAGATGAAATCAGTTAACGATGAAATCAGTTAACGATGAAATCAGTTAAATGAAGATGAAATCAGTTAACGATGAAATCAGTTAACGATGAAATCAGTTAACGATGAAATCAGTTAAATGAAGATGAAATCAGTTAACGATGAAATCAGTTAACGATGAAATCAATTAAATGAAGATGAAATCAGTTAACGATGAAATCAGTTAACGATGAAATCAGTTAAATGAAGATGAAATCAGTTAAATGAAGATGAAATCAGTTAACGATGAAATCAGTTAACGATGAAATCAGTTAAATGAAGATGAAATCAGTTAAAGATGAAATCAGTTAACGATGAAATCAGTTAACGATGAAATCAGTTAAATGAAGATGAAATCAGTTAACGATGAAATCAGTTAACGATGAAATCAATTAACGATGAAATCAGTTAAATGAAGAATGAAGATGAAATCAGTTAACGATGAAATCAGTTAAATGAAGATGAAATCAGTTAACGATGAAATCAATTAACGATGAAATCAGTTAACGATGAAATCAATTAACGATGAAATCAGTTAAATGAAGATGAAATCAGTTAACGATGAAATCAGTTAAAGATGAAATCAGTTAAATGAAGAATGAAGATGAAATCAGTTAACGATGAAATCAGTTAAATGAAGATGAAATCAGTTAACGATGAAATCAATTAACGATGAAATCAGTTAACGATGAAATCAATTAACGATGAAATCAGTTAAATGAAGATGAAATCAGTTAACGATGAAATCAGTTAACGATGAAATCAGTTAACGATGAAATCAATTAACGATGAAATCAGTTAAATGAAGATGAAATCAGTTAAAGATGAAATCAGTTAACGATGAAATCAGTTAACGATGAAATCAGTTAAATGAAGATGAAATCAGTTAACGATGAAATCAGTTAACGATGAAATCAATTAACGATGAAATCAGTTAAATGAAGATGAAATCAGTTAACGATGAAATCAGTTAAAGATGAAATCAGTTAAATGAAGAATGAAGATGAAATCAGTTAACGATGAAATCAGTTAAATGAAGATGAAATCAGTTAACGATGAAATCAATTAACGATGAAATCAGTTAACGATGAAATCAATTAACGATGAAATCAGTTAAATGAAGATGAAATCAGTTAACGATGAAATCAGTTAAAGATGAAATCAGTTAAATGAAGAATGAAGATGAAATCAGTTAACGATGAAATCAGTTAAATGAAGATGAAATCAGTTAACGATGAAATCAATTAACGATGAAATCAGTTAACGATGAAATCAATTAACGATGAAATCAGTTAAATGAAGATGAAATCAGTTAACGATGAAATCAGTTAAAGATGAAATCAGTTAAATGAAGAATGAAGATGAAATCAGTTAACGATGAAATCAGTTAAATGAAGATGAAATCAGTTAACGATGAAATCAATTAACGATGAAATCAGTTAACGATGAAATCAATTAACGATGAAATCAGTTAAATGAAGATGAAATCAGTTAACGATGAAATCAGTTAACGATGAAATCAGTTAACGATGAAATCAATTAACGATGAAATCAGTTAAATGAAGATGAAATCAGTTAACGATGAAATCAGTTAAAGATGAAATCAGTTAAATGAAGAATGAAGATGAAATCAGTTAACGATGAAATCAGTTAAATGAAGATGAAATCAGTTAACGATGAAATCAGTTAACGATGAAATCAGTTAACGATGAAATCAGTTAAATGAAGATGAAATCAGTTAACGATGAAATCAGTTAAATGAAGAATGAAGATGAAATCAGTTAACGATGAAATCAATTAACGATGAAATCAGTTAACGATGAAATCAGTTAACGATGAAATCAGTTAAATGAAGATGAAATCAGTTAACGATGAAATCAGTTAACGATGAAATCAGTTAAATGAAGAATGAAAATGAAATCAGTTAACGATGAAATCAATTAACGATGAAATCAGTTAACGATGAAATCAGTTAAATGAAGATGAAATCAGTTAACGATGAAATCAGTTAACGATGAAATCAGTTAAATGAAGATGAAATCAGTTAACGATGAAATCAGTTAACGATGAAATCAGTTAACGATGAAATCAGTTAAATGAAGATGAAATCAGTTAACGATGAAATCAGTTAACGATGAAATCAGTTAACGATGAAATCAATTAAATGAAGATGAAATCAGTTAACGATGAAATCAGTTAAATGAAGAATGAAAATGAAATCAGTTAAATGAAGATGAAATCAGTTAACGATGAAATCAGTTAACGATGAAATCAGTTAAATGAAGATGAAATCAGTTAACGATGAAATCAGTTAACGATGAAATCAGTTAACGATGAAATCAATTAAATGAAGATGAAATCAGTTAACGATGAAATCAGTTAAATGAAGATGAAATCAGTTAACGATGAAATCAGTTAAAGATGAAATCAGTTAACGATGAAATCAGTTAACGATGAAATCAGTTAACGATGAAATCAGTTAAATGAAGATGAAATCAGTTAACGATGAAATCAGTTAAATGAAGAATGAAAATGAAATCAGTTAAATGAAGATGAAATCAGTTAACGATGAAATCAGTTAACGATGAAATCAGTTAACGAGGAAATCAGTTAAATGAAGATGAAATCAGTTAACGATGAAATCAGTTAACAATGAAATCAGTTAAATGAAGATGAAATCAGTTAACGATGAAATCAGTTAACGATGAAATCAGTTAACGATGAAATCAGTTAAATGAAGATGAAATCAGTTAAAGATGAAATCAGTTAGATGAAATCAGTTAAATGAAGATGAAATCAGTTAACGATGAAATCAGTTAACGATGAAATCAGTTAAATGAAGATGAAATCAGTTAACGATGAAATCAGTTAACGATGAAATCAGTTAACGATGAAATCAGTTAAATGAAGATGAAATCAGTTAACGATGAAATCAGTTAACGATGAAATCAGTTAACGATGAAATCAATTAAATGAAGATGAAATCAGTTAACGATGAAATCAGTTAACGATGAAATCAGTTAAATGAAGATGAAATCAGTTAAATGAAGATGAAATCAGTTAACGATGAAATCAGTTAACGATGAAATCAGTTAACGATGAAATCAGTTAAATGAAGATGAAATCAGTTAAAGATGAAATCAGTTAACGATGAAATCAGTTAACGATGAAATCAGTTAAATGAAGATGAAATCAGTTAACGATGAAATCAGTTAACGATGAAATCAATTAACGATGAAATCAGTTAAATGAAGATGAAATCAGTTAACGATGAAATCAGTTAAAGATGAAATCAGTTAAATGAAGAATGAAGATGAAATCAGTTAACGATGAAATCAGTTAAATGAAGATGAAATCAGTTAACGATGAAATCAATTAACGATGAAATCAGTTAACGATGAAATCAATTAACGATGAAATCAGTTAAATGAAGATGAAATCAGTTAACGATGAAATCAGTTAAAGATGAAATCAGTTAAATGAAGAATGAAGATGAAATCAGTTAACGATGAAATCAGTTAAATGAAGATGAAATCAGTTAACGATGAAATCAATTAACGATGAAATCAGTTAACGATGAAATCAATTAACGATGAAATCAGTTAAATGAAGATGAAATCAGTTAACGATGAAATCAGTTAACGATGAAATCAGTTAACGATGAAATCAATTAACGATGAAATCAGTTAAATGAAGATGAAATCAGTTAAAGATGAAATCAGTTAACGATGAAATCAGTTAACGATGAAATCAGTTAAATGAAGATGAAATCAGTTAACGATGAAATCAGTTAACGATGAAATCAATTAACGATGAAATCAGTTAAATGAAGATGAAATCAGTTAACGATGAAATCAGTTAAAGATGAAATCAGTTAAATGAAGAATGAAGATGAAATCAGTTAACGATGAAATCAGTTAAATGAAGATGAAATCAGTTAACGATGAAATCAATTAACGATGAAATCAGTTAACGATGAAATCAATTAACGATGAAATCAGTTAAATGAAGATGAAATCAGTTAACGATGAAATCAGTTAAAGATGAAATCAGTTAAATGAAGAATGAAGATGAAATCAGTTAACGATGAAATCAGTTAAATGAAGATGAAATCAGTTAACGATGAAATCAATTAACGATGAAATCAGTTAACGATGAAATCAATTAACGATGAAATCAGTTAAATGAAGATGAAATCAGTTAACGATGAAATCAGTTAAAGATGAAATCAGTTAAATGAAGAATGAAGATGAAATCAGTTAACGATGAAATCAGTTAAATGAAGATGAAATCAGTTAACGATGAAATCAATTAACGATGAAATCAGTTAACGATGAAATCAATTAACGATGAAATCAGTTAAATGAAGATGAAATCAGTTAACGATGAAATCAGTTAACGATGAAATCAGTTAACGATGAAATCAATTAACGATGAAATCAGTTAAATGAAGATGAAATCAGTTAACGATGAAATCAGTTAAAGATGAAATCAGTTAAATGAAGAATGAAGATGAAATCAGTTAACGATGAAATCAGTTAAATGAAGATGAAATCAGTTAACGATGAAATCAGTTAACGATGAAATCAGTTAACGATGAAATCAGTTAAATGAAGATGAAATCAGTTAACGATGAAATCAGTTAAATGAAGAATGAAGATGAAATCAGTTAACGATGAAATCAGTTAACGATGAAATCAGTTAAATGAAGATGAAATCAGTTAACGATGAAATCAGTTAACGATGAAATCAGTTAAATGAAGAATGAAAATGAAATCAGTTAACGATGAAATCAATTAACGATGAAATCAGTTAACGATGAAATCAGTTAAATGAAGATGAAATCAGTTAACGATGAAATCAGTTAACGATGAAATCAGTTAAATGAAGATGAAATCAGTTAACGATGAAATCAGTTAACGATGAAATCAGTTAAATGAAGATGAAATCAGTTAACGATGAAATCAGTTAACGATGAAATCAGTTAACGATGAAATCAATTAAATGAAGATGAAATCAGTTAACGATGAAATCAGTTAAATGAAGAATGAAAATGAAATCAGTTAAATGAAGATGAAATCAGTTAACGATGAAATCAGTTAACGATGAAATCAGTTAAATGAAGATGAAATCAGTTAACGATGAAATCAGTTAACGATGAAATCAGTTAACGATGAAATCAATTAAATGAAGATGAAATCAGTTAACGATGAAATCAGTTAAATGAAGATGAAATCAGTTAACGATGAAATCAGTTAAAGATGAAATCAGTTAACGATGAAATCAGTTAACGATGAAATCAGTTAAATGAAGATGAAATCAGTTAACGATGAAATCAGTTAAATGAAGAATGAAAATGAAATCAGTTAAATGAAGATGAAATCAGTTAACGATGAAATCAGTTAACGATGAAATCAGTTAACGATGAAATCAGTTAAATGAAGATGAAATCAGTTAACGATGAAATCAGTTAACAATGAAATCAGTTAAATGAAGATGAAATCAGTTAACGATGAAATCAGTTAACGATGAAATCAGTTAACGATGAAATCAGTTAAATGAAGATGAAATCAGTTAACGATGAAATCAGTTAAATGAAGATGAAATCAGTTAACGATGAAATCAATTAACGATGAAATCAGTTAACAATGAAATCAGTTAAATGAAGATGAAATCAGTTAACGATGAAATCAGTTAACGATGAAATCAGTTAAATGAAGAATGAAAATGAAATCAGTTAACGATGAAATCAATTAACGATGAAATCAGTTAACGATGAAATCAGTTAAATGAAGATGAAATCAGTTAACGATGAAATCAGTTAACGATGAAATCAGTTAAATGAAGATGAAATCAGTTAACGATGAAATCAGTTAAATGAAGAATGAAAATGAAATCAGTTAACGATGAAATCAATTAACGATGAAATCAGTTAACGATGAAATCAGTTAAATGAAGATGAAATCAGTTAACGATGAAATCAGTTAACGATGAAATCAGTTAAATGAAGATGAAATCAGTTAACGATGAAATCAGTTAACGATGAAATCAGTTAACGATGAAATCAATTAAATGAAGATGAAATCAGTTAACGATGAAATCAGTTAAATGAAGATGAAATCAGTTAACGATGAAATCAGTTAACGATGAAATCAGTTAACGATGAAATCAGTTAAATGAAGATGAAATCAGTTAACGATGAAATCAGTTAAATGAAGAATGAAAATGAAATCAGTTAAATGAAGATGAAATCAGTTAACGATGAAATCAGTTAACGATGAAATCAGTTAACGATGAAATCAGTTAAATGAAGATGAAATCAGTTAACGATGAAATCAGTTAACAATGAAATCAGTTAAATGAAGATGAAATCAGTTAACGATGAAATCAGTTAACGATGAAATCAGTTAACGATGAAATCAGTTAAATGAAGATGAAATCAGTTAACGATGAAATCAGTTAACGATGAAATCAGTTAAATGAAGATGAAATCAGTTAACGATGAAATCAGTTAACGATGAAATCAGTTAACGATGAAATCAATTAAATGAAGATGAAATCAGTTAACGATGAAATCAATTAAATGAAGATGAAATCAGTTAACGATGAAATCAGTTAACAATGAAATCAGTTAAATGAAGATGAAATCAGTTAACGATGAAATCAGTTAACGATGAAATCAGTTAAAGATGAAATCAGTTAACGATGAAATCAGTTAACGATGAAATCAGTTAACGATGAAATCAGTTAAATGAAGATGAAATCAGTTAACGATGAAATCAATTAACGATGAAATCAGTTAAATGAAGATGAAATCAGTTAACGATGAAATCAGTTAACGATGAAATCAGTTAAATGAAGAATGAAAATGAAATCAGTTAACGATGAAATCAATTAACGATGAAATCAGTTAACGATGAAATCAGTTAAATGAAGATGAAATCAGTTCACGATGAAATCAGTTAAATGAAGAATGAAAATGAAATCAGTTAAATGAAGATGAAATCAGTTAACGATGAAATCAGTTAAATGAAGAATGAAAATGAAATCAGTTAAATGAAGATGAAATCAGTTAACGATGAAATCAGTTAAATGAAGATGAAATCAGTTAACGATGAAATCAGTTAACGATGAAATCAATTAAATGAAGATGAAATCAGTTAACGATGAAATCAGTTAAATGAAGAATGAAAATGAAATCAGTTAAATGAAGATGAAATCAGTTAACGATGAAATCAGTTAACGATGAAATCAGTTAAATGAAGATGAAATCAGTTAACGATGAAATCAGTTAACGATGAAATCAGTTAACGATGAAATCAATTAAATGAAGATGAAATCAGTTAACGATGAAATCAGTTAAATGAAGATGAAATCAGTTAACGATGAAATCAGTTAAAGATGAAATCAGTTAACGATGAAATCAGTTAACGATGAAATCAGTTAACGATGAAATCAGTTAAATGAAGATGAAATCAGTTAACGATGAAATCAGTTAAATGAAGAATGAAAATGAAATCAGTTAAATGAAGATGAAATCAGTTAACGATGAAATCAGTTAACGATGAAATCAGTTAACGATGAAATCAGTTAAATGAAGATGAAATCAGTTAACGATGAAATCAGTTAACAATGAAATCAGTTAAATGAAGATGAAATCAGTTAACGATGAAATCAGTTAACGATGAAATCAGTTAACGATGAAATCAGTTAAATGAAGATGAAATCAGTTAAAGATGAAATCAGTTAACGATGAAATCAGTTAACGATGAAATCAGTTAAATGAAGATGAAATCAGTTAACGATGAAATCAGTTAAAGATGAAATCAGTTAAATGAAGAATGAAGATGAAATCAGTTAACGATGAAATCAGTTAAATGAAGATGAAATCAGTTAACGATGAAATCAATTAACGATGAAATCAGTTAACGATGAAATCAATTAACGATGAAATCAGTTAAATGAAGATGAAATCAGTTAACGATGAAATCAGTTAAAGATGAAATCAGTTAAATGAAGAATGAAGATGAAATCAGTTAACGATGAAATCAGTTAAATGAAGATGAAATCAGTTAACGATGAAATCAGTTAAAGATGAAATCAGTTAACGATGAAATCAGTTAAATGAAGATGAAATCAGTTAACGATGAAATCAGTTAAATGAAGAATGAAGATGAAATCAGTTAACGATGAAATCAATTAACGATGAAATCAGTTAACGATGAAATCAGTTAAATGAAGATGAAATCAGTTAACGATGAAATCAGTTAACGATGAAATCAGTTAAATGAAGAATGAAAATGAAATCAGTTAACGATGAAATCAATTAACGATGAAATCAGTTAACGATGAAATCAGTTAAATGAAGATGAAATCAGTTAACGATGAAATCAGTTAACGATGAAATCAGTTAAATGAAGATGAAATCAGTTAACGATGAAATCAGTTAACGATGAAATCAGTTAACGATGAAATCAGTTAAATGAAGATGAAATCAGTTAACGATGAAATCAGTTAACGATGAAATCAGTTAACGATGAAATCAATTAAATGAAGATGAAATCAGTTAACGATGAAATCAGTTAAATGAAGAATGAAAATGAAATCAGTTAAATGAAGATGAAATCAGTTAACGATGAAATCAGTTAACGATGAAATCAGTTAAATGAAGATGAAATCAGTTAACGATGAAATCAGTTAACGATGAAATCAGTTAACGATGAAATCAATTAAATGAAGATGAAATCAGTTAACGATGAAATCAGTTAAATGAAGATGAAATCAGTTAACGATGAAATCAGTTAAAGATGAAATCAGTTAACGATGAAATCAGTTAACGATGAAATCAGTTAACGATGAAATCAGTTAAATGAAGAATGAAAATGAAATCAGTTAAATGAAGATGAAATCAGTTAACGATGAAATCAGTTAACGATGAAATCAGTTAACGATGAAATCAGTTAAATGAAGATGAAATCAGTTAACGATGAAATCAGTTAACAATGAAATCAGTTAAATGAAGATGAAATCAGTTAACGATGAAATCAGTTAACGATGAAATCAGTTAACGATGAAATCAGTTAAATGAAGATGAAATCAGTTAACGATGAAATCAGTTAACGATGAAATCAGTTAAATGAAGATGAAATCAGTTAACGATGAAATCAGTTAACGATGAAATCAGTTAAATGAAGATGAAATCAGTTAACGATGAAATCAGTTAACGATGAAATCAGTTAACGATGAAATCAATTAAATGAAGATGAAATCAGTTAACGATGAAATCAGTTAAATGAAGATGAAATCAGTTAACGATGAAATCAGTTAAAGATGAAATCAGTTAACGATGAAATCAGTTAACGATGAAATCAGTTAACGATGAAATCAGTTAAATGAAGATGAAATCAGTTAACGATGAAATCAGTTAACGATGAAATCAGTTAAATGAAGAATGAAAATGAAATCAGTTAACGATGAAATCAATTAACGATGAAATCAGTTAACGATGAAATCAGTTAAATGAAGATGAAATCAGTTAACGATGAAATCAGTTAACGATGAAATCAGTTAAATGAAGATGAAATCAGTTAACGATGAAATCAGTTAACGATGAAATCAGTTAACGATGAAATCAGTTAAATGAAGATGAAATCAGTTAACGATGAAATCAGTTAACGATGAAATCAGTTAACGATGAAATCAATTAAATGAAGATGAAATCAGTTAACGATGAAATCAGTTAAATGAAGAATGAAAATGAAATCAGTTAAATGAAGATGAAATCAGTTAACGATGAAATCAGTTAACGATGAAATCAGTTAAATGAAGATGAAATCAGTTAACGATGAAATCAGTTAACGATGAAATCAGTTAACGATGAAATCAATTAAATGAAGATGAAATCAGTTAACGATGAAATCAGTTAAATGAAGATGAAATCAGTTAACGATGAAATCAGTTAAAGATGAAATCAGTTAACGATGAAATCAGTTAACGATGAAATCAGTTAACGATGAAATCAGTTAAATGAAGATGAAATCAGTTAACGATGAAATCAGTTAAAAGAAGAATGAAAATGAAATCAGTTAAATGAAGATGAAATCAGTTAACGATGAAATCAGTTAACGATGAAATCAGTTAACGATGAAATCAGTTAAATGAAGATGAAATCAGTTAACGATGAAATCAGTTAACAATGAAATCAGTTAAATGAAGATGAAATCAGTTAACGATGAAATCAGTTAACGATGAAATCAGTTAACGATGAAATCAGTTAAATGAAGATGAAATCAGTTAACGATGAAATCAGTTAACGATGAAATCAGTTAAATGAAGATGAAATCAGTTAACGATGAAATCAGTTAACGATGAAATCAGTTAAATGAAGATGAAATCAGTTAACGATGAAATCAGTTAACGATGAAATCAGTTAACGATGAAATCAGTTAAATGAAGATGAAATCAGTTAACGATGAAATCAGTTAACGATGAAATCAGTTAACGATGAAATCAATTAAATGAAGATGAAATCAGTTAACGATGAAATCAGTTAACGATGAAATCAGTTAAATGAAGATGAAATCAGTTAAATGAAGATGAAATCAGTTAACGATGAAATCAGTTAACGATGAAATCAGTTAAATGAAGATGAAATCAGTTAAAGATGAAATCAGTTAACGATGAAATCAGTTAACGATGAAATCAGTTAAATGAAGATGAAATCAGTTAACGATGAAATCAGTTAACGATGAAATCAATTAACGATGAAATCAGTTAAATGAAGATGAAATCAGTTAACGATGAAATCAGTTAAAGATGAAATCAGTTAAATGAAGAATGAAGATGAAATCAGTTAACGATGAAATCAGTTAAATGAAGATGAAATCAGTTAACGATGAAATCAATTAACGATGAAATCAGTTAACGATGAAATCAATTAACGATGAAATCAGTTAAATGAAGATGAAATCAGTTAACGATGAAATCAGTTAAAGATGAAATCAGTTAAATGAAGAATGAAGATGAAATCAGTTAACGATGAAATCAGTTAAATGAAGATGAAATCAGTTAACGATGAAATCAATTAACGATGAAATCAGTTAACGATGAAATCAATTAACGATGAAATCAGTTAAATGAAGATGAAATCAGTTAACGATGAAATCAGTTAAAGATGAAATCAGTTAAATGAAGAATGAAGATGAAATCAGTTAACGATGAAATCAGTTAAATGAAGATGAAATCAGTTAACGATGAAATCAATTAACGATGAAATCAGTTAACGATGAAATCAATTAACGATGAAATCAGTTAAATGAAGATGAAATCAGTTAACGATGAAATCAGTTAAAGATGAAATCAGTTAAATGAAGAATGAAGATGAAATCAGTTAACGATGAAATCAGTTAAATGAAGATGAAATCAGTTAACGATGAAATCAGTTAACGATGAAATCAGTTAACGATGAAATCAGTTAAATGAAGATGAAATCAGTTAACGATGAAATCAGTTAAATGAAGAATGAAGATGAAATCAGTTAACGATGAAATCAATTAACGATCAAATCAGTTAACGATGAAATCAGTTAAATGAAGATGAAATCAGTTAACGATGAAATCAGTTAACGATGAAATCAGTTAAATGAAGAATGAAAATGAAATCAGTTAACGATGAAATCAATTAACGATGAAATCAGTTAACGATGAAATCAGTTAAATGAAGATGAAATCAGTTAACGATGAAATCAGTTAACGATGAAATCAGTTAAATGAAGATGAAATCAGTTAACGATGAATTCAGTTAACGATGAAATCAGTTAACGATGAAATCAGTTAAATGAAGATGAAATCAGTTAACGATGAAATCAGTTAACGATGAAATCAGTTAACGATGAAATCAATTAAATGAAGATGAAATCAGTTAACGATGAAATCAGTTAAATGAAGAATGAAAATGAAATCAGTTAAATGAAGATGAAATCAGTTAACGATGAAATCAGTTAACGATGAAATCAGTTAAATGAAGATGAAATCAGTTAACGATGAAATCAGTTAACGATGAAATCAGTTAACGATGAAATCAATTAAATGAAGATGAAATCAGTTAACGATGAAATCAGTTAAATGAAGATGAAATCAGTTAACGATGAAATCAGTTAAAGATGAAATCAGTTAACGATGAAATCAGTTAACGATGAAATCAGTTAACGATGAAATCAGTTAAATGAAGATGAAATCAGTTAACGATGAAATCAGTTAAATGAAGAATGAAAATGAAATCAGTTAAATGAAGATGAAATCAGTTAACGATGAAATCAGTTAACGATGAAATCAGTTAACGATGAAATCAGTTAAATGAAGATGAAATCAGTTAACGATGAAATCAGTTAACAATGAAATCAGTTAAATGAAGATGAAATCAGTTAACGATGAAATCAGTTAACGATGAAATCAGTTAACGATGAAATCAGTTAACGATGAAATCAGTTAAATGAAGATGAAATCAGTTAACGATGAAATCAGTTAACGATGAAATCAGTTAAATGAAGATGAAATCAGTTAACGATGAAATCAGTTAACGATGAAATCAGTTAACGATGAAATCAGTTAACGATGAAATCAGTTAAATGAAGATGAAATCAGTTAACGATGAAATCAGTTAAATGAAGAATGAAAATGAAATCAGTTAAATGAAGATGAAATCAGTTAACGATGAAATCAGTTAACGATGAAATCAGTTAAATGAAGAATGAAAATGAAATCAGTTAACGATGAAATCAATTAACGATGAAATCAGTTAACGATGAAATCAGTTAAATGAAGATGAAATCAGTTAACGATGAAATCAGTTAACGATGAAATCAGTTAACGATGAAATCAGTTAACGATGAAATCAGTTAACGATGAAATCAGTTAAATGAAGATGAAATCAGTTAACGATGAAATCAGTTAACGATGAAATCAGTTAACGATGAAATCAGTTAACGATGAAATCAATTAAATGAAGATGAAATCAGTTAACGATGAAATCAGTTAAATGAAGAATGAAAATGAAATCAGTTAAATGAAGATGAAATCAGTTAACGATGAAATCAGTTAACGATGAAATCAGTTAAATGAAGATGAAATCAGTTAACGATGAAATCAGTTAACGATGAAATCAGTTAACGATGAAATCAATTAAATGAAGATGAAATCAGTTAACGATGAAATCAGTTAAATGAAGATGAAATCAGTTAACGATGAAATCAGTTAAAGATGAAATCAGTTAACGATGAAATCAGTTAACGATGAAATCAGTTAACGATGAAATCAGTTAAATGAAGATGAAATCAGTTAACGATGAAATCAGTTAAAAGAAGAATGAAAATGAAATCAGTTAAATGAAGATGAAATCAGTTAACGATGAAATCAGTTAACGATGAAATCAGTTAACGATGAAATCAGTTAAATGAAGATGAAATCAGTTAACGATGAAATCAGTTAACAATGAAATCAGTTAAATGAAGATGAAATCAGTTAACGATGAAATCAGTTAACGATGAAATCAGTTAACGATGAAATCAGTTAAATGAAGATGAAATCAGTTAACGATGAAATCAGTTAACGATGAAATCAGTTAAATGAAGATGAAATCAGTTAACGATGAAATCAGTTAACGATGAAATCAGTTAAATGAAGATGAAATCAGTTAACGATGAAATCAGTTAACGATGAAATCAGTTAACGATGAAATCAGTTAAATGAAGATGAAATCAGTTAACGATGAAATCAGTTAACGATGAAATCAGTTAACGATGAAATCAATTAAATGAAGATGAAATCAGTTAACGATGAAATCAGTTAACGATGAAATCAGTTAAATGAAGATGAAATCAGTTAAATGAAGATGAAATCAGTTAACGATGAAATCAGTTAACGATGAAATCAGTTAAATGAAGATGAAATCAGTTAAAGATGAAATCAGTTAACGATGAAATCAGTTAACGATGAAATCAGTTAAATGAAGATGAAATCAGTTAACGATGAAATCAGTTAACGATGAAATCAATTAACGATGAAATCAGTTAAATGAAGATGAAATCAGTTAACGATGAAATCAGTTAAAGATGAAATCAGTTAAATGAAGAATGAAGATGAAATCAGTTAACGATGAAATCAGTTAAATGAAGATGAAATCAGTTAACGATGAAATCAGTTAACGATGAAATCAGTTAACGATGAAATCAGTTAAATGAAGATGAAATCAGTTAACGATGAAATCAGTTAAATGAAGAATGAAGATGAAATCAGTTAACGATGAAATCAATTAACGATGAAATCAGTTAACGATGAAATCAGTTAAATGAAGATGAAATCAGTTAACGATGAAATCAGTTAACGATGAAATCAGTTAAATGAAGAATGAAAATGAAATCAGTTAACGATGAAATCAATTAACGATGAAATCAGTTAACGATGAAATCAGTTAAATGAAGATGAAATCAGTTAACGATGAAATCAGTTAACGATGAAATCAGTTAAATGAAGATGAAATCAGTTAACGATGAATTCAGTTAACGATGAAATCAGTTAACGATGAAATCAGTTAAATGAAGATGAAATCAGTTAACGATGAAATCAGTTAACGATGAAATCAGTTAACGATGAAATCAATTAAATGAAGATGAAATCAGTTAACGATGAAATCAGTTAAATGAAGAATGAAAATGAAATCAGTTAAATGAAGATGAAATCAGTTAACGATGAAATCAGTTAACGATGAAATCAGTTAAATGAAGATGAAATCAGTTAACGATGAAATCAGTTAACGATGAAATCAATTAAATGAAGATGAAATCAGTTAACGATGAAATCAGTTAAATGAAGATGAAATCAGTTAACGATGAAATCAGTTAAAGATGAAATCAGTTAACGATGAAATCAGTTAACGATGAAATCAGTTAACGATGAAAT
Organism: Semicossyphus pulcher; assembly: GCF_022749685.1. Classification (NCBI taxonomy): domain Eukaryota; kingdom Metazoa; phylum Chordata; class Actinopteri; order Labriformes; family Labridae; genus Semicossyphus; species Semicossyphus pulcher. The sequence continues at coordinate 638,540 of NW_027211711.1, read as the reverse complement.
CAGTTAAATGAAGATGAAATCAGTTAACGATGAAATCAGTTAAATGAAGAATGAAAATGAAATCAGTTAAATGAAGATGAAATCAGTTAACGATGAAATCAGTTAACGATGAAATCAGTTAACGATGAAATCAGTTAAATGAAGATGAAATCAGTTAACGATGAAATCAGTTAACAATGAAATCAGTTAAATGAAGATGAAATCAGTTAACGATGAAATCAGTTAACGATGAAATCAGTTAACGATGAAATCAGTTAACGATGAAATCAGTTAAATGAAGATGAAATCAGTTAACGATGAAATCAGTTAACGATGAAATCAGTTAAATGAAGATGAAATCAGTTAACGATGAAATCAGTTAACGATGAAATCAGTTAACGATGAAATCAGTTAACGATGAAATCAGTTAAATGAAGATGAAATCAGTTAACGATGAAATCAGTTAAATGAAGAATGAAAATGAAATCAGTTAAATGAAGATGAAATCAGTTAACGATGAAATCAGTTAACGATGAAATCAGTTAACGATGAAATCAGTTAAATGAAGAATGAAAATGAAATCAGTTAACGATGAAATCAATTAACGATGAAATCAGTTAACGATGAAATCAGTTAAATGAAGATGAAATCAGTTAACGATGAAATCAGTTAACGATGAAATCAGTTAAATGAAGATGAAATCAGTTAACGATGAAATCAGTTAACGATGAAATCAATTAAATGAAGATGAAATCAGTTAACGATGAAATCAGTTAAATGAAGAATGAAAATGAAATCAGTTAAATGAAGATGAAATCAGTTAACGATGAAATCAGTTAACGATGAAATCAGTTAAATGAAGATGAAATCAGTTAACGATGAAATCAGTTAACGATGAAATCAGTTAACGATGAAATCAGTTAAATGAAGAATGAAAATGAAATCAGTTAAATGAAGATGAAATCAGTTAACGATGAAATCAGTTAAAGATGAAATCAGTTAACGATGAAATCAGTTAACGATGAAATCAGTTAACGATGAAATCAGTTAAATGAAGATGAAATCAGTTAACGATGAAATCAGTTAAATGAAGAATGAAAATGAAATCAGTTAAATGAAGATGAAATCAGTTAACGATGAAATCAGTTAACGATGAAATCAGTTAACGATGAAATCAGTTAAATGAAGATGAAATCAGTTAACGATGAAATCAGTTAACAATGAAATCAGTTAAATGAAGATGAAATCAGTTAACGATGAAATCAGTTAACGATGAAATCAGTTAACGATGAAATCAGTTAACGATGAAATCAGTTAAATGAAGATGAAATCAGTTAAAGATGAAATCAGTTAACGATGAAATCAGTTAACGATGAAATCAGTTAAATGAAGATGAAATCAGTTAACGATGAAATCAGTTAACGATGAAATCAATTAACGATGAAATCAGTTAAATGAAGATGAAATCAGTTAACGATGAAATCAGTTAAAGATGAAATCAGTTAAATGAAGAATGAAGATGAAATCAGTTAACGATGAAATCAGTTAAATGAAGATGAAATCAGTTAACGATGAAATCAGTTAACGATGAAATCAGTTAACGATGAAATCAGTTAAATGAAGATGAAATCAGTTAACGATGAAATCAGTTAAATGAAGAATGAAGATGAAATCAGTTAACGATGAAATCAATTAACGATGAAATCAGTTAACGATGAAATCAGTTAAATGAAGATGAAATCAGTTAACGATGAAATCAGTTAACGATGAAATCAGTTAAATGAAGAATGAAAATGAAATCAGTTAACGATGAAATCAATTAACGATGAAATCAGTTAACGATGAAATCAGTTAAATGAAGATGAAATCAGTTAACGATGAAATCAGTTAACGATGAAATCAGTTAAATGAAGATGAAATCAGTTAACGATGAAATCAGTTAACGATGAAATCAGTTAACGATGAAATCAGTTAAATGAAGATGAAATCAGTTAACGATGAAATCAGTTAACGATGAAATCAGTTAACGATGAAATCAATTAAATGAAGATGAAATCAGTTAACGATGAAATCAGTTAACGATGAAATCAGTTAAATGAAGATGAAATCAGTTAAATGAAGATGAAATCAGTTAACGATGAAATCAGTTAACGATGAAATCAGTTAACGATGAAATCAGTTAAATGAAGATGAAATCAGTTAAAGATGAAATCAGTTAACGATGAAATCAGTTAACGATGAAATCAGTTAAATGAAGATGAAATCAGTTAACGATGAAATCAGTTAACGATGAAATCAATTAACGATGAAATCAGTTAAATGAAGATGAAATCAGTTAACGATGAAATCAGTTAAAGATGAAATCAGTTAAATGAAGAATGAAGATGAAATCAGTTAACGATGAAATCAGTTAAATGAAGATGAAATCAGTTAACGATGAAATCAATTAACGATGAAGTCAGTTAACGATGAAATCAATTAACGATGAAATCAGTTAAATGAAGATGAAATCAGTTAACGATGAAATCAGTTAAAGATGAAATCAGTTAAATGAAGAATGAAGATGAAATCAGTTAACGATGAAATCAGTTAAATGAAGATGAAATCAGTTAACGATGAAATCAATTAACGATGAAATCAGTTAACGATGAAATCAATTAACGATGAAATCAGTTAAATGAAGATGAAATCAGTTAACGATGAAATCAGTTAAAGATGAAATCAGTTAAATGAAGAATGAAGATGAAATCAGTTAACGATGAAATCAGTTAAATGAAGATGAAATCAGTTAACGATGAAATCAATTAACGATGAAATCAGTTAACGATGAAATCAATTAACGATGAAATCAGTTAAATGAAGATGAAATCAGTTAACGATGAAATCAGTTAAAGATGAAATCAGTTAAATGAAGAATGAAGATGAAATCAGTTAACGATGAAATCAGTTAAATGAAGATGAAATCAGTTAACGATGAAATCAGTTAACGATGAAATCAGTTAACGATGAAATCAGTTAAATGAAGATGAAATCAGTTAACGATGAAATCAGTTAAATGAAGAATGAAGATGAAATCAGTTAACGATGAAATCAATTAACGATGAAATCAGTTAACGATGAAATCAGTTAAATGAAGATGAAATCAGTTAACGATGAAATCAGTTAACGATGAAATCAGTTAACGATGAAATCAGTTAAATGAAGAATGAAAATGAAATCAGTTAACGATGAAATCAATTAACGATGAAATCAGTTAACGATGAAATCAGTTAAATGAAGATGAAATCAGTTAACGATGAAATCAGTTAACGATGAAATCAGTTAAATGAAGATGAAATCAGTTAACGATGAAATCAGTTAACGATGAAATCAGTTAACGATGAAATCAGTTAAATGAAGATGAAATCAGTTAACGATGAAATCAGTTAACGATGAAATCAGTTAACGATGAAATCAATTAAATGAAGATGAAATCAGTTAACGATGAAATCAGTTAAATGAAGAATGAAAATGAAATCAGTTAAATGAAGATGAAATCAGTTAACGATGAAATCAGTTAACGATGAAATCAGTTAAATGAAGATGAAATCAGTTAACGATGAAATCAGTTATCGATGAAATCAGTTAACGATGAAATCAATTAAATGAAGATGAAATCAGTTAACGATGAAATCAGTTAAATGAAGATGAAATCAGTTAACGATGAAATCAGTTAAAGATGAAATCAGTTAACGATGAAATCAGTTAACGATGAAATCAGTTAACGATGAAATCAGTTAAATGAAGATGAAATCAGTTAACGATGAAATCAGTTAAATGAAGAATGAAAATGAAATCAGTTAAATGAAGATGAAATCAGTTAACGATGAAATCAGTTAACGATGAAATCAGTTAACGATGAAATCAGTTAAATGAAGATGAAATCAGTTAACGATGAAATCAGTTAACAATGAAATCAGTTAAATGAAGATGAAATCAGTTAACGATGAAATCAGTTAACGATGAAATCAGTTAACGATGAAATCAATTAAATGAAGATGAAATCAGTTAACGATGAAATCAGTTAAATGAAGATGAAATCAGTTAACGATGAAATCAGTTAACGATGAAATCAGTTAACGATGAAATCAGTTAAATGAAGATGAAATCAGTTAACGATGAAATCAGTTAAATGAAGATGAAATCAGTTAACGATGAAATCAGTTAACGATGAAATCAGTTAAATGAAGATGAAATCAGTTAACGATGAAATCAGTTAACGATGAAATCAGTTAACGATGAAATCAATTAAATGAAGATGAAATCAGTTAACGATGAAATCAGTTAAATGAAGATGAAATCAGTTAACGATGAAATCAGTTAAAGATGAAATCAGTTAACGATGAAATCAGTTAACGATGAAATCAGTTAAATGAAGATGAAATCAGTTAACGATGAAATCAGTTAAATGAAGAATGAAAATGAAATCAGTTAAATGAAGATGAAATCAGTTAACGATGAAATCAGTTAACGATGAAATCAGTTAACGATGAAATCAGTTAAATGAAGATGAAATCAGTTAACGATGAAATCAGTTAACAATGAAATCAGTTAAATGAAGATGAAATCAGTTAACGATGAAATCAGTTAACGATGAAATCAGTTAACGATGAAATCAGTTAAATGAAGATGAAATCAGTTAAAGATGAAATCAGTTAACGATGAAATCAGTTAACGATGAAATCAGTTAAATGAAGATGAAATCAGTTAACGATGAAATCAGTTAACGATGAAATCAGTTAACGATGAAATCAATTAACGATGAAATCAGTTAAATGAAGATGAAATCAGTTAACGATGAAATCAGTTAAAGATGAAATCAGTTAAATGAAGAATGAAGATGAAATCAGTTAACGATGAAATCAGTTAAATGAAGATGAAATCAGTTAACGATGAAATCAGTTAACGATGAAATCAGTTAAATGAAGAATGAAGATGAAATCAGTTAACGATGAAATCAATTAACGATGAAATCAGTTAACGATGAAATCAGTTAAATGAAGATGAAATCAGTTAACGATGAAATCAGTTAACGATGAAATCAGTTAAATGAAGAATGAAAATGAAATCAGTTAACGATGAAATCAATTAACGATGAAATCAGTTAACGATGAAATCAGTTAAATGAAGATGAAATCAGTTAACGATGAAATCAGTTAACGATGAAATCAGTTAAATGAAGATGAAATCAGTTAACGATGAAATCAGTTAACGATGAAATCAGTTAACGATGAAATCAGTTAAATGAAGATGAAATCAGTTAACGATGAAATCAGTTAACGATGAAATCAGTTAACGATGAAATCAATTAAATGAAGATGAAATCAGTTAACGATGAAATCAGTTAACGATGAAATCAGTTAAATGAAGATGAAATCAGTTAAAGATGAAATCAGTTAACGATGAAATCAGTTAACGATGAAATCAGTTAAATGAAGATGAAATCAGTTAACGATGAAATCAGTTAACGATGAAATCAATTAACGATGAAATCAGTTAAATGAAGATGAAATCAGTTAACGATGAAATCAGTTAAAGATGAAATCAGTTAAATGAAGAATGAAGATGAAATCAGTTAACGATGAAATCAGTTAAATGAAGATGAAATCAGTTAACGATGAAATCAGTTAACGATGAAATCAGTTAAATGAAGATGAAATCAGTTAACGATGAAATCAGTTAAATGAAGAATGAAGATGAAATCAGTTAACGATGAAATCAATTAACGATGAAATCAGTTAACGATGAAATCAGTTAAATGAAGATGAAATCAGTTAACGATGAAATCAGTTAACGATGAAATCAGTTAAATGAAGAATGAAAATGAAATCAGTTAACGATGAAATCAATTAACGATGAAATCAGTTAACGATGAAATCAGTTAAATGAAGATGAAATCAGTTAACGATGAAATCAGTTAACGATGAAATCAGTTAAATGAAGATGAAATCAGTTAACGATGAAATCAGTTAACGATGAAATCAGTTAAATGAAGATGAAATCAGTTAACGATGAAATCAGTTAACGATGAAATCAGTTAACGATGAAATCAGTTAACGATGAAATCAATTAAATGAAGATGAAATCAGTTAACGATGAAATCAGTTAACGATGAAATCAGTTAACGATGAAATCAGTTAAATGAAGATGAAATCAGTTAACGATGAAATCAGTTAACGATGAAATCAGTTAACGATGAAATCAGTTAAATGAAGATGAAATCAGTTAAAGATGAAATCAGTTAACGATGAAATCAGTTAACGATGAAATCAGTTAAATGAAGATGAAATCAGTTAACGATGAAATCAGTTAACGATGAAATCAATTAACGATGAAATCAGTTAAATGAAGATGAAATCAGTTAACGATGAAATCAGTTAAAGATGAAATCAGTTAAATGAAGAATGAAGATGAAATCAGTTAACGATGAAATCAGTTAAATGAAGATGAAATCAGTTAACGATGAAATCAATTAACGATGAAATCAGTTAACGATGAAATCAATTAACGATGAAATCAGTTAAATGAAGATGAAATCAGTTAACGATGAAATCAGTTAAAGATGAAATCAGTTAAATGAAGAATGAAGATGAAATCAGTTAACGATGAAATCAGTTAACGATGAAATCAGTTAACGATGAAATCAATTAACGATGAAATCAGTTAAATGAAGATGAAATCAGTTAACGATGAAATCAATTAACGATGAAATCAGTTAACGATGAAATCAGTTAACGATGAAATCAGTTAAATGAAGAATGAAAATGAAATCAGTTAACGATGAAATCAATTAACGATGAAATCAGTTAACGATGAAATCAGTTAAATGAAGATGAAATCAGTTAACGATGAAATCAGTTAACGATGAAATCAGTTAACGATGAAATCAGTTAAATGAAGATGAAATCAGTTAACGATGAAATCAGTTAACAATGAAATCAGTTAAATGAAGATGAAATCAGTTAACGATGAAATCAGTTAACGATGAAATCAGTTAACGATGAAATCAGTTAAATGAAGATGAAATCAGTTAACGATGAAATCAGTTAACGATGAAATCAGTTAACGATGAAATCAGTTAAATGAAGATGAAATCAGTTAACGATGAAATCAGTTAACAATGAAATCAGTTAAATGAAGATGAAATCAGTTAACGATGAAATCAGTTAACGATGAAATCAGTTAACGATGAAATCAGTTAAATGAAGATGAAATCAGTTAACGATGAAATCAGTTAAATGAAGATGAAATCAGTTAACGATGAAATCAGTTAACGATGAAATCAGTTAAATGAAGAATGAAAATGAAATCAGTTAACGATGAAATCAATTAACGATGAAATCAGTTAACGATGAAATCAGTTAAATGAAGATGAAATCAGTTAACGATGAAATCAGTTAACGATGAAATCAGTTAAATGAAGATGAAATCAGTTAACGATGAAATCAGTTAACGATGAAATCAATTAAATGAAGATGAAATCAGTTAACGATGAAATCAGTTAAATGAAGAATGAAAATGAAATCAGTTAAATGAAGATGAAATCAGTTAACAATGAAATCAGTTAACGATGAAATCAGTTAAATGAAGATGAAATCAGTTAACGATGAAATCAGTTAATGATGAAATCAGTTAACGATGAAATCAATTAAATGAAGATGAAATCAGTTAACGATGAAATCAGTTAAATGAAGATGAAATCAGTTAACGATGAAATCAGTTAAAGATGAAATCAGTTAACGATGAAATCAGTTAACGATGAAATCAGTTAAATGAAGATGAAATCAGTTAACGATGAAATCAGTTAAATGAAGAATGAAAATGAAATCAGTTAAATGAAGATGAAATCAGTTAACGATGAAATCAGTTAACGATGAAATCAGTTAACGATGAAATCAGTTAAATGAAGATGAAATCAGTTAACGATGAAATCAGTTAACAATGAAATCAGTTAAATGAAGATGAAATCAGTTAACGATGAAATCAGTTAACGATGAAATCAGTTAAATGAAGATGAAATCAGTTAAAGATGAAATCAGTTAACGATGAAATCAGTTAACGATGAAATCAGTTAAATGAAGATGAAATCAGTTAACGATGAAATCAGTTAACGATGAAATCAATTAACGATGAAATCAGTTAAATGAAGATGAAATCAGTTAACGATGAAATCAGTTAAAGATGAAATCAGTTAAATGAAGAATGAAGATGAAATCAGTTAACGATGAAATCAGTTAAATGAAGATGAAATCAGTTAACGATGAAATCAGTTAACGATGAAATCAGTTAACGATGAAATCAGTTAAATGAAGATGAAATCAGTTAACGATGAAATCAGTTAAATGAAGAATGAAGATGAAATCAGTTAACGATGAAATCAATTAACGATGAAATCAGTTAACGATGAAATCAGTTAAATGAAGATGAAATCAGTTAACGATGAAATCAGTTAACGATGAAATCAGTTAAATGAAGAATGAAAATGAAATCAGTTAACGATGAAATCAATTAACGATGAAATCAGTTAACGATGAAATCAGTTAAATGAAGATGAAATCAGTTAACGATGAAATCAGTTAACGATGAAATCAGTTAAATGAAGATGAAATCAGTTAACGATGAAATCAGTTAACGATGAAATCAGTTAACGATGAAATCAGTTAAATGAAGATGAAATCAGTTAACGATGAAATCAGTTAACGATGAAATCAGTTAACGATGAAATCAATTAAATGAAGATGAAATCAGTTAACGATGAAATCAGTTAACGATGAAATCAGTTAAATGAAGATGAAATCAGTTAAATGAAGATGAAATCAGTTAACGATGAAATCAGTTAACGATGAAATCAGTTAACGATGAAATCAGTTAAATGAAGATGAAATCAGTTAAAGATGAAATCAGTTAACGATGAAATCAGTTAACGATGAAATCAGTTAAATGAAGATGAAATCAGTTAACGATGAAATCAGTTAACGATGAAATCAATTAACGATGAAATCAGTTAAATGAAGATGAAATCAGTTAACGATGAAATCAGTTAAAGATGAAATCAGTTAAATGAAGAATGAAGATGAAATCAGTTAACGATGAAATCAGTTAAATGAAGATGAAATCAGTTAACGATGAAATCAATTAACGATGAAATCAGTTAACGATGAAATCAATTAACGATGAAATCAGTTAAATGAAGATGAAATCAGTTAACGATGAAATCAGTTAAAGATGAAATCAGTTAAATGAAGAATGAAGATGAAATCAGTTAACGATGAAATCAGTTAACGATGAAATCAGTTAACGATGAAATCAATTAACGATGAAATCAGTTAAATGAAGATGAAATCAGTTAACGATGAAATCAATTAACGATGAAATCAGTTAACGATGAAATCAGTTAAATGAAGATGAAATCAGTTAACGATGAAATCAGTTAACGATGAAATCAGTTAAATGAAGAATGAAAATGAAATCAGTTAACGATGAAATCAATTAACGATGAAATCAGTTAACGATGAAATCAGTTAAATGAAGATGAAATCAGTTAACGATGAAATCAGTTAACGATGAAATCAGTTAAATGAAGATGAAATCAGTTAACGATGAAATCAGTTAACAATGAAATCAGTTAAATGAAGATGAAATCAGTTAACGATGAAATCAGTTAACGATGAAATCAGTTAAATGAAGATGAAATCAGTTAACGATGAAATCAGTTAAATGAAGAATGAAAATGAAATCAGTTAAATGAAGATGAAATCAGTTAACGATGAAATCAGTTAACGATGAAATCAGTTAACGATGAAATCAGTTAAATGAAGATGAAATCAGTTAACGATGAAATCAGTTAACGATGAAATCAGTTAACGATGAAATCAGTTAAATGAAGATGAAATCAGTTAACGATGAAATCAGTTAAATGAAGATGAAATCAGTTAACGATGAAATCAGTTAACGATGAAATCAGTTAAATGAAGAATGAAAATGAAATCAGTTAACGATGAAATCAATTAACGATGAAATCAGTTAACGATGAAATCAGTTAAATGAAGATGAAATCAGTTAACGATGAAATCAGTTAACGATGAAATCAGTTAAATGAAGATGAAATCAGTTAACGATGAAATCAGTTAACGATGAAATCAATTAACGATGAAATCAATTAAATGAAGATGAAATCAGTTAACGATGAAATCAGTTAAATGAAGAATGAAAATGAAATCAGTTAAATGAAGATGAAATCAGTTAACGATGAAATCAGTTAACGATGAAATCAGTTAAATGAAGATGAAATCAGTTAACGATGAAATCAGTTAAATGAAGATGAAATCAGTTAACGATGAAATCAATTAAATGAAGATGAAATCAGTTAACGATGAAATCAGTTAAATGAAGATGAAATCAGTTAACGATGAAATCAGTTAAAGATGAAATCAGTTAACGATGAAATCAGTTAACGATGAAATCAGTTAACGATGAAATCAGTTAAATGAAGATGAAATCAGTTAACGATGAAATCAGTTAAATGAAGAATGAAAATGAAATCAGTTAAATGAAGATGAAATCAGTTAACGATGAAATCAGTTAACGATGAAATCAGTTAAATGAAGATGAAATCAGTTAACGATGAAATCAGTTAACAATGAAATCAGTTAAATGAAGATGAAATCAGTTAACGATGAAATCAGTTAACGATGAAATCAGTTAACGATGAAATCAGTTAACGATGAAATCAGTTAAATGAAGATGAAATCAGTTAAAGATGAAATCAGTTAACGATGAAATCAGTTAACGATGAAATCAGTTAACGATGAAATCAGTTAAATGAAGATGAAATCAGTTAAAGATGAAATCAGTTAAAGATGAAATCAGTTAAATGAAGATGAAATCAGTTAACGATGAAATCAGTTAAATGAAGATGAAATCAGTTAACGATGAAATCAGTTAACGATGAAATCAATTAACGATGAAATCAGTTAAATGAAGATGAAATCAGTTAACGATGAAATCAGTTAAAGATGAAATCAGTTAAATGAAGAATGAAGATGAAATCAGTTAACGATGAAATCAGTTAAATGAAGATGAAATCAGTTAACGATGAAATCAGTTAACGATGAAATCAGTTAACGATGAAATCAGTTAAATGAAGATGAAATCAGTTAACGATGAAATCAGTTAAATGAAGAATGAAGATGAAATCAGTTAACGATGAAATCAATTAACGATGAAATCAGTTAACGATGAAATCAGTTAAATGAAGATGAAATCAGTTAACGATGAAATCAGTTAACGATGAAATCAGTTAAATGAAGAATGAAAATGAAATCAGTTAACGATGAAATCAATTAACGATGAAATCAGTTAACGATGAAATCAGTTAAATGAAGATGAAATCAGTTAACGATGAAATCAGTTAACGATGAAATCAGTTAACGATGAAATCAGTTAACGATGAAATCAGTTAAATGAAGATGAAATCAGTTAACGATGAAATCAGTTAACGATGAAATCAGTTAACGATGAAATCAATTAAATGAAGATGAAATCAGTTAACGATGAAATCAGTTAACGATGAAATCAGTTAAATGAAGATGAAATCAGTTAAATGAAGATGAAATCAGTTAACGATGAAATCAGTTAACGATGAAATCAGTTAACGATGAAATCAGTTAAATGAAGATGAAATCAGTTAAAGATGAAATCAGTTAACGATGAAATCAGTTAACGATGAAATCAGTTAAATGAAGATGAAATCAGTTAACGATGAAATCAGTTAAATGAAGATGAAATCAGTTAACGATGAAATCAATTAACGATGAAATCAGTTAACGATGAAATCAATTAACGATGAAATCAGTTAAATGAAGATGAAATCAGTTAACGATGAAATCAGTTAAAGATGAAATCAGTTAAATGAAGAATGAAGATGAAATCAGTTAACGATGAAATCAGTTAACGATGAAATCAGTTAACGATGAAATCAATTAACGATGAAATCAGTTAAATGAAGATGAAATCAGTTAACGATGAAATCAATTAACGATGAAATCAGTTAACGATGAAATCAGTTAACGATGAAATCAGTTAAATGAAGAATGAAAATGAAATCAGTTAACGATGAAATCAATTAACGATGAAATCAGTTAACGATGAAATCAGTTAAATGAAGATGAAATCAGTTAACGATGAAATCAGTTAACGATGAAATCAGTTAACGATGAAATCAGTTAAATGAAGATGAAATCAGTTAACGATGAAATCAGTTAACAATGAAATCAGTTAAATGAAGATGAAATCAGTTAACGATGAAATCAGTTAACGATGAAATCAGTTAACGATGAAATCAGTTAAATGAAGATGAAATCAGTTAACGATGAAATCAGTTAACGATGAAATCAGTTAACGATGAAATCAGTTAAATGAAGATGAAATCAGTTAACGATGAAATCAGTTAACAATGAAATCAGTTAAATGAAGATGAAATCAGTTAACGATGAAATCAGTTAACGATGAAATCAGTTAACGATGAAATCAGTTAAATGAAGATGAAATCAGTTAACGATGAAATCAGTTAAATGAAGATGAAATCAGTTAACGATGAAATCAGTTAACGATGAAATCAGTTAAATGAAGAATGAAAATGAAATCAGTTAACGATGAAATCAATTAACGATGAAATCAGTTAACGATGAAATCAGTTAAATGAAGATGAAATCAGTTAACGATGAAATCAGTTAACGATGAAATCAGTTAAATGAAGATGAAATCAGTTAACGATGAAATCAGTTAACGATGAAATCAATTAAATGAAGATGAAATCAGTTAACGATTAAATCAGTTAAATGAAGAATGAAAATGAAATCAGTTAAATGAAGATGAAATCAGTTAACAATGAAATCAGTTAACGATGAAATCAGTTAAATGAAGATGAAATCAGTTAACGATGAAATCAGTTAATGATGAAATCAGTTAACGATGAAATCAATTAAATGAAGATGAAATCAGTTAACGATGAAATCAGTTAAATGAAGATGAAATCAGTTAACGATGAAATCAGTTAAAGATGAAATCAGTTAACGATGAAATCAGTTAACGATGAAATCAGTTAACGATGAAATCAGTTAAATGAAGATGAAATCAGTTAACGATGAAATCAGTTAAATGAAGAATGAAAATGAAATCAGTTAAATGAAGATGAAATCAGTTAACGATGAAATCAGTTAACGATGAAATCAGTTAACGATGAAATCAGTTAAATGAAGATGAAATCAGTTAACGATGAAATCAGTTAACAATGAAATCAGTTAAATGAAGATGAAATCAGTTAACGATGAAATCAGTTAACGATGAAATCAGTTAAATGAAGATGAAATCAGTTAAAGATGAAATCAGTTAACGATGAAATCAGTTAACGATGAAATCAGTTAAATGAAGATGAAATCAGTTAACGATGAAATCAGTTAACGATGAAATCAATTAACGATGAAATCAGTTAAATGAAGATGAAATCAGTTAACGATGAAATCAGTTAAAGATGAAATCAGTTAAATGAAGAATGAAGATGAAATCAGTTAACGATGAAATCAGTTAAATGAAGATGAAATCAGTTAACGATGAAATCAGTTAACGATGAAATCAGTTAACGATGAAATCAGTTAAATGAAGATGAAATCAGTTAACGATGAAATCAGTTAAATGAAGAATGAAGATGAAATCAGTTAACGATGAAATCAATTAACGATGAAATCAGTTAACGATGAAATCAGTTAAATGAAGATGAAATCAGTTAACGATGAAATCAGTTAACGATGAAATCAGTTAAATGAAGAATGAAAATGAAATCAGTTAACGATGAAATCAATTAACGATGAAATCAGTTAACGATGAAATCAGTTAAATGAAGATGAAATCAGTTAACGATGAAATCAGTTAACGATGAAATCAGTTAAATGAAGATGAAATCAGTTAACGATGAAATCAGTTAACGATGAAATCAGTTAACGATGAAATCAGTTAAATGAAGATGAAATCAGTTAACGATGAAATCAGTTAACGATGAAATCAATTAACGATGAAATCAGTTAAATGAAGATGAAATCAGTTAACGATGAAATCAGTTAAAGATGAAATCAGTTAAATGAAGAATGAAGATGAAATCAGTTAACGATGAAATCAGTTAAATGAAGATGAAATCAGTTAACGATGAAATCAATTAACGATGAAATCAGTTAACGATGAAATCAATTAACGATGAAATCAGTTAAATGAAGATGAAATCAGTTAACGATGAAATCAGTTAAAGATGAAATCAGTTAAATGAAGAATGAAGATGAAATCAGTTAACGATGAAATCAGTTAACGATGAAATCAGTTAACGATGAAATCAATTAACGATGAAATCAGTTAAATGAAGATGAAATCAGTTAACGATGAAATCAATTAACGATGAAATCAGTTAACGATGAAATCAGTTAAATGAAGATGAAATCAGTTAACGATGAAATCAGTTAACGATGAAATCAGTTAAATGAAGAATGAAAATGAAATCAGTTAACGATGAAATCAATTAACGATGAAATCAGTTAACGATGAAATCAGTTAAATGAAGATGAAATCAGTTAACGATGAAATCAGTTAACGATGAAATCAGTTAAATGAAGATGAAATCAGTTAACGATGAAATCAGTTAACAATGAAATCAGTTAAATGAAGATGAAATCAGTTAACGATGAAATCAGTTAACGATGAAATCAGTTAAATGAAGATGAAATCAGTTAACGATGAAATCAGTTAAATGAAGAATGAAAATGAAATCAGTTAAATGAAGATGAAATCAGTTAACGATGAAATCAGTTAACGATGAAATCAGTTAACGATGAAATCAGTTAAATGAAGATGAAATCAGTTAACGATGAAATCAGTTAACGATGAAATCAGTTAACGATGAAATCAGTTAACGATGAAATCAGTTAAATGAAGATGAAATCAGTTAACGATGAAATCAGTTAAATGAAGATGAAATCAGTTAACGATGAAATCAGTTAACGATGAAATCAGTTAAATGAAGATGAAATCAGTTAACGATGAAATCAGTTAACGATGAAATCAATTAAATGAAGATGAAATCAGTTAACGATGAAATCAGTTAAATGAAGAATGAAAATGAAATCAGTTAAATGAAGATGAAATCAGTTAACGATGAAATCAGTTAACGATGAAATCAGTTAAATGAAGATGAAATCAGTTAACGATGAAATCAGTTAAATGAAGATGAAATCAGTTAACGATGAAATCAATTAAATGAAGATGAAATCAGTTAACGATGAAATCAGTTAAATGAAGATGAAATCAGTTAACGATGAAATCAGTTAACGATGAAATCAGTTAACGATGAAATCAGTTAACGATGAAATCAGTTAAATGAAGATGAAATCAGTTAACGATGAAATCAGTTAAATGAAGAATGAAAATGAAATCAGTTAAATGAAGATGAAATCAGTTAACGATGAAATCAGTTAACGATGAAATCAGTTAAATGAAGATGAAATCAGTTAACGATGAAATCAGTTAACAATGAAATCAGTTAAATGAAGATGAAATCAGTTAACGATGAAATCAGTTAACGATGAAATCAGTTAACGATGAAATCAGTTAACGATGAAATCAGTTAAATGAAGATGAAATCAGTTAAAGATGAAATCAGTTAACGATGAAATCAGTTAACGATGAAATCAGTTAACGATGAAATCAGTTAAATGAAGATGAAATCAGTTAAAGATGAAATCAGTTAAAGATGAAATCAGTTAAATGAAGATGAAATCAGTTAACGATGAAATCAGTTAAATGAAGATGAAATCAGTTAACGATGAAATCAGTTAACGATGAAATCAATTAACGATGAAATCAGTTAAATGAAGATGAAATCAGTTAACGATGAAATCAGTTAAAGATGAAATCAGTTAAATGAAGAATGAAGATGAAATCAGTTAACGATGAAATCAGTTAAATGAAGATGAAATCAGTTAACGATGAAATCAGTTAACGATGAAATCAGTTAACGATGAAATCAGTTAAATGAAGATGAAATCAGTTAACGATGAAATCAGTTAAATGAAGAATGAAGATGAAATCAGTTAACGATGAAATCAATTAACGATGAAATCAGTTAACGATGAAATCAGTTAAATGAAGATGAAATCAGTTAACGATGAAATCAGTTAACGATGAAATCAGTTAAATGAAGAATGAAAATGAAATCAGTTAACGATGAAATCAATTAACGATGAAATCAGTTAACGATGAAATCAGTTAAATGAAGATGAAATCAGTTAACGATGAAATCAGTTAACGATGAAATCAGTTAAATGAAGATGAAATCAGTTAACGATGAAATCAGTTAACGATGAAATCAGTTAACGATGAAATCAGTTAAATGAAGATGAAATCAGTTAACGATGAAATCAGTTAACGATGAAATCAGTTAACGATGAAATCAATTAAATGAAGATGAAATCAGTTAACGATGAAATCAGTTAACGATGAAATCAGTTAAATGAAGATGAAATCAGTTAAATGAAGATGAAATCAGTTAACGATGAAATCAGTTAACGATGAAATCAGTTAAATGAAGATGAAATCAGTTAAAGATGAAATCAGTTAACGATGAAATCAGTTAACGATGAAATCAGTTAAATGAAGATGAAATCAGTTAACGATGAAATCAGTTAACGATGAAATCAATTAACGATGAAATCAGTTAAATGAAGATGAAATCAGTTAACGATGAAATCAGTTAAAGATGAAATCAGTTAACGATGAAATCAGTTAAATGAAGATGAAATCAGTTAACGATGAAATCAGTTAACGATGAAATCAGTTAAATGAAGATGAAATCAGTTAACGATGAAATCAGTTAACGATGAAATCAGTTAAATGAAGAATGAAAATGAAATCAGTTAACGATGAAATCAATTAACGATGAAATCAGTTAAATGAAGATGAAATCAGTTAACGATGAAATCAGTTAACGATGAAATCAGTTAAATGAAGATGAAATCAGTTAACGATGAAATCAGTTAACGATGAAATCAATTAAATGAAGATGAAATCAGTTAACGATGAAATCAGTTAAATGAAGAATGAAAATGAAATCAGTTAAATGAAGATGAAATCAGTTAACGATGAAATCAGTTAACGATGAAATCAGTTAAATGAAGATGAAATCAGTTAACGATGAAATCAGTTAACGATGAAATCAGTTAACGATGAAATCAGTTAACGATGAAATCAATTAAATGAAGATGAAATCAGTTAACGATGAAATCAGTTAAATGAAGATGAAATCAGTTAACGATGAAATCAGTTAAAGATGAAATCAGTTAACGATGAAATCAGTTAACGATGAAATCAGTTAACGATGAAATCAGTTAAATGAAGATGAAATCAGTTAACGATGAAATCAGTTAAATGAAGAATGAAAATGAAATCAGTTAAATGAAGATGAAATCAGTTAACGATGAAATCAGTTAACGATGAAATCAGTTAACGATGAAATCAGTTAAATGAAGATGAAATCAGTTAACGATGAAATCAGTTAACAATGAAATCAGTTAAATGAAGATGAAATCAGTTAACGATGAAATCAGTTAATGATGAAATCAGTTAAATGAAGATGAAATCAGTTAAAGATGAAATCAGTTAACGATGAAATCAGTTAAATGAAGATGAAATCAGTTAAATGAAGATGAAATCAGTTAACGATGAAATCAGTTAACGATGAAATCAATTAACGATGAAATCAGTTAAATGAAGATGAAATCAGTTAACGATGAAATCAGTTAAAGATGAAATCAGTTAAATGAAGAATGAAGATGAAATCAGTTAACGATGAAATCAGTTAAATGAAGATGAAATCAGTTAACGATGAAATCAGTTAACGATGAAATCAGTTAACGATGAAATCAGTTAAATGAAGATGAAATCAGTTAACGATGAAATCAGTTAAATGAAGAATGAAGATGAAATCAGTTAACGATGAAATCAATTAACGATGAAATCAGTTAACGATGAAATCAGTTAAATGAAGATGAAATCAGTTAACGATGAAATCAGTTAACGATGAAATCAGTTAACGATGAAATCAGTTAAATGAAGAATGAAAATGAAATCAGTTAACGATGAAATCAATTAACGATGAAATCAGTTAACGATGAAATCAGTTAAATGAAGATGAAATCAGTTAACGATGAAATCAGTTAACGATGAAATCAGTTAACGATGAAATCAATTAAATGAAGATGAAATCAGTTAACGATGAAATCAGTTAACGATGAAATCAGTTAAATGAAGATGAAATCAGTTAAATGAAGATGAAATCAGTTAAATGAAGATGAAATCAGTTAACGATGAAATCAGTTAACGATGAAATCAGTTAACGATGAAATCAGTTAAATGAAGATGAAATCAGTTAAAGATGAAATCAGTTAACGATGAAATCAGTTAACGATGAAATCAGTTAAATGAAGATGAAATCAGTTAACGATGAAATCAGTTAACGATGAAATCAATTAACGATGAAATCAGTTAAATGAAGATGAAATCAGTTAACGATGAAATCAGTTAAAGATGAAATCAGTTAAATGAAGAATGAAGATGAAATCAGTTAACGATGAAATCAGTTAAATGAAGATGAAATCAGTTAACGATGAAATCAATTAACGATGAAATCAGTTAACGATGAAATCAATTAACGATGAAATCAGTTAAATGAAGATGAAATCAGTTAACGATGAAATCAGTTAAAGATGAAATCAGTTAAATGAAGAATGAAGATGAAATCAGTTAACGATGAAATCAGTTAACGATGAAATCAGTTAACGATGAAATCAATTAACGATGAAATCAGTTAAATGAAGATGAAATCAGTTAACGATGAAATCAATTAACGATGAAATCAGTTAACGATGAAATCAGTTAAATGAAGATGAAATCAGTTAACGATGAAATCAGTTAACGATGAAATCAGTTAAATGAAGAATGAAAATGAAATCAGTTAACGATGAAATCAATTAACGATGAAATCAGTTAACGATGAAATCAGTTAAATGAAGATGAAATCAGTTAACGATGAAATCAGTTAACGATGAAATCAGTTAAATGAAGATGAAATCAGTTAACGATGAAATCAGTTAACGATGAAATCAATTAAATGAAGATGAAATCAGTTAACGATGAAATCAGTTAAATGAAGAATGAAAATGAAATCAGTTAAATGAAGATGAAATCAGTTAACGATGAAATCAGTTAACGATGAAATCAGTTAAATGAAGATGAAATCAGTTAACGATGAAATCAGTTAACGATGAAATCAGTTAACGATGAAATCAATTAAATGAAGATGAAATCAGTTAACGATGAAATCAGTTAAATGAAGATGAAATCAGTTAACGATGAAATCAGTTAAAGATGAAATCAGTTAACGATGAAATCAGTTAACGATGAAATCAGTTAACGATGAAATCAGTTAAATGAAGATGAAATCAGTTAACGATGAAATCAGTTAAATGAAGAATGAAAATGAAATCAGTTAAATGAAGATGAAATCAGTTAACGATGAAATCAGTTAACGATGAAATCAGTTAAATGAAGATGAAATCAGTTAACGATGAAATCAGTTAACAATGAAATCAGTTAAATGAAGATGAAATCAGTTAACGATGAAATCAGTTAACGATGAAATCAGTTAAATGAAGATGAAATCAGTTAAAGATGAAATCAGTTAACGATGAAATCAGTTAACGATGAAATCAGTTAACGATGAAATCAGTTAAATGAAGATGAAATCAGTTAACGATGAAATCAGTTAACGATGAAATCAATTAACGATGAAATCAGTTAAATGAAGATGAAATCAGTTAACGATGAAATCAGTTAAAGATGAAATCAGTTAAATGAAGAATGAAGATGAAATCAGTTAACGATGAAATCAGTTAAATGAAGATGAAATCAGTTAACGATGAAATCAGTTAACGATGAAATCAGTTAACGATGAAATCAGTTAAATGAAGATGAAATCAGTTAACGATGAAATCAGTTAAATGAAGAATGAAGATGAAATCAGTTAACGATGAAATCAATTAACGATGAAATCAGTTAACGATGAAATCAGTTAAATGAAGATGAAATCAGTTAACGATGAAATCAGTTAACGATGAAATCAGTTAAATGAAGAATGAAAATGAAATCAGTTAACGATGAAATCAATTAACGATGAAATCAGTTAACGATGAAATCAGTTAAATGAAGATGAAATCAGTTAACGATGAAATCAGTTAACGATGAAATCAGTTAAATGAAGATGAAATCAGTTAACGATGAAATCAGTTAACGATGAAATCAGTTAAATGAAGATGAAATCAGTTAACGATGAAATCAGTTAACGATGAAATCAGTTAACGATGAAATCAATTAAATGAAGATGAAATCAGTTAACGATGAAATCAGTTAACGATGAAATCAGTTAAATGAAGATGAAATCAGTTAAATGAAGATGAAATCAGTTAACGATGAAATCAGTTAACGATGAAATCAGTTAACGATGAAATCAGTTAAATGAAGATGAAATCAGTTAAAGATGAAATCAGTTAACGATGAAATCAGTTAAATGAAGATGAAATCAGTTAACGATGAAATCAGTTAAAGATGAAATCAGTTAAATGAAGAATGAAGATGAAATCAGTTAACGATGAAATCAGTTAAATGAAGATGAAATCAGTTAACGATGAAATCAATTAACGATGAAATCAGTTAACGATGAAATCAATTAACGATGAAATCAGTTAAATGAAGATGAAATCAGTTAACGATGAAATCAGTTAAAGATGAAATCAGTTAAATGAAGAATGAAGATGAAATCAGTTAACGATGAAATCAGTTAAATGAAGATGAAATCAGTTAACGATGAAATCAGTTAACGATGAAATCAATTAACGATGAAATCAGTTAAATGAAGATGAAATCAGTTAACGATGAAATCAGTTAAAGATGAAATCAGTTAAATGAAGAATGAAGATGAAATCAGTTAACGATGAAATCAGTTAAATGAAGATGAAATCAGTTAACGATGAAATCAGTTAACGATGAAATCAGTTAACGATGAAATCAGTTAAATGAAGATGAAATCAGTTAACGATGAAATCAGTTAAATGAAGAATGAAGATGAAATCAGTTAACGATGAAATCAATTAACGATGAAATCAGTTAACGATGAAATCAGTTAAATGAAGATGAAATCAGTTAACGATGAAATCAGTTAACGATGAAAACAGTTAAATGAAGAATGAAAATGAAATCAGTTAACGATGAAATCAATTAACGATGAAATCAGTTAACGATGAAATCAGTTAAATGAAGATGAAATCAGTTAACGATGAAATCAGTTAACGATGAAATCAGTTAAATGAAGATGAAATCAGTTAACGATGAAATCAGTTAACGATGAAATCAGTTAACGATGAAATCAGTTAAATGAAGATGAAATCAGTTAACGATGAAATCAGTTAACGATGAAATCAGTTAACGATGAAATCAATTAAATGAAGATGAAATCAGTTAACGATGAAATCAGTTAAATGAAGAATGAAAATGAAATCAGTTAAATGAAGATGAAATCAGTTAACGATGAAATCAGTTAACGATGAAATCAGTTAACGATGAAATCAGTTAAATGAAGATGAAATCAGTTAACGATGAAATCAGTTAACGATGAAATCAGTTAACGATGAAATCAATTAAATGAAGATGAAATCAGTTAACGATGAAATCAGTTAAATGAAGATGAAATCAGTTAACGATGAAATCAGTTAAAGATGAAATCAGTTAACGATGAAATCAGTTAACGATGAAATCAGTTAACGATGAAATCAGTTAAATGAAGATGAAATCAGTTAACGATGAAATCAGTTAAATGAAGAATGAAAATGAAATCAGTTAAATGAAGATGAAATCAGTTAACGATGAAATCAGTTAACGATGAAATCAGTTAACGATGAAATCAGTTAAATGAAGATGAAATCAGTTAACGATGAAATCAGTTAACAATGAAATCAGTTAAATGAAGATGAAATCAGTTAACGATGAAATCAGTTAACGATGAAATCAGTTAAATGAAGATGAAATCAGTTAACGATGAAATCAGTTAACGATGAAATCAGTTAAATGAAGATGAAATCAGTTAACGATGAAATCAGTTAACGATGAAATCAATTAACGATGAAATCAGTTAAATGAAGATGAAATCAGTTAACGATGAAATCAGTTAAAGATGAAATCAGTTAAATGAAGAATGAAGATGAAATCAGTTAACGATGAAATCAGTTAACGATGAAATCAGTTAAATGAAGATGAAATCAGTTAACGATGAAATCAGTTAACGATGAAATCAGTTAAATGAAGATGAAATCAGTTAACGATGAAATCAGTTAACGATGAAATCAATTAACGATGAAATCAGTTAAATGAAGATGAAATCAGTTAACGATGAAATCAGTTAAAGATGAAATCAGTTAAATGAAGAATGAAGATGAAATCAGTTAACGATGAAATCAGTTAAATGAAGATGAAATCAGTTAACGATGAAATCAGTTAACGATGAAATCAGTTAAATGAAGATGAAATCAGTTAACGATGAAATCAGTTAAATGAAGAATGAAGATGAAATCAGTTAACGATGAAATCAATTAACGATGAAATCAGTTAACGATGAAATCAGTTAAATGAAGATGAAATCAGTTAACGATGAAATCAGTTAACGATGAAATCAGTTAAATGAAGAATGAAAATGAAATCAGTTAACGATGAAATCAATTAACGATGAAATCAGTTAACGATGAAATCAGTTAAATGAAGATGAAATCAGTTAACGATGAAATCAGTTAACGATGAAATCAGTTAAATGAAGATGAAATCAGTTAACGATGAAATCAGTTAACGATGAAATCAGTTAACGATGAAATCAGTTAAATGAAGATGAAATCAGTTAACGATGAAATCAGTTAACGATGAAATCAGTTAACGATGAAATCAATTAAATGAAGATGAAATCAGTTAACGATGAAATCAGTTAAATGAAGAATGAAAATGAAATCAGTTAAATGAAGATGAAATCAGTTAACGATGAAATCAGTTAACGATGAAATCAGTTAAATGAAGATGAAATCAGTTAACGATGAAATCAGTTAACGATGAAATCAGTTAACGATGAAATCAATTAAATGAAGATGAAATCAGTTAACGATGAAATCAGTTAAATGAAGATGAAATCAGTTAACGATGAAATCAGTTAAAGATGAAATCAGTTAACGATGAAATCAGTTAACGATGAAATCAGTTAACGATGAAATCAGTTAAATGAAGATGAAATCAGTTAACGATGAAATCAGTTAAATGAAGAATGAAAATGAAATCAGTTAAATGAAGATGAAATCAGTTAACGATGAAATCAGTTAACGATGAAATCAGTTAAATGAAGATGAAATCAGTTAACGATGAAATCAGTTAACGATGAAATCAGTTAAATGAAGATGAAATCAGTTAAAGATGAAATCAGTTAACGATGAAATCAGTTAACGATGAAATCAGTTAAATGAAGATGAAATCAGTTAAATGAAGATGAAATCAGTTAAATGAAGAATGAAAATGAAATCAGTTAACGATGAAATCAATTAACGATGAAATCAGTTAACGATGAAATCAGTTAAATGAAGATGAAATCAGTTAACGATGAAATCAGTTAACGATGAAATCAGTTAAATGAAGATGAAATCAGTTAACGATGAAATCAGTTAACGATGAAATCACTTAACGATGAAATCAGTTAAATGAAGATGAAATCAGTTAACGATGAAATCAGTTAAATGAAGATGAAATCAGTTAAAGATGAAATCAGTTAACGATGAAATCAGATAACGATGAAATCAGTTAAATGAAGATGAAATCAGTTAACGATGAAATCAGTTAACGATGGAATCAGTTAAATGAAGATGAAATCAGTTAACGATGAAATCAGTTAAAGATGAAATCAGTTAACGATGAAATCAGTTAACGATGAAATCAGTTAAATGAAGATGAAATCAGTTAAATGAAGATGAAATCAGTTAACGATGAAATCAGTTAACGATGAAATCAGTTAAATGAAGATGAAATCAGTTAAAGATGAAATCAGTTAACGATGAAATCAGTTAACGATGAAATCAGTTAAATGAAGATGAAATCAGTTAAATGAAGATGAAATCAGTTAAATGAAGATGAAATCAGTTAAATGAAGAATGAAAATGAAATCAGTTAACGATGAAATCAATTAACGATGAAATCAGTTAACGATGAAATCAGTTAAATGAAGATGAAATCAGTTAACGATGAAATCAGTTAACGATGAAATCAGTTAAATGAAGATGAAATCAGTTAACGATGAAATCAGTTAACGATGAAATCAGTTAACGATGAAATCAGTTAAATGAAGATGAAATCAGTTAACGATGAAATCAGTTAACGATGAAATCAGTTAACGATGAAATCAATTAAATGAAGATGAAATCAGTTAACGATGAAATCAGTTAAATGAAGAATGAAAATGAAATCAGTTAACGATGAAATCAGTTAACGATGAAATCAGTTAACGATGAAATCAGTTAAATGAAGATGAAATCAGTTAACGATGAAATCAGTTAACGATGAAATCAGTTAACGATGAAATCAATTAAATGAAGATGAAATCAGTTAACGATGAAATCAGTTAAATGAAGATGAAATCAGTTAACGATGAAATCAGTTAAAGATGAAATCAGTTAACGATGAAATCAGTTAACGATGAAATCAGTTAACGATGAAATCAGTTAAATGAAGATGAAATCAGTTAACGATGAAATCAGTTAACGATGAAATCAGTTAACGATGAAATCAGTTAAATGAAGATGAAATCAGTTAAAGATGAAATCAGTTAACGACGAAATCAGTTAACGATGAAATCAGTTAAATGAAGATGAAATCAGTTAACGATGAAATCAGTTAACGATGAAATCAGTTAAATGAAGATGAAATCAGTTAACGATGAAATCAGTTAACGATGAAATCAATTAACGATGAAATCAGTTAAATGAAGATGAAATCAGTTAACGATGAAATCAGTTAACGATGAAATCAGTTAAATGAAGAATGAAGATGAAATCAGTTAACGATGAAATCAGTTAAATGAAGATGAAATCAGTTAACGATGAAATCAGTTAACGATGAAATCAGTTAAATGAAGATGAAATCAGTTAACGATGAAATCAGTTAACGATGAAATCAGTTAAATGAAGATGAAATCAGTTAACGATGAAATCAGTTAACGATGAAATCAGTTAACGATGAAATCAATTAAATGAAGATGAAATCAGTTAACGATGAAATCAGTTAAATGAAGAATGAAAATGAAATCAGTTAAATGAAGATGAAATCAGTTAACGATGAAATCAGTTAACGATGAAATCAGTTAAATGAAGATGAAATCAGTTAACGATGAAATCAGTTAACGATGAAATCAGTTAACGATGAAATCAGTTAAATGAAGATGAAATCAGTTAACGATGAAATCAGTTAACGATGAAATCAGTTAAATGAAGATGAAATCAGTTAAAGATGAAATCAGTTAACGATGAAATCAGTTAACGATGAAATCAGTTAAATGAAGATGAAATCAGTTAAATGAAGATGAAATCAGTTAAATGAAGAATGAAAATGAAATCAGTTAACGATGAAATCAATTAACGATGAAATCAGTTAACGATGAAATCAGTTAAATGAAGATGAAATCAGTTAACGATGAAATCAGTTAACGATGAAATCAGTTAAATGAAGATGAAATCAGTTAACGATGAAATCAGTTAACGATGAAATCACTTAACGATGAAATCAGTTAAATGAAGATGAAATCAGTTAACGATGAAATCAGTTAAATGAAGATGAAATCAGTTAAAGATGAAATCAGTTAACGATGAAATCAGATAACGATGAAATCAGTTAAATGAAGATGAAATCAGTTAACGATGAAATCAGTTAACGATGGAATCAGTTAAATGAAGATGAAATCAGTTAACGATGAAATCAGTTAACGATGAAATCAGTTAACGATGAAATCAGTTAAATGAAGATGAAATCAGTTAAATGAAGATGAAATCAGTTAACGATGAAATCAGTTAACGATGAAATCAGTTAAACGAAGATGAAATCAGTTAAAGATGAAATCAGTTAACGATGAAATCAGTTAACGATGAAATCAGTTAAATGAAGATGAAATCAGTTAAATGAAGATGAAATCAGTTAAATGAAGATGAAATCAGTTAAATGAAGAATGAAAATGAAATCAGTTAACGATGAAATCAATTAACGATGAAATCAGTTAACGATGAAATCAGTTAAATGAAGATGAAATCAGTTAACGATGAAATCAGTTAACGATGAAATCAGTTAAATGAAGATGAAATCAGTTAACGATGAAATCAGTTAACGATGAAATCAGTTAACGATGAAATCAGTTAAATGAAGATGAAATCAGTTAACGATGAAATCAGTTAACGATGAAATCAGTTAACGATGAAATCAATTAAATGAAGATGAAATCAGTTAACGATGAAATCAGTTAAATGAAGAATGAAAATGAAATCAGTTAAATGAAGATGAAATCAGTTAACGATGAAATCAGTTAACGATGAAATCAGTTAAATGAAGATGAAATCAGTTAACGATGAAATCAGTTAACGATGAAATCAGTTAACGATGAAATCAATTAAATGAAGATGAAATCAGTTAACGATGAAATCAGTTAAATGAAGATGAAATCAGTTAACGATGAAATCAGTTAAAGATGAAATCAGTTAACGATGAAATCAGTTAACGATGAAATCAGTTAACGATGAAATCAGTTAACGATGAAATCAGTTAAATGAAGATGAAATCAGTTAACGATGAAATCAGTTAACGATGAAATCAGTTAACGATGAAATCAGTTAAATGAAGATGAAATCAGTTAAAGATGAAATCAGTTAACGATGAAATCAGTTAACGATGAAATCAGTTAAATGAAGATGAAATCAGTTAACGATGAAATCAGTTAACGATGAAATCAGTTAAATGAAGATGAAATCAGTTAACGATGAAATCAGTTAACGATGAAATCAATTAACGATGAAATCAGTTAAATGAAGATGAAATCAGTTAACGATGAAATCAGTTAAAGATGAAATCAGTTAAATGAAGAATGAAGATGAAATCAGTTAACGATGAAATCAGTTAAATGAAGATGAAATCAGTTAACGATGAAATCAGTTAACGATGAAATCAGTTAAATGAAGATGAAATCAGTTAACGATGAAATCAGTTAAATGAAGAATGAAGATGAAATCAGTTAACGATGAAATCAATTAACGATGAAATCAGTTAACGATGAAATCAGTTAAATGAAGATGAAATCAGTTAACGATGAAATCAGTTAACGATGAAATCAGTTAAATGAAGAATGAAAATGAAATCAGTTAACGATGAAATCAATTAACGATGAAATCAGTTAACGATGAAATCAGTTAAATGAAGATGAAATCAGTTAACGATGAAATCAGTTAACGATGAAATCAGTTAAATGAAGATGAAATCAGTTAACGATGAAATCAGTTAACGATGAAATCAGTTAACGATGAAATCAGTTAAATGAAGATGAAATCAGTTAACGATGAAATCAGTTAACGATGAAATCAGTTAACGATGAAATCAATTAAATGAAGATGAAATCAGTTAACGATGAAATCAGTTAAATGAAGAATGAAAATGAAATCAGTTAAATGAAGATGAAATCAGTTAACGATGAAATCAGTTAACGATGAAATCAGTTAAATGAAGATGAAATCAGTTAACGATGAAATCAGTTAACGATGAAATCAGTTAACGATGAAATCAATTAAATGAAGATGAAATCAGTTAACGATGAAATCAGTTAAATGAAGATGAAATCAGTTAACGATGAAATCAGTTAAAGATGAAATCAGTTAACGATGAAATCAGTTAACGATGAAATCAGTTAAATGAAGATGAAATCAGTTAACGATGAAATCAGTTAACGATGAAATCAGTTAACGATGAAATCAGTTAAATGAAGATGAAATCAGTTAACGATGAAATCAGTTAACGATGAAATCAGTTAAATGAAGATGAAATCAGTTAAATGAAGATGAAATCAGTTAAATGAAGAATGAAGATGAAATCAGTTAACGATGAAATCAATTAACGATGAAATCAGTTAACGATGAAATCAGTTAAATGAAGATGAAATCAGTTAACGATGAAATCAGTTAACGATGAAATCAGTTAAATGAAGAATGAAAATGAAATCAGTTAACGATGAAATCAATTAACGATGAAATCAGTTAACGATGAAATCAGTTAAATGAAGATGAAATCAGTTAACGATGAAATCAGTTAACGATGAAATCAGTTAACGATGAAATCAATTAAATGTAGATGAAATCAGTTAACGATGAAATCAGTTAAATGAAGAATGAAAATGAAATCAGTTAAATGAAGATGAAATCAGTTAACGATGAAATCAGTTAACGATGAAATCAGTTAAATGAAGATGAAATCAGTTAACGATGAAATCAGTTAACGATGAAATCAGTTAAATGAAGATGAAATCAGTTAACGATGAAATCAGTTAACGATGAAATCAGTTAACGATGAAATCAATTAAATGAAGATGAAATCAGTTAACGATGAAATCAGTTAAATGAAGATGAAATCAGTTAACGATGAAATCAGTTAAAGATGAAATCAGTTAACGATGAAATCAGTTAACGATGAAATCAGTTAACGATGAAATCAGTTAAATGAAGATGAAATCAGTTAACGATGAAATCAGTTAAATGAAGAATGAAAATGAAATCAGTTAAATGAAGATGAAATCAGTTAACGATGAAATCAGTTAACGATGAAATCAGTTAACGATGAAATCAGTTAAATGAAGATGAAATCAGTTAACGATGAAATCAGTTAACAATGAAATCAGTTAAATGAAGATGAAATCAGTTAACGATGAAATCAGTTAACGATGAAATCAGTTAACGATGAAATCAGTTAAATGAAGATGAAATCAGTTAACGATGAAATCAGTTAACGATGAAATCAGTTAAATGAAGATGAAATCAGTTAACGATGAAATCAGTTAACGATGAAATCAGTTAAATGAAGATGAAATCAGTTAACGATGAAATCAGTTAACGATGAAATCAGTTAACGATGAAATCAATTAAATGAAGATGAAATCAGTTAACGATGAAATCAGTTAAATGAAGATGAAATCAGTTAACGATGAAATCAGTTAAAGATGAAATCAGTTAACGATGAAATCAGTTAACGATGAAATCAGTTAACGATGAAATCAGTTAAATGAAGATGAAATCAGTTAACGATGAAATCAGTTAAATGAAGAATGAAAATGAAATCAGTTAAATGAAGATGAAATCAGTTAACGATGAAATCAGTTAACGATGAAATCAGTTAAATGAAGATGAAATCAGTTAACGATGAAATCAGTTAACAATGAAATCAGTTAAATGAAGATGAAATCAGTTAACGATGAAATCAGTTAACGATGAAATCAGTTAACGATGAAATCAGTTAAATGAAGATGAAATCAGTTAACGATGAAATCAGTTAACGATGAAATCAGTTAACGATGAAATCAGTTAAATGAAGATGAAATCAGTTAACGATGAAATCAGTTAAATGAAGAATGAAGATGAAATCAGTTAACGATGAAATCAATTAACGATGAAATCAGTTAACGATGAAATCAGTTAAATGAAGATGAAATCAGTTAACGATGAAATCAGTTAACGATGAAATCAGTTAAATGAAGAATGAAAATGAAATCAGTTAACGATGAAATCAATTAACGATGAAATCAGTTAACGATGAAATCAGTTAAATGAAGATGAAATCAGTTAACGATGAAATCAGTTAACGATGAAATCAGTTAAATGAAGATGAAATCAGTTAACGATGAAATCAGTTAACGATGAAATCAGTTAACGATGAAATCAGTTAAATGAAGATGAAATCAGTTAACGATGAAATCAGTTAACGATGAAATCAGTTAACGATGAAATCAATTAAATGAAGATGAAATCAGTTAACGATGAAATCAGTTAACGATGAAATCAGTTAAATGAAGATGAAATCAGTTAAATGAAGATGAAATCAGTTAACGATGAAATCAGTTAACGATGAAATCAGTTAACGATGAAATCAGTTAAATGAAGATGAAATCAGTTAAATGAAGATGAAATCAGTTAACGATGAAATCAGTTAAATGAAGAATGAAGATGAAATCAGTTAACGATGAAATCAATTAACGATGAAATCAGTTAACGATGAAATCAGTTAAATGAAGATGAAATCAGTTAACGATGAAATCAGTTAACGATGAAATCAGTTAAATGAAGAATGAAAATGAAATCAGTTAACGATGAAATCAATTAACGATGAAATCAGTTAACGATGAAATCAGTTAACGATGAAATCAGTTAAATGAAGATGAAATCAGTTAACGATGAAATCAGTTAACGATGAAATCAGTTAAATGAAGATGAAATCAGTTAACGATGAAATCAGTTAACGATGAAATCAGTTAACGATGAAATCAATTAAATGAAGATGAAATCAGTTAACGATGAAATCAGTTAAATGAAGAATGAAAATGAAATCAGTTAAATGAAGATGAAATCAGTTAACGATGAAATCAGTTAACGATGAAATCAGTTAAATGAAGATGAAATCAGTTAACGATGAAATCAGTTAACGATGAAATCAGTTAACGATGAAATCAATTAAATGAAGATGAAATCAGTTAACGATGAAATCAGTTAAATGAAGATGAAATCAGTTAACGATGAAATCAGTTAAAGATGAAATCAGTTAACGATGAAATCAGTTAACGATGAAATCAGTTAAATGAAGATGAAATCAGTTAACGATGAAATCAGTTAAATGAAGAATGAAAATGAAATCAGTTAAATGAAGATGAAATCAGTTAACGATGAAATCAGTTAACGATGAAATCAGTTAACGATGAAATCAGTTAACGATGAAATCAGTTAACGATGAAATCAGTTAAATGAAGATGAAATCAGTTAACGATGAAATCAGTTAACAATGAAATCAGTTAAATGAAGATGAAATCAGTTAACGATGAAATCAGTTAACGATGAAATCAGTTAACGATGAAATCAGTTAAATGAAGATGAAATCAGTTAAAGATGAAATCAGTTAACGATGAAATCAGTTAACGATGAAATCAGTTAAATGAAGATGAAATCAGTTAACGATGAAATCAGTTAACGATGAAATCAATTAACGATGAAATCAGTTAAATGAAGATGAAATCAGTTAACGATGAAATCAGTTAAAGATGAAATCAGTTAAATGAAGAATGAAGATGAAATCAGTTAACGATGAAATCAGTTAAATGAAGATGAAATCAGTTAACGATGAAATCAGTTAACGATGAAATCAGTTAACGATGAAATCAGTTAACGATGAAATCAGTTAAATGAAGATGAAATCAGTTAACGATGAAATCAGTTAAATGAAGAATGAAGATGAAATCAGTTAACGATGAAATCAATTAACGATGAAATCAGTTAACGATGAAATCAGTTAAATGAAGATGAAATCAGTTAACGATGAAATCAGTTAACGATGAAATCAGTTAAATGAAGAATGAAAATGAAATCAGTTAACGATGAAATCAATTAACGATGAAATCATTTAACGATGAAATCAGTTAAATGAAGATGAAATCAGTTAACGATGAAATCAGTTAACGATGAAATCAGTTAAATGAAGATGAAATCAGTTAACGATGAAATCAGTTAACGATGAAATCAGTTAACGATGAAATCAGTTAAATGAAGATGAAATCAGTTAACGATGAAATCAGTTAACGATGAAATCAGTTAACGATGAAATCAATTAAATGAAGATGAAATCAGTTAACGATGAAATCAGTTAAATGAAGATGAAATCAGTTAAATGAAGATGAAATCAGTTAACGATGAAATCAGTTAACGATGAAATCAGTTAACGATGAAATCAGTTAAATGAAGATGAAATCAGTTAAAGATGAAATCAGTTAACGATGAAATCAGTTAACGATGAAATCAGTTAAATGAAGATGAAATCAGTTAACGATGAAATCAGTTAACGATGAAATCAATTAACGATGAAATCAGTTAAATGAAGATGAAATCAGTTAACGATGAAATCAGTTAACGATGAAATCAGTTAAATGAAGAATGAAGATGAAATCAGTTAACGATGAAATCAGTTAAATGAAGATGAAATCAGTTAACGATGAAATCAGTTAACGATGAAATCAGTTAAATGAAGATGAAATCAGTTAACGATGAAATCAGTTAAATGAAGAATGAAGATGAAATCAGTTAACGATGAAATCAATTAACGATGAAATCAGTTAACGATGAAATCAGTTAAATGAAGATGAAATCAGTTAACGATGAAATCAGTTAACGATGAAATCAGTTAAATGAAGAATGAAAATGAAATCAGTTAACGATGAAATCAATTAACGATGAAATCAGTTAACGATGAAATCAGTTAAATGAAGATGAAATCAGTTAACGATGAAATCAGTTAACGATGAAATCAGTTAAATGAAGATGAAATCAGTTAACGATGAAATCAGTTAACGATGAAATCAGTTAACGATGAAATCAGTTAAATGAAGATGAAATCAGTTAACGATGAAATCAGTTAAATGAAGATGAAATCAGTTAACGATGAAATCAGTTAACGATGAAATCAGTTAAATGAAGATGAAATCAGTTAACGATGAAATCAGTTAACGATGAAATCAGTTAACGATGAAATCAGTTAACGATGAAATCAATTAAATGAAGATGAAATCAGTTAACGATGAAATCAGTTAAATGAAGATGAAATCAGTTAACGATGAAATCAGTTAAAGATGAAATCAGTTAACGATGAAATCAGTTAACGATGAAATCAGTTAAATGAAGATGAAATCAGTTAACGATGAAATCAGTTAAATGAAGAATGAAAATGAAATCAGTTAAATGAAGATGAAATCAGTTAACGATGAAATCAGTTAACGATGAAATCAGTTAACGATGAAATCAGTTAAATGAAGATGAAATCAGTTAACGATGAAATCAGTTAACAATGAAATCAGTTAAATGAAGATGAAATCAGTTAACGATGAAATCAGTTAACGATGAAATCAGTTAACGATGAAATCAGTTAAATGAAGATGAAATCAGTTAACGATGAAATCAGTTAACGATGAAATCAGTTAACGATGAAATCAGTTAAATGAAGATGAAATCAGTTAACGATGAAATCAGTTAAATGAAGAATGAAGATGAAATCAGTTAACGATGAAATCAATTAACGATGAAATCAGTTAACGATGAAATCAGTTAAATGAAGATGAAATCAGTTAACGATGAAATCAGTTAACGATGAAATCAGTTAAATGAAGAATGAAAATGAAATCAGTTAACGATGAAATCAATTAACGATGAAATCAGTTAACGATGAAATCAGTTAAATGAAGATGAAATCAGTTAACGATGAAATCAGTTAACGATGAAATCAGTTAAATGAAGATGAAATCAGTTAACGATGAAATCAGTTAACGATGAAATCAGTTAAATGAAGATGAAATCAGTTAACGATGAAATCAGTTAACGATGAAATCAGTTAACGATGAAATCAGTTAAATGAAGATGAAATCAGTTAACGATGAAATCAGTTAACGATGAAATCAGTTAACGATGAAATCAATTAAATGAAGATGAAATCAGTTAACGATGAAATCAGTTAACGATGAAATCAGTTAAATGAAGATGAAATCAGTTAAATGAAGATGAAATCAGTTAACGATGAAATCAGTTAACGATGAAATCAGTTAACGATGAAATCAGTTAAATGAAGATGAAATCAGTTAAATGAAGATGAAATCAGTTAACGATGAAATCAGTTAAATGAAGAATGAAGATGAAATCAGTTAACGATGAAATCAATTAACGATGAAATCAGTTAACGATGAAATCAGTTAAATGAAGATGAAATCAGTTAACGATGAAATCAGTTAACGATGAAATCAGTTAAATGAAGAATGAAAATGAAATCAGTTAACGATGAAATCAATTAACGATGAAATCAGTTAACGATGAAATCAGTTAACGATGAAATCAGTTAAATGAAGATGAAATCAGTTAACGATGAAATCAGTTAACGATGAAATCAGTTAAATGAAGATGAAATCAGTTAACGATGAAATCAGTTAACGATGAAATCAGTTAACGATGAAATCAATTAAATGAAGATGAAATCAGTTAACGATGAAATCAGTT
Source organism: Semicossyphus pulcher (assembly GCF_022749685.1). Taxonomy (NCBI): domain Eukaryota; kingdom Metazoa; phylum Chordata; class Actinopteri; order Labriformes; family Labridae; genus Semicossyphus; species Semicossyphus pulcher. Next base: position 604,044 of record NW_027211711.1, on the reverse strand, counting down.
AAATGAAGAATGAAAATGAAATCAGTTAAATGAAGATGAAATCAGTTAACGATGAAATCAGTTAAATGAAGATGAAATCAGTTAACGATGAAATCAGTTAACGATGAAATCAGTTAACGATGAAATCAATTAAATGAAGATGAAATCAGTTAACGATGAAATCAGTTAAATGAAGATGAAATCAGTTAACGATGAAATCAGTTAAAGATGAAATCAGTTAACGATGAAATCAGTTAACGATGAAATCAGTTAAATGAAGATGAAATCAGTTAACGATGAAATCAGTTAAATGAAGAATGAAAATGAAATCAGTTAACGATGAAATCAGTTAACGATGAAATCAGTTAACGATGAAATCAGTTAAATGAAGATGAAATCAGTTAACGATGAAATCAGTTAACAATGAAATCAGTTAAATGAAGATGAAATCAGTTAACGATGAAATCAGTTAACGATGAAATCAGTTAACGATGAAATCAGTTAAATGAAGATGAAATCAGTTAAAGATGAAATCAGTTAACGATGAAATCAGTTAACGATGAAATCAGTTAAATGAAGATGAAATCAGTTAACGATGAAATCAGTTAACGATGAAATCAATTAACGATGAAATCAGTTAAATGAAGATGAAATCAGTTAACGATGAAATCAGTTAAAGATGAAATCAGTTAAATGAAGAATGAAGATGAAATCAGTTAACGATGAAATCAGTTAAATGAAGATGAAATCAGTTAACGATGAAATCAGTTAACGATGAAATCAGTTAACGATGAAATCAGTTAAATGAAGATGAAATCAGTTAACGATGAAATCAGTTAAATGAAGAATGAAGATGAAATCAGTTAACGATGAAATCAATTAACGATGAAATCAGTTAACGATGAAATCAGTTAAATGAAGATGAAATCAGTTAACGATGAAATCAGTTAACGATGAAATCAGTTAAATGAAGAATGAAAATGAAATCAGTTAACGATGAAATCAATTAACGATGAAATCATTTAACGATGAAATCAGTTAAATGAAGATGAAATCAGTTAACGATGAAATCAGTTAACGATGAAATCAGTTAACGATGAAATCAGTTAACGATGAAATCAGTTAAATGAAAATGAAATCAGTTAACGATGAAATCAGTTAACGATGAAATCAGTTAACGATGAAATCAATTAAATGAAGATGAAATCAGTTAACGATGAAATCAGTTAACGATGAAATCAGTTAAATGAAGATGAAATCAGTTAAATGAAGATGAAATCAGTTAACGATGAAATCAGTTAACGATGAAATCAGTTAACGATGAAATCAGTTAAATGAAGATGAAATCAGTTAAAGATGAAATCAGTTAACGATGAAATCAGTTAACGATGAAATCAGTTAAATGAAGATGAAATCAGTTAACGATGAAATCAGTTAACGATGAAATCAATTAACGATGAAATCAGTTAAATGAAGATGAAATCAGTTAACGATGAAATCAGTTAACGATGAAATCAGTTAAATGAAGAATGAAGATGAAATCAGTTAACGATGAAATCAGTTAAATGAAGATGAAATCAGTTAACGATGAAATCAGTTAACGATGAAATCAGTTAACGATGAAATCAGTTAAATGAAGATGAAATCAGTTAACGATGAAATCAGTTAAATGAAGAATGAAGATGAAATCAGTTAACGATGAAATCAATTAACGATGAAATCAGTTAACGATGAAATCAGTTAAATGAAGATGAAATCAGTTAACGATGAAATCAGTTAACGATGAAATCAGTTAAATGAATAATGAAAATGAAATCAGTTAACGATGAAATCAATTAACGATGAAATCAGTTAACGATGAAATCAGTTAAATGAAGATGAAATCAGTTAACGATGAAATCAGTTAACGATGAAATCAGTTAAATGAAGATGAAATCAGTTAACGATGAAATCAGTTAACGATGAAATCAGTTAACGATGAAATCAGTTAAATGAAGATGAAATCAGTTAACGATGAAATCAGTTAACGATGAAATCAGTTAACGATGAAATCAATTAAATGAAGATGAAATCAGTTAACGATGAAATCAGTTAAATGAAGAATGAAAATGAAATCAGTTAAATGAAGATGAAATCAGTTAACGATGAAATCAGTTAACGATGAAATCAGTTAAATGAAGATGAAATCAGTTAACGATGAAATCAGTTAACGATGAAATCAGTTAACGATGAAATCAATTAAATGAAGATGAAATCAGTTAACGATGAAATCAGTTAAATGAAGATGAAATCAGTTAACGATGAAATCAGTTAAAGATGAAATCAGTTAACGATGAAATCAGTTAACGATGAAATCAGTTAACGATGAAATCAGTTAAATGAAGATGAAATCAGTTAACGATGAAATCAGTTAACGATGAAATCAGTTAAATGAAGATGAAATCAGTTAAAGATGAAATCAGTTAACGATGAAATCAGTTAACGATGAAATCAATTAACGATGAAATCAGTTAAATGAAGATGAAATCAGTTAACGATGAAATCAGTTAAAGATGAAATCAGTTAAATGAAGAATGAAGATGAAATCAGTTAACGATGAAATCAGTTAAATGAAGATGAAATCAGTTAACGATGAAATCAGTTAACGATGAAATCAGTTAACGATGAAATCAGTTAAATGAAGATGAAATCAGTTAACGATGAAATCAGTTAAATGAAGAATGAAGATGAAATCAGTTAACGATGAAATCAATTAACGATGAAATCAGTTAACGATGAAATCAGTTAAATGAAGATGAAATCAGTTAACGATGAAATCAGTTAACGATGAAATCAGTTAAATGAAGAATGAAAATGAAATCAGTTAACGATGAAATCAATTAACGATGAAATCAGTTAACGATGAAATCAGTTAAATGAAGATGAAATCAGTTAACGATGAAATCAGTTAACGATGAAATCAGTTAAATGAAGATGAAATCAGTTAACGATGAAATCAGTTAACGATGAAATCAGTTAACGATGAAATCAGTTAAATGAAGATGAAATCAGTTAACGATGAAATCAGTTAACGATGAAATCAGTTAACGATGAAATCAATTAAATGAAGATGAAATCAGTTAACGATGAAATCAGTTAACGATGAAATCAGTTAAATGAAGATGAAATCAGTTAAATGAAGATGAAATCAGTTAACGATGAAATCAGTTAACGATGAAATCAGTTAACGATGAAATCAGTTAAATGAAGATGAAATCAGTTAAAGATGAAATCAGTTAACGATGAAATCAGTTAACGATGAAATCAGTTAAATGAAGATGAAATCAGTTAACGATGAAATCAGTTAACGATGAAATCAGTTAACGATGAAATCAGTTAACGATGAAATCAGTTAAATGAAGATGAAATCAGTTAACGATGAAATCAGTTAAATGAAGAATGAAGATGAAATCAGTTAACGATGAAATCAATTAACGATGAAATCAGTTAACGATGAAATCAGTTAAATGAAGATGAAATCAGTTAACGATGAAATCAGTTAACGATGAAATCAGTTAAATGAAGAATGAAAATGAAATCAGTTAACGATGAAATCAATTAACGATGAAATCATTTAACGATGAAATCAGTTAAATGAAGATGAAATCAGTTAACGATGAAATCAGTTAACGATGAAATCAGTTAAATGAAGATGAAATCAGTTAACGATGAAATCAGTTAACGATGAAATCAGTTAACGATGAAATCAGTTAAATGAAGATGAAATCAGTTAACGATGAAATCAGTTAACGATGAAATCAGTTAACGATGAAATCAATTAAATGAAGATGAAATCAGTTAACGATGAAATCAGTTAAATGAAGATGAAATCAGTTAAATGAAGATGAAATCAGTTAACGATGAAATCAGTTAACGATGAAATCAGTTAACGATGAAATCAGTTAAATGAAGATGAAATCAGTTAAAGATGAAATCAGTTAACGATGAAATCAGTTAACGATGAAATCAGTTAAATGAAGATGAAATCAGTTAACGATGAAATCAGTTAACGATGAAATCAATTAA